>NC_067427.1:6947500-7278750 GCF_009764475.1 Pristis pectinata | reverse complement strand
TGTGTCTAATAAAGAAATCTTTCTTTCTTTCCTTATGAGCTTGCACCTTATTGTCTATCTACACTGCATTTTCAGTGACACTTTACTCTGTACTGTTATTGTTTTTACCTGTACTACATCAATGCACTCTGTACTAACTCAATGTAACTGCACTATGTAATGAATTGACCTGTACAATCAGTATGCAAGACAAGTTTTTCACTGTACCTCGGTGCAAGTGACAATAATAAACCAATACCATTGTACAACAGTCCCTCAAAAAAAATCTCAAGAAATTGCATAACGCAATGTCACGGACACATGATCCTGTGTTTGAAAATTAGCCCTACACAGTTTCTCGCTGCTCTTTCGATAATATTAAGGTTAGCACATTTTGTTTACTATTGTATTTGTTATATTAATGTTGGATGTTATACATTAAACTGCGTCGAAAGAACTCGCAAGATGCAAATGTCAAGCATCAGGACACCACGAGTTATCTCTAGTCCCGAGATGTTAACATGCTTTTTTCCCCCAACTGCAGGAGGGTCAGAGAGACAACATACATAGGGGGAGGCTGCGCTACAGGAAGATGAGAAGGTTTCATGAACCCTAAATGCTTATGGTTAGAGGGCACTTCATACAGAACTCGGCTCCGCGAGAGGGTATCATTTTGGGGATCTAAATCTTTGATCCTGTCAAGTTAAGAAAACAGCTGAGTGTTGTTCTTTTCATCGGGAAAATGAATCATTTGCAACCAATCAACCAGCACTAAACACCTCGGATTTTTTTTCTCTGTGTACCATTCTTTGTTTCTCATCCTTGAAAGAAACATCTTTCAGCTCCTGGCGGCTAACAACACGGCCCGTACTTATCAAACTGTCACGGGACACCCGTTCACTTAACAGTTAACATTTCACTTGCAGATAACATTCAGGTGGGAATACCGGAGTGTGTAGAATAGGACACCAAATCCAGGCACTGCAGAAAATAAATCAGTCAGTGATACGGCTAAAAATGGGAGCTTTTAAGACAGGGCGCGAGTAACGTTGACAAAAAAAAAACTAATTAATACCTCTTGGTCACTCACGCTGTTTACAACTTGTCTAATTCTGAGAAGGTGGAATTTGTACACACTGACATTGCAACAGACGTGACTGGGGAATCCCCGCGTCAATTCATCAGAAATTTGAGATTTTCATGTGCAAAGCCACACATATATCATAAATATAAAAGTAACAGATTACAGGACTGAGCAGAGACCTCACACCGGGGTGCACGGAGCAGTTATATGTGCAAAGTCAGTCATATGAATCGCATTTGCTCCTACCCACTATTAAATGTGTACTCTGTTAGAAAGAATCAGCTTTCCAAATGCTCCAGTCGCAACAGGAGACCAAATATGTACTGCAACCCATTAGATAATATACAACGTATTTTCCAGTGACAATTGACATGAGCGCCACCAACCCTCAGGAGAATCTGTGACCATTCCAACTTTCCGTGAGAAACGGGAACTATTTGAAAAGCATCGTTGTTCTTCGCTTCACAGATCCCCGTGGATTATATAAACCTTCAACAGTAATGTAACAATGTTCATCTTGACAGAACTTAATTACAGGGTGTCTTTTGCAAGGCGAGTGTTAGTGTCTTGACTTCCCCAGAGTTTCTGCGCTCTGGGTGGGAACGTTGTGCCCTGTGAGTGCTGTCTGTACCGTGATCCAGAAACCCCATGAGTAAATCCACCTGGTCCCTTCCACTTTAAAGGCGACCGGATGATAAACATTACCCCTTAATAAAACAATGGTTTAGGTAAATAATCTCCCAAACTGGGAGACATCCTCCAGAAGAGAAAACGTATATAATCAGAGAGAGAATTGTTTTCGTTTTAATCAATTATAACTCAAAACACCCTCAAAACCCCAATATTGTGGCAATATGTTTTATGTCAACCATCGCATTAATGTAACTTTCAAAATAGAGTCATAGACTCAAAGTGTTATATAGCATAGAAGGAGGCCCTTCAGCTCAACTGGTTCATGTTGACTTAAGATGCCTAACTAAGCTAGTCCCATTTGCCCGCATTTGGCCCATATCCCTCTAAACCTTTCCTATGTATATACCTCAAGTGTCTTTGTACGAGGTTTACAAGATGATAAGAGGCATAGATCGAGTGGACCATCAGAGACTTTTTCCCAGGGCGACAATGGCTAACACGAGGGGACATAATTTTAAGGTGATTGAAGGAAGGTATAAGGGGTAAGTTTTTTACACAGAGAGTGGTGGGTGCGTGGAACGCACTGCCTGCAGAGGTTGTGGGGGCAGATACATTAGGGACGTTTGAGAGACTCTTAGATAGACACATGAATGATAGAAAAATAGGGGGCTATGTGGGAGGGAAGGGTTAGATAGATCTTAGAGCAGGATAAAATGTCGGCACAACATTGTGGGCTGAAGGGTCTGTACTGTTCTATATGTTCTGTGTTCTAAATGTTGTTATTGTACCTGCCTCAACCACTTCTTCCAGCAGCTCGTTCCATACATGGACCACCTTCTGGGTGAAAAAGTTGTCCCTCAGGTTCCTATTAAATCTCTCCCCCCTCGTTTTAAATTTATGCCCTCTAGTTCTTGATTCCACAAACCCTGGGAAAAAGACTGTGCATTCACTCTATCTATGCCCTCCATGATTTTATACACCTCTCTAAGATCACCCCTCGGTCTCCTGATTTTATACACCTCTATAAGATCACCCCTCAGTCTCCTGTGCTCCAATGAATAAAGCCCTGGTCTGTTCAACCTCTTTCCTGGATAACACAAATTGTGCATAAATGGACATCTTTAAATGTACAGTTATTGTTGTAATTTTCAGTTTGGTTGTAATTTACCATAGAAACCAAACTTTGACGCATTTCTTAATAACTGAAAATACTATATTTTGCCACAACCAAAATAACTCAAAAATTCAAGTCCTGTGATAATGGGACTGAGTGCATTGATTGGTAACAGACAATGCTTTGTTACGGGTAGAAGAAGCAAGGTTTTGATCTCAGTCACCCAATGGTGAGCAAGGACCCCCTGTATTGTGAGTCAAGACCCATCCCACAAAAGAAGCAATTTAACACTGAGGTTTCAGGGATTTTAAGAAAAACATGAATTGAACTTTGCAAAGAGATTGCCTTTGACTGTGGCAGGCAGACAGATCAAACCCATTTTTATTTGGGTTTGAAACATCAGGTGAAGAATGCGTCCCAAGAGAAGGACATTATTGAATACAACAGGTTTAATTCACAGATTATGAGAATGCCTGATTAACCCCATAAGATGTGGCTGAATTCTAAATAAACAAAGAAACAAGTGATTTGCTATGTCTCCATGTGAATGTTTTGTTTAATGGATTCCAATTGATTAGTGACAAAAGCATAATCTTTGCGAATATCTGCAAATAATTATGTTATAGAACTTTGTGCCATTGATAAAACCGAAATAACGTTGAACTAACTTTAAATTTAAATAATCTTCTGTCAGAGGTACATTCTCCTCTACAGATAGGCCCATGAATGTGCGGAGAATGGAGGGATATGGACATTGTGCAGGCAGAAGGGATTAGTTTAGTTAGGCGTTTAATACCTGGTTTAATTAGTTTGGCACAACATTGTGGGCTGAAGGGCATCTTCCTGTGCTGTAATGTTCTATGTATATACCTGTTCACCCTTACATCCCATGGTTAACCTGTCTGTACCTGAGAAAAAAACATGAAACAGTAAGAATGAAGAATGCATTTGCCCAAAGTTCTCAACAATTCAAAGCATCATAGAGCACAGAAGTAGACTCTTCAGCCCACCATGTCAATGCCAACCATCAAGTTTACACCTACATTAATCCCAGCTCAAAATTGCTAAGCAATAGTATAATACATGCCAAGCTAAATAAAAAAAAATTCAAGCCCTGTGCTAAACAAAACTGAGTGCCGTTCATCACTCCCGAAACTTGTACCAGGGTGAGGAGTTAAACTTACTCATCCAATTGAGCGTCAAAAGAACATAGAAGGTAGAACATTACAGCAGAGTACAGGCCCTTTGGCCCACGATGTTGTGCTGACATTTTATCCTGCTCTAAGATCTATCTAACCATTCCCTCCCACATAGCCCTCCATTTTTCTATCATTCATGTGTCTATCTAAGAGTCTCTTAAATGTCCCTAATGTATCTGCCCCCCCCCCCACAACCTCTGCCGGCAGTGCGTTTCACGCACCCACCACTTCCTGTGTAAAAAACTTTACCCCTGACATCTCCCTTATATCTTCCTCCAATCACCTTAAAATTATGCTCCCTCAAATTAACCATTTTCACCCTGGGAAAAAGTCTCGGACTGTCCACTCGACCTATGCCTCTTATCATCTTGTACACCTCTATCAAGTCGAAAAGCTGAGGAAGTACAGGCAGGTTTCATATGGTTGAAAGCATGAAAATGTTGGTGACTTTTACAATATACTGTGCATTCAGTTTTTAATGGGACTTCTGCAACGTGATTTTTTGAACATTTGATTTGAACAGTTTTAATTGTTTTGAAAGGGTTCTGGCTCCTTGTTGCTCACATTGGCCCCATTGAGAGACTGTTGCATCACTTGGAACAACACCTATTGAAATGAAAATCAAAAAACAGCAAACGCTGGAAATCTGAAATAAAAATAGAACATGCTGAAAACACCCAGCAGGTCAGGCAGCATCTGTCAAAGACCTGAGACATTAATTCTATTTCCCTTTCCACAGATGTTGACTGCTGTTTCCAGCATTTTCTGTTTTAAGTCCATTAATATGACTTGCTTATTGCATTCCTGCATAATAAAAGATTTGTTCCACTGTGCCATTTTCTTACTGCCATTGGTATACTAATATTCAGCTTGAAAAGCTTCAGCAGATACACACATCTGATCACATCTCCAGTGCACGTGGCATCTCATTCATCTGCCTTCGTTATGAGGCATTCATCTGAGAGCTGTGGACACAGCTCAGCACATCACCGAAACCAGCATCCCCTCCATGGACTCTGTCTTCACTTCCCGCTCCCTCGGTAAAGCAGCCGGCATAATCAAAGACCTCACCCACCCTGGACATTCTCTCTTCTCCCCTCTCCCATCAGGTAGAAGATTCAAAAGCCTGAAAGCACGTACCACCAGGCTCAAATACAGCTTCTATCTGGCAGTCATAAGACTATTGAACAGTCCCCTAGTACGATAAGATGGACCCTTGACCTCACAATCTACCTCAATGTGGCCTTGCACCTTATTGTCTGCCTGCTCTGCACTTCTGTAACTGTAACACTATTCTACAATCTGTTATTGTTTTCACTTGAATGACCTGAATACACTGTTGCACTGAAATGATCTCTATGGATGGCATGCAAAACAAAATTTTTCACTGTACCTCGGTACATAAGATAAGATATCTTTATTAGTCACATGTACATCAAAGCACACAGTGAAATGCATCTTTTGCATGGAGTGCTCTGGGGACAGCCCGCAAGTGTTGCCACTCTTCTGGCGCCAACATAGCATGCCCACAACTTCCTAACCCGTACGTCTTTGGAATGCGGGAGGAAACCGGAGCACCCGGAGGAAACCCACGCAGACACGGGGAGAACGTACAAACTCCTTACAGACAGCAGCCAGAATTGAACCTGGGCCGCTGGTGCTGTAATATCGTTACGCTAACCACTACATGTGGCAATAATAAACCAATTTTCTAATTTAATTGATCACCCAACCAACAATACTGGCAATGAGCAATATTGTCACCCAGGGAAAGTTACCAGCTTCTTTGTGAAAGTGAAAGCCCTCTACTAACAGTGTGGAAACACATATCTTCCAGCCACAGTTTGATTCTGATTCAGTCCTACTCAAAATCAGAAGTTTTCAGTTTCACTCCACTCCAGAGACTAAAGCACAAAGTCCAGGCTGCTGTAACAGTACCTCGGGAGTGCCGGATATCTACCTGCAAAGGTGATTCTATTCGAGAAAGTTCCAGGAAGGTGACAAGGTCGTCAAATATTCCTCAACCAACATCATTAAAACAGCCATGTCATTTATTTTGTTGCTGCTTGCAATGAGAAAGTTTTAGCTGTCATCATTACTGTTTTGCAAGAGTGGCCACAATTTAATTGCTGCAAGATACAACAGGCTGTGAAAGGGGCTACTGAGATGCAAGTCATCCTCTGTGCCTTTCCTATCCTGGAGGCTGGATTATATTTCCTTCACTGTACAAAAGAGCAGAGATGGGCTTGTGGAATGGGTTAGACACATGGGAACCAAAAGGGAAAAGGAGGTGATATATTTTGCAAGAAGAATGGTAAAATACAATACCACTGTAACATTACAAACATGAAGGAGGAGACTAAAGGCCCAGAATACTATAAACAAGAAACTATGCTAAACCAGTATACAGTAATAACTTAACCATCACTGCAGCTTTGTGTTCAATACTGCCTACTACACCTTAGAGAACTTAGAGTTCAGAAAGTTATGAGAGGCATAGATAGGAAAGATAGTCAAAATAAGATAAGATATTTATTTATTAGTCACATGTACATCAAAACACACAGTGAAATGCATCTCTTTTTGCGTTACTGAGAATGAGCTGGGGGGCAGCCCACAAGTGTCGCCACTCTTCCGACGCCAACATAGCATGCCCACAGCTCCTAACCCGTACATCTTTGGAATAGAATACCACAGCACAGTACGGGCCCTTCGGCCCACAATGTTGTGCCGACATTTTATCCTGCTCTAAGATCTAAGATCAGGATGTGGAAGCTTCAGAGAAGGTGGAGAATGTGGAAAGAAACCAGAGCACCCAAAGGAAATCTACACAGACACGGGGAGAACATACAAACTCCTTACAGACAGCGGCTGGAATTGAACCCGGGTCGCTGGAATAGCATTACGCTAACCGCTACACCACCATTCCTGCCCACTTTTTCCCAGTGTAGAAATGTCAAATACTAGAGGATATGCATTTAAGACGAAAGGGGGAAAGTTTAAAGGAGATGTGCGGGGCAAGTTTTTTTTTCCACAGAGAGTGGTGGGTGCCTGGAATGGGCTGACAAGGGTAGGGGTAGAAGCAGATACAATAGTGGCATTTAAGAGGTTTTTAGATAGACACATGCAGGGATGGAGGGATGTGGATCATGTGCAGGCAGAAGAGATTTTGTTTAATTTGGCATCCTGTCCAGCACAGACATCGTGGGCAGTACCATTCTATGTTCAATGTTAAGATACTGGAATTTTTCCAGGGAGGAGGGGTCCCAGTTGTAGCGACCGATTGGAAAAGCTGGGCTTGTCTTACTTGGATAAGGAGGCTTAATGGTAGATTTGGTAGGTGTTTAAATACAATACAACCGTCTCTGCAAAACTATGCTAAACCAGTATACAGTACTAACTTAACCATCACTGCAACTTTCTGTTCAATACAGCCCACTGCAACCAGAAAATTATGAGAGGCACAAAAACGTAGATTTAGAGGTGCTTAGAACCACAAAGGATTTAGAAAGACTAAATAAGGGAATTTTATTTCCAATAAGGCGAAGGCATGGGCTTAAGTTGCAAAAGGAAGAAGAGGTAGTTTACACAACAGTGTTTAGGATTTGAAATGTACTGTCTGATAGGGCAAGTAAACAGGTTCAACAACAGCCTTCGACAGGGAATTGGGTCAACACAAAGAGGTAAAAACTGCAGGGATGTGGGGCAAAAGAGGGGAAATGGCACCAATGGCACTGTTCTTCATGCTCTTTATTGCACTGTCTCAATAAACTGAATGGCTGGACTATTCAATGATTCAGTGAATTCCCCCCCAGTTCAACAAGGGAAACAGAGGCCCAATAAATGTACACAAAGAATTGGAGGCAACCAGAGGAGGAACAGATAAAGATGTGGATATTATTTGGCCAGTTATGTGCTGTCAACATTTACTATTCAAACAAGCATTTTATGACAGAAGCAGATTTATTGTCACAGACTATATGACATGAAATTGGTTGTTTTTCAGCAGCAGTACAGTGCAAAGACATTAAAAATTACTATAAATTACAAAGTAAACAGTGTAAAAAAAGACAGAATGAGATAATAAGATAAAAAGAATGTTGGTCAGAATTTCTACTTATTAATATGGTGTCCTGATTGCAAGATTCTTTCCTTAAACACACATCAGTAATAAAGACAGAACATAGGGTAGTGAAGAAGGCACATGGCTTGCTTGCCTTCATCGGTAGAGGCATAGAATGTAAGACTTAGGACATTATGTTGCATCTTTACAAAGCATGTTTAGGCCACACTTGGAGCATTGTGTGCAGTTCTGGTCACCACACTGTAGGAAGGATGTGGTTGCACTTGAGAAAGTGCAGAGGAGATTCACCAGGACATTGCCTGGATTGGAGGACTGTAGTTATGGGGAGAGATTAGATAGTCTGGGCTTGTTTTCCTTGGAGTGAAGGATCCTGAGGGGTGATCTGACAGAAGTATATAAGATTATGAGAGGTGTAGATAGGGTAGATGGTCAAAAATTGTCCCCACCTTTGGGGTATCTAAACAAGAGGGAATAGGTTTAAGGTGAGAGAAAGAAGTTTTAAAGGGGATCTGAGGGGTAAGTGTTTTTACACAGAGAGTGGTTGATATCTGGAACATGCTGCCAAAGGAGGTGATGAAATCAGATACAATCACCTCATTGAAGAGGCAGTTACACAGACAAGGCACGGAAGGATATGGACCTAATGCAAGTAATGGGATTAGCCTAAATAGGCAAAAAGGTCGGCATGGACGTGGTGGGCTGAAGGGCCTGTCTCTCTGCTGCACAATGCTATGATAAAATGTATTAATACTATTACAGCTTTTGGTGTTACATACAAACTTTCTGTGGCAGGATAATATACAGGGTCTTACTGAACGGAAAGCTACAATGAAGGTAATTTACATTATCACATTTTAGCTGGAAGTTGAACTAATTGCTGTGCATCAAAACAGCTCCACTTAAGGGATGAGCCCTTCTGGATAAAATGATCTGCACCCTGCAGACATCAGCCTTAATGTTTTGTGTTTCTGGCATTGACCATGGTTCTTACAGCAGTAAGCACACATCTGTTTCCAGTTTAGTGACTGCACATTCAAACAGTGTATCCCTCTGCCAAGGGGACTTTCATCCTTTTGATGCTTATTCCCTTGGCTTACTTTAATTGTCATCCCTCATTATTTACTATAAGGTGCAAAAATAAAATGTTAAGTATAGGAGGTGATTTTTATCAAGGGAGACAAGGTAATGGTATTTGCATTTTGTTTTGTAAAATCTAATGAATTATAGTGTTTGATTTTTCCCAAAATCTGCAATCATCTTCAATATCTTAAACAAAAGTTGCAAGCAATTTATTCACTTCTTTAAAACGATAATGAACTGTTCTGTAATACTTCCAGTACCTTTAGAAATATATACTTTCACAAACATCAGAAGAAGTCAAAAAACAGTTACGGAACTGACAAAGTTTTGAATCATGTTGTGGAATGAACTGTCCAGAAACGGTAATCAGGTTTTGATATCCCATCTGTAGCAGGGACATGACCACTCTCCTCCAAGACACAGGATATTCACAGAGATAAAAGGTAAGATCATGATTCGCAGAACACCACATCTGCTGGACTAAGATCACGAAAATAAAATAAAATCAGCCTTCTAATGGGTCAATTACAAATGCACAAAAAGTGGAAGTCCACAGCAACTTTAAATGTGCAATATGTGTTAAAAATTTCTTGCTAAAATTATACATTTGCCCCAAATCGAGGATTAATTTGAAATTAATTTGCTTATTTTTATAAAGCAGTTTCTTTCTATAGCATGTTTGAATTTTAAACTACGAGGAAACAAAGTAAAAAGTGAAAACACAATATCTACTTCAGAAAATGCATCCCCAAACTATAACGGGAAGCAAACTCTGGATGAGTAGATGTTCCATTACTTTTATTCCTCAAGTTTTGGAAATTGTGTTCCTTTAGATGTTAAACCTCAGTCTTTCTGTGGCCAAAGAAATGCCCCTTCCAGATCCCACTTATACCTTTTAGCACCTCTATGCAGCAATAATAAATGTGAAATGTAATCTTGCAGAAGGAAGGGGACATAAACTTTGATGTTGGTAATGAGTGTACAAGAGCAAAAGTACAATTTTTAGTGGCTGATGTGGGATACTTAGAAGCCCCTGAAAGGGCCTATGTCTTGAGAGGAATTACAGGCCTGCTGGTTCATGGGTGGATATATGAATGCACAGGAGGTATGTGGGCTCCCTCAATAATCTGAACCACTGCGGCGATTCACAACAAGACTGGAGTCACAAAGGAGCAGACTCCACCAGGCTGATAAAAGGCTACAAAACCAAAAGCATGACAAGTAAGTGATTTCAGCCCTGAAATTCTGCCATCTTCTCCAGCTTGAATGAATTAGACTGAAGTCACTCTTTCCGTTAAATCAGTGAAGGTCTCTTAGCACCAGCTGAAATTTTAGATGAATAAATTAATCTTCCAGTTGCTGCTTTCTTATAACGTGAAAAGTCACAAAACAGTGCAGAAATTAGGAAAGGGTTTTTAAAGTATGCTTCACTTGATGCTTCAAACTCTTGACATTTTTAAAAACTATAATTAACAGATGTCACACAGCTGGTTGAGATACACGAGTGTTTACGGGGGAATTGCAACTGTGTGCAAATATACCTTTAACTGGCTTCCAAAAGCAAAAAGAGATATGTGCTTTCTGAAGTATAATAGCCAAAGCTAAAACTTCCACACTAAAATTGTAGAACACACACTGTTTAATGACTTCTTCTATCATATTTAATGGAAGAACAGCCTTGCAGGGTTGAATCGCCCATTCCTGATCTTATTTTCCCATATTTCAATGTTTTAAAATTTACAAGACCGGCATTTTTCCCATCCCGAAATGTGTGTGAGAAGGCAGTGACGAAACACTTCCTGGATCTACTGTGTTAAACGTTTTGCTACAGTGTTGGTTGCTACAGATTTCAAAGGATTTAGGCAAAACAATGATGAAGGAACAACTATATATTCCAGAACTAAGTAATTTCAGAGAAAGGCAGCAGGTGAACATATACACAAAAAGTTGCAAAATATTTGACACTCCCATTTGGGAGAAAATGAGAATGAGACTTGCACCTTTACCATAGTAATATTTTCAATATTTTTACAATTAATTAATGGCAACTTGATCTGGATTTGAAGTTTTCAATTTGCAGGAAAACATTCTATAAATGGCACTGGGAGGCTTTATAAAGTTGGGTGCATGCTAATTCTTGCCAGCGAACCATAAGACCCTATGAAAGTTGACACAACTCTGACTCAGGTTGTACCTTAGCCACACGGACAGAAGCATATCTCTTCTATGTTGAAAAATGACATTAAAGAGCCCATCTCCTGCCTGTTTCAAATATTACTGTTACTTATTTTCTGCAATATTGTTCAATGACATTTTTGGTCAAATCTAATTTTCTTTATAGAAGTTGCAAATACTTATGTATCCGTTAATTAAATAATTCAAAATACTTAATTATTTTGAAGTTAGATGCTATTGTTTTTCATCATTTCCTTAATTGATAACTCTCATAGATTATGGTTAGCTGTTACTGAATAATTCCACAGACATCAGACTCTGCATGTTTCAACTTCTGCTACACAGCAGATGTAGCTTGACAGCATAATAGCATAATCTCTTAATTTATTTTAATATCCATGCATAAATATCTTGCAGAGTGGCCAAAAAATGAAGCCTGCTAATGGAAACAGTATGAAAGATGTTTGCTTTGTAACGAAGAAAACCAAAAATAAACCTTGAATTTTTTTTTGTAGTTATATTGAATTATGTAAAGGAATTCAGTGTGTCCAATGCAAAGCCTCTGTGCACGCGTGTGGTTAACCTCAAGCCTTTGCATTCTTGGCCTCAATCTTTGGCATTATAAAGCTGTGTCATAGCTCTAATGAGGCCAAGGGGCACACTGGTTGACTTTTGCCTTCACAAACAGAGCCCCTCCCCACCTATTGCCACTACCTTATTCCCCCATGAAAATCATCCAGGACGTTCAATTACAGACTTCTAATCCTTTGTGAAATGCAAACTATGAATGAGAAGTGCGTCAGGTGAGAACAGGTTCGGCTGTGAGGATGAAGCGCAGGATCTGAAAGCAGGACAAAGACTTTGATCTTTTGTGTTTGTTTTGAAAGTCGATCAGGTGTGAAATAAAGGTGTTGTGTTTTAGAGAGGTAGAAGGAGAGAATGTGTGTGTGAGAGAGAAGCAGACAGAGGGAGAGAGGAAGGGAGAGGGAGAGAAAGAAGCAAGTATTGAGACAGGGATTAAGGGAAAAAGAGAGAGAAAGTAGGAGACAGAGAGAGAGAGGGTGAGAGAGCAAGAGAGAAAGACAGAGAGAGATACAGTAAAGAAGAAAAATAAATATCTACAAGGATTGATGGAGCAAGAGAGACAAAGAAGGCGGGGGGGGGGAGAGAGACAGTGTGTGTGTGTGTGTGAGAGAGAGAGAGGGGGAGAGAATAGGAGGGAGAGGGAGAGGGAGAAACTATTTCCACATTTTTCTTCTGGTGATCCTCAAAATTCACAATTTTTCACATCTCATTCGGCATCTTTTATCCTGTATTCTCCTCTTGCTGCTTATTTCAGGGAACCGCCTTCACTTTTAAAAGGGACACTTGCAGATTGTGGTAAAACTGCGCAGAATGCAAAGCTTGCAGGTGCTTTTAAAAATAACTCTTCAAATAGGGACAAAACTGAAATAGGTTGTGGTGTGACAACAGCTGGCCATTTCTGCATTACATTTCATAATGAGGTGTGAAGATTTTATCAACCTTCTACACCACTCTTTGAATGCACTTTTTGTATTGACTGTGCTGTAGTCCCATATTAAGTGGCAGGAATTTTGTTTTCTTTTCCAAGTGGAACATCAGATTACAGAGGTCTTATTTCACTGGTGATTGTGGCAGGCCACTTAACTTTTTGACAGATATTCAAGAGTGGGACAAGGTTGGTCACTGTGTTGGGTGAGAAAGCAGTCATCCATCATCTGCAAATAGATCACTAGGTGGTTGATCCCAAATGCCGTTAATGAGTTGGGCTCAATACTTTTCTTGCCTTAATTCTTCACCGAACAACAAGAGACTGGGGCCAAGTTATTGGCCTTGGCACTTCATGATTTATGGCAGCTAATAACCCAATGTTCACACCTCAAATTTGTACAACAAACTAATTTGTACACAAGAATTTGTAGCTAAGCAGATTTGCTTGTCAGCTTGTCATTAGATCAGATTTTCTTAAAGCTTTGTGAATGAGAGAGAATATTGTTCTAAACTGCCAAACAAATAAAAAAAACATTTAGTCACATGTTAAATTAAAATGCATGTCGGAGGATGAAAGTCTTGAATGCTTCAGGTGATCTGATATTTCGTACCTCAAATAATTCTGAAGATCAAAATAATTATGTCAGCATAAAAGTTAATAATACTCAAATCTGTTCATTACAAAGATTCCTTAAATGGCTCCCATCACTGGTCTCAGACAGAATCAAGATGCGTTTTCTTGAGAATATATGCAAACACTACATGGACGTTGCTTAGGAATTCATCCACGTATGCATCCTTGGTTGAAGGCACTAAATGTTAGAGGGTGCATATTTTACCACCCCAACTCTCTTACTGAATTTCAGTTGCTTTTAAAAACAATGGAACCAATTTCAACAGCAAAGTAGGAAACACTCCTGTGAATGTACTGTGTGACTGGGGCTGCCAACTGACGTGCCAAAGGAAGTTTCAAGGATCTTGACCTGGAACGTCAGTTGTCCACAAAAGAGAGTTGTGGACACAGCTCAGCAAGTCACTGAAACCAGCCTCCCCTCCATGGACTCTGTCTTCACTTCCCGCTGCCTCGGAAAAGCAGCCAGCCTAATCAAAGACCTCACCTACCCCGGACATTCTCTCTTCTCCCCGCTCCCATTGGACAGGAGATACAAAAGCCTGAAAGCACGTGCCACCAGGCTCAAGGACAGCTTCTATCCCCCAGTTATAAGACTATTGAATGGTCCCTTACTACAATAAGATGGACCCTTGATCTCACAATCTGCCAATGTTATGGCCTTGCATCTTATTGTCTGCACTGCACTGCACTTTCTCTGTAACAGTAATATTTTATTCTGCATTCTGTTATTGTTTAGTTTGTATGTTCTCCCCGTGTCTGCGTGGGTTTCCTCTGGGTGCTCCATTTTCCTCCCACATTCCAAAGATGTACAGGTTAGGAAGTTGTGGGCATGCTATGTTGGCGCCGGAAGCGTGGCGACACTTGCGGGCTGCCCCCAGAACACTCTACACAGAAGATGCATTTCACTGTGTGTTTCGATGTACATGTGACTAATAAAGATATCTTATCTTATCATATCTTTTCCCTTGCACTATCTCAATGCACTGATGTGATGAAATGATCATATGGATGGCATGCGAAACAAAGTTTTTCACTGTACTTTGGTACATGTGACAATAATAAACCAATCTACTAATTTCCTATTCCCCTCCACAGATGCTACCTGACCCACAGAGTTCCTCCGGCATTTTGTTTTTTGCTCAGGTTTTATAACATTATTGACCAGATGCTGAGGAACACAGGAGTCGGCAAAGCCTGTTTCTTTACTGTTATGAGCACATTACATTCATTTGTGTCTCTGAAGCTGAAAGTACAGAGGAACAATACATGGCTACTGGAAACATGAAGTGAAAACAAGGCAAAGACAAAAGTTGAGAGAAGATTCAATCAACATCTTCAATTTTGAAGTTGCCATGACAAAACAGGTTAGTCCTGGTTAATTCTGTTTCTCTCTCCAGAAGCTTCCTCACTTGGGAGTACTAGTTCAGGATTCCCTTCAGGTTAATTTGCGGGTTGAGTCAGTAGTAGGGAAGGCAAATGCAATGTTAGCATTCACTTCGAGAGGGCTAGAATTTAAAAGCAGGGATGTACTGCTGAGGCTTTATAAGGTGTTGGTCAGACCGCATTTGGAATATTGCGAGCAATTTTGGACACAGTATCGAAGGAAAGATGTGCTGGACTTGGAGAGGGTCCAGAGGAGGTTCTGAAGAATGATCGCAGGAGCAAAGGTTTAATGTATGTAGAGCCTGTGCTCGATGGAATTCAGAAGGATGCGAGGGGATCTCATTGAAATCTACCAGATACTGAAAGGCCTGGATAGAGCGGACGTGGAGAGGATGTTTCCATCAGTGGGAGAGTCCAGGATCTGAGGGCACAGCCTTAGAATAAAGGGACGTCCATTTAAAATTGAGATGAGGATGAATTTCTTCAGCCAGATGGTGGTGAATCTGTGCAATTCGTTACCGCAGGGGGCTTTGGAGGCCAAGTCATTGGCTGTACTTAAGATAGAGATTGATAGATTCTTGACTGGTAAGGGGGTTAAGGGTTACAGGGAGAAGGCAGGATAATGGGGTTGAAAACAAGATCAGTCATGATTGAATGGCAGAGCAGACTCGATGGGCCAAATGGCCTAATTCTGCTCCTATGTCTTATGGTCTTATGGACTTGCTGAATATTTTCAGCATTTCCTGGTTTTATTCTTAATGTCAATATTGTCAGTTAAAATCTGAAGAAGATGGTACAATTCATCCAGATCATTTATAAATTGAGCGAGACTGGTTGTTTTTAAATCCTACATTTCACCAGTTTCCACAGCACCAGTTAATGCAGTGTCACTGTGCAATATTATAACTCAAGGCATAGACCCCCAATGAATTGTGCATTTCATTTTGAGTTAACACTTTAGGGAAAGGAACTAGTGAGGTGTATCTTTTTGTACATTTAAGTTTATTTCTAAAAAGTAAACAAAATAATCTTTGCTCTGTCTACACCTTGCTGCTTTCATAAAGCAGCCAACGTAATCAAAGACCCACTCACCCGGACATTCTCTCTTTGCCCCCTCCCATTGAGTAGAAGATTCAAAAGCCTGAAAGCACGTACCACTAGGCTCAAGGGCAGCTTCTATCCCGCTGATATAAGACTATTGAACGGTTCCCTAGTACAATAAGATGGACTCTTGATGTCACATCTACCTCGTTATGGCCTTGCACCTTATTGTCTGCCTGCACTGCACTTTCTCTGTAACACTTTATTCTGCATTCTGTTATTGTTTTCCCTTGTACTACCTCAATGTACTAATATAATGAAATGATCTGTATGGATGGCATGCAAAACAAAGTTTTTCACTGTACCTTGGTACGTGTGACAATAATAAACCAATTTACCAATGTATTTATTTGCTCACAGAATGCAGACATTGGTGACAAGTACATCTCGCCTGGTCCTTAACTGCCATTGAACTGAAGAGAAGAGCTCGAGAGTCACACATCAGACAGAGCAGACGAGGATAGCAGATTCCCTTCCCTAAAAGTTCTGAACCAGATGGGTTTTCACAGTGTTTCATCGTCACCATTGCTAATTATGTCAGATTTATTTAATCAGTTAATTTTATATTCCACAGCTGTGATGGTGGGACTTGAACTCCTACCCCTGGATGTGGGTCACTGGATGCTAGCCCTGTAACATAACCACTGTGATACTATACCATATGATTTCCAATGAAAGAAAAACATTGAAATGACTGCAGCCTAAAATTAGAATCCAATCCATTTGAACACGAATTGCTTTCTTAACAACACAACATGGCTTGAAAAAAGGCATTGGATCTGGGAGGACACAGTGTTATTTTGCCTTGAGAATCAGATAATACAGCATTACGCTTGCTCATAGCAGCAAAGAGTTAAAGCAGCACTTACCGTATCCACCTTTGTTCAGTTGCTTCATTGAGTCATACAGCATGGAAACAGACCCTTTGGCCCAACCTGTCCATGTCGACCAAGTCCAGTCAACAGTCTATCTACCAGAATGTAGCTTTGGGAGACATATTTTAGTCAGCTCAATTTGGAAGTCATGGATGTAAACTTAAGGCTTTAAATATTTTACTTCGCTGTGGGAAGACAATAACTTGGAATGATGTTTAAAGTACGACAACTAGGTCCCACAGCTTGCAGGGATGTTAACTTCAACCTCCAAAGCCACTGGCCAATTCTGGGCCATAAGATCTCCAAACAGGGTACCAAGGCAATCCACGTTATAAGTAAAGGTCAAGGAATCAATATGTGTTCACCTAAAGTTTCAACAACATTTCTTCTAAATTATCAACTGAAAATAGTCTCATTGCAGATGAAGGGGGCAATACTTGGTTTGCAAGGTGCTACAGTGTAATTTGTGTAGCATTGCAATGTTGCATATTTCTAGTGAACTGTATAATGCACATCCCTTTTTAAAAAATGGCAAAAACACAGCCCCGGGCAAATGAATGTTTTGTGCGTGTATCCTGCAATTTGCACTGGCAGGGCTGAGTTTTATTGCATTGTTATCTGTGATAAATCTGGAAAAGCCAGTGTGACCATAAGTTTGCATAACTAATACAATTTTCTAGCAGCAACAGATACTCAGTTTTGAACTAGATTGGTCAAATGGTTGGAAAAGAGGAGTTAAACACCGCTGTGGCCTGTTTATCTGATGGTTCAAGGCTAGAGATGGCCAATTCTCACTGTAACACTGGTCTTTAAAACACTGGAGATTAAAAGTGAAGCATCTTTTGGATTATGAGGGAGGCTTTACGACAAAGAAGTAGCACTGAAAACTGCAGGGAAATGGCACTTGCATATCCTTCTAAGGCTGAGTCTGAGAGATGTTAATCAGCTTCACAAAAAATAATCTTGCATTTCTATGAACACTCATTTGAGAATATCTGAAATATCGTACTTGATCATTAAACACATCATCTTACAAGTGCAGATAAATTATCTTTTTAGCTTGAAATCCAATATAAAACACAAATGGATCCCAGCAATCTTTAATAGTGTTAAAGAGAGAGAGAGGAAATTATGATGATTCTTAATAATTATTGCATACACAAGATGGGGAAATAAAATATCTTGGTTTATAGTCTCATCCGTGGTTTATACAAACAGAGGCCAATGTGCTAAGAACATTAATGATGTTATAAAGAATTATGAGAGGAAATCAAATTTTCTTGCCATTTGAGCTGCTCTAAAATGCCAAACAATAAACTACCATATTGCAAATTAGATCAAGAGAAATATCAAACACATTGCAGTATAAATTCCATAATTGCATTTAGGGGTTCGACTCCATGGGGATGCGCTGCTAAAGATCATCACCACACCACATATGAGCAACTATTGACAGAACGATAAAAATCGACAGCCTAACCAAATAAACACTGTGGGCTTCATTAAATATTCAGCAGCTGAAATTTGACTAAGGTGCTTGCATTTCCCCTTGACACCCCCTCCAGCAGTGCTGCAAATGTTTATTGTGACAGGAGTAAGTAATGCAGTGCCCTACAGGTTCCCACTGCTCAGTAACAGAACAAAGAAGTGACCGGCTACTACCTGTCAAACCACACTGCAGTCTCACATTTGGCTGACAACTTCATCTTAGAACGCAACCATTTTCATAAAATAAATCTCCTCAATTTGTATTTTACTCTGATCAAGTGCACAGCTCAAAAAATCCTTACTAAGAACATCCTTTACCAGCTGGTCTACGTATAGCAGCAAGCTTAAAGCCAACGTCATTGGTCAAATCTTTTTTCCTTTTCCTGTCTGTATGATCAAATTTTTATTGTAAACAAAATTTCCAAAACTTAAGATATCATATTGTGAAATAATGGTAAGAATAATGATTTTTTTTTCTTTGACACTCTTGCATTATGGCACAAGTCAAGCTTCATCAGTCAAGTAGTTCCGTATTATACCTTGAGGAAGGCAGTATTGAGACTAAACATGTTCAGCAAAAAATAGACATTTTAAGCAAGGGATATTTCTAGCCAGAAGAACTGATTGACCCAAATATCACCAAAAGGACATTTGGTGATATAAAGCAGGTTTTTATTGATAGACATTTCTGTCTTTGTGGTTACCTGCACAATTTATAGAACAGTTGTCCAAGTGATGGTCACAATACACCATTTATTTTAAGCTGTTGGATTTAACATGCTTAGATTTTATCTAGTGCCTTCCAAAATGTGCAGGTTAAATAGGTGCAACATAACAAAGGCACATAATTAGTGGACCAATTGTAGCTGTTGAATAACATAAGATTGGCAAAAAAAAATAATTGTTAAGCTTTTCCCATTATTACACAGTATGAAGTTTTAAACTCTTGGATTGGCTTGCTTCAAAGATACTACCTCTACAATTAAATATAACCTGCTTCAGCACATAGAATTGTGCGCCAGGAATATGGAATGAATAAATAATGCATGCACTGTAAGATTATAAGCAGACGTACGCTTCTCATGCAAGAAAGTTTATGTAAATGACTGATGACAGTATTATCGTGAAGAATATCAATGGAGTAATTACAGTTGCATCATTCACTGCTGCACTGGTGTCTTAACCCGTGTTAATTTTTCACACTGCTCCCTTGGGGAAGATCTGAGCCAGCTCCAAAGAGCAGAGCTAATAATCCGAGCTCTGAGATACAGCCGCTTAAACTCGCCCTGAGGTCTTCACGGCAGACTGCTAAACACTGACTGTCTCCCACGAGAGGGAACAAGAGAGATAAAATGATTAAAAAACTGCCAAGTCGGACTGGCAATCACAGGACAGTGCTGTCAGAGGATGCATAGGGAGAGGGAGAAAGGGGGGAGAAAATCATGTTGATTTTACTTTCTGTTTACTGTCCAAGCACTGAGGGTAAGATTTGACACCATTCTTAATGCATGAACTAGTGACTAGAATGGACTTTAGCAACAACTTTTACTGCTTGAGGTATTAATAAAAGAAATTAAATAAACCATAGTAGCTTGAGACTAAATGATTTTCATTAGTCTTTCATTTAATAAAACACAGAAGAAAACCAATAATAAAAAAAAATTAACACAGGTAATTACTGTATATGTGCTCCATGTCAGTTTGGCATGCTAAAGCTGTTATTACCTGTAATTTTCTAGTTACCTATTGTACAGATTATGCTGAGGCTAAATTAATTGTGCACGGTTTTGGTACATGGATATGGAGGGGTAAAGTAAGACAACTTTTTGGGGATTGCACACTTCAGCATAACTTGGAAAATGCCAAAGCTTTTACTTGGCATTATTAAAGCACCAGTTTGAATTAAATAGTAATTGTTGGATTTGGGATAAAATAGACAGCACGGTGATCAAAATCTTAATACGACTGACTCTCCAATGGTTCAAGAAGGTACCTTCTCAAGGGTGATTAGGGATGAGCAATAAATGCTTGCCTTCCCATCCTAAAAATGAGTCGAAAAAGAACACACCATTGGAATGAAATTACGATCTTTCTGCTTCCTAAACACTCATAGTAACCCTCTTTCATATGAGGATCAAAATTTCAGGTACAATTGCAAAAATACTTTCTTTATAAATATTTACACAGGTTCACCCAAGCATAACACACAGATAACATCAAAGTTCTATTTTCGAGAGTCAAACTCAGACAATATCCTTCAGTCAGTTTAAAATAATAACACCTCGATTCTGTTACGACCGTGCATTCTTTTAAAATTAAAAGCAACTGTTAAAGTCGGTATTTAAAACACTAATTATGTCGCATTCTTTCCACAGTCTACCACATAACTAACAATAACTATCCGGTTGACCACCAAGACATGTTGAGAACAATTTGGAGCTTTAGTCTGATGACTGGCGCATGAGGAAGTGAGTGACAACCATTTTACATCTTAATGGTGGTTCTGTAGGCTTTCCTCCAGATTCAACATAGCGTCAGAATAATCTTAAATCCCTGAAGCTTAAGGTTTTACCTCATGTGTTAATATGGATATTTAACTTGGTAAGATCTCTTGTAAAGAGAATCCTACTGTATTATCCATGAGATAGCTTTAAGTATTACAGCAAATTAGTGCTTCTGAAATCTTATGGCATTTATGCCTAGTAATTTTGCTGTGTTATAAACATCATTTCCAGATATTCTTTCTAGGCACACGGATGTGCATTGACTAAGAAACAACAGTTAAGCTGAAGGATCATAGCCATAAATCAAAATTTCTTCATATTCACAAGCGTGCTTTAACATAAAATATTAAGAAAGTGAGGACTAAGAAGGGAGAAATTTGGGAAAAACATAATTTGCTCTCTGCGTACAATCAGCGTCTCTCATCCAGATCACCATATTGATGTCAACTGTAATAGAACTCACCCTGGAAACCAAAATTAAGGAGCTGACAGAACAACAGAGGGTAAAGTGGTCAAATGACATCAATAAAGATTGAGAATAGCACCATGATATGCTCTGACCTGGATTTGAAAATGAACCTTTTAACAGTTGAGTAGAATATTGAGAATATCAGTCTGCGACCTTGGGGAAAATGTAGAACAACTTAACAGGAGTAATTTTAACATCGAGCTCTGGTATAATATGGGCAATATCAAATTAGCTGCCTGTTAAAGATCACACCATAAATCCACTTACATAGAAATCAGACAGAGATTACAAAATCATCCCTAACAAACAAAATGGATAAACCTGCTATGAATCAGCACAAACTATGACATTTTGACATTAATTGCACATATGGATGATTGTACAAAGGTATTGTTTCCTTAATGTAAAAATCTTATTGGGAGGAAGTAAAAAACTTTCCCCCTTCAGGCACCTGAAGTTAATGTCTGTTCCAGCAGCTTAAGTACAATAGCAAAGTGTCCTCTGCTCTTGCCTAGTATGGTTGAACCTTGATGGAACACGCTGGCAAGCATGGGACATTGGTGTGTACACAACTAAACACAATAGCCTTGAACTAGTAGGCTGATCCCACCTGTTAAATCTGTTATAACACTGTCAGTGGAATCCAACTGGGAGACAGAAACTTGCTGAGATTCACCAAAAATTACGCTGGGGAATCTGCTCACTAACCATCCCAGATTAGACCAATAATTCACTTCAATGAAGACAGCACACTTATGAGGAAGGAAGTCAAGAATAAGGTAAGTTACATGTTAATTATTTGTGTTTACTGTCATGCTTTAACATATTTAGTGTTTTATAAGCATTTTAGGTCATTTAATAAAGTTTACATTTTTAAAAAAATTTTATTTACAGCGTGGTAACAGGCCCTACTGGCCCAATGAGTCCGTGCCGCCCATTTTAAACCCCAAATTAACCTACCCGGACGTCTTTAGAATGTGGGAGGAAACCAGAGCATCCGGCGGAAACCCACGCAGACATGGGAGAACGTACAAACTCCTTACAGACAGCGACGGGAATCGAACCCCGATCACTGGCGCTGTAATTGTTTTTAATGTTGCAATTGTACAAAACATTGGTGAGTCCACACTTGGGTTGTTGTGTACAGTTTTGTTCACCCTGTTATAGGAAAGACGTCATTAAACTGGAAAGAATGCAGAGAAGATTTACGAGGATGTTGCCGGGACTCAAGGGCCTGAGTTATCGGGAGAGGTTGGGCAGACTAGGACTTTATTCCTTGGAACGTAGCAGATTGAGTGATGACCTTATAGAGGTGTATACACCTTATAGAGGTGTATAAAATCATGAGGGGCATAGATAGGTTGAACACACATAGTCCTTTTCCCATTCTAGGGGAACTAAAAACAAGAGGGCAGAAGTTTAAAGTGAGAGATGAAAGGTTTAAAAGGGGGCAACTTCTTCAGGCAGAGGGTAGTGCATATATGGAATGAGTTGCCAGGGAAAGTGGTTGAGGCAGGTAAAAGATATTTGGATAAGTACATGGATAGGAGGTGGTTAGAGGGACAAGGGCCAAACGCGGGCAGATGGGACTAGCTTGTTGGGCACCAAGGTCGGCATGGATGAGTTGGGCTAAAGGCCTGTTTCCATGCTGTATGACTCTATTACTCCAGGACTCTAATAGTTTACTTTCATATTTAATAGATTTTCAATGTCACAGGCACTCAGAAGCATTCAAAATGCCTGACAACTTTGACCGATAGTGAACAGGGATGTGAGTTTATTGTCTGTTAAGGATCGTCCCAACCTTTCCAAATGTTCTGGACCATCCTTGTGACTTGATTACATTTCGTCAGGTCATGCAGAGCC
Organism: Pristis pectinata; assembly: GCF_009764475.1. Taxonomy (NCBI): domain Eukaryota; kingdom Metazoa; phylum Chordata; class Chondrichthyes; order Rhinopristiformes; family Pristidae; genus Pristis; species Pristis pectinata. Next base: position 7,255,570 of record NC_067427.1, on the reverse strand, counting down.
TAGCCAATGAGATCCAAGTGGCTCTCCTACAACCAGTTTGGCTCTCCCATCCAAACCAGGTTGTATGTGTAATGGGAACTTTGGACAAGAGTCTAGATGTCAAACCTCTTGCAGAAAAATCCTCCCCATTGTGTCCTGATACGTCTAAAACAAAAGGACCCCACACTGCAATGATACGACATTCCCAATTCCCACATAATCCAGTTTTATGGACCTTGTCCATAGAAACTCCCCTCCATGGACTCTGTCTACACCTCTCACTGCCTCAGTAAAGCAGCCAACGCAATCAAAGACCCCACCCACCCCGGACATTTTCCCTTCTCCCCCCCCTCCCATCAGGCAGAAGACACAAAAGCCTGAAAACACGTACCACCAGGCTCCAGGACAGCGTCTATCCCACTGTTATAAGACTATTGAATAGTCCCCTCGTACAGTAAGATGGACTCTTGACCTCATAATCTACGTCGTTATGGCCTTGCACCTTATTGTCTGCCTGCACTGCACTTTCTGTGTAACTGTAAAATTTTATTCTGCATTCTGTTATTGTTTTCCCTTGTACTATCTCAATGCACTGATATAATGAAATGATCTGTATGGATGGCATGCAAAACACAGATTTTCACTTTTCCAATAATAAACCAATTTACCATTGAGAGGAAGACTTCCACTTCACAGGCAGCTTTGTATCACTGGCCTAAAACCATTAAGAGCTGAGCTGAAATATTTCACATTAGTTTTACATGGGTTTCTATGTCAATAAAGAGAGACCATACTTCCATTAGTCTAGACTGGGTTTAAATTCACAATTTGGAGAAAAAAGGACAGTTAAGTTCACTGCTCAACCCAATAATTCCACCCAGATATTCTATTCATATGATAAAAATCAGCTCTGTTAAGTTTACCTGAGGTAGTTATTTAAACCCATAAAACACAGGGTACATAGTAACATAATCCATGAACCACAATTGCCCAGCGATCTACTTGTGAAGCTATTGATTTCCTTTCTGTTATTTGATGTCAAGGATGAGATACAACATTAATTATGCATAACAAACATTTAAAGTCCGTTTTGTATTTAACTAGCTTTAGGTTTTTTAATGAACAGAAGAAAAAAATGTTTATATATCCTAAGGCCATACCTAAGTACAGTTATCTGTATAAGGCATGGAGTAGAAAATAAAGCAGTACCCGGAACACAACTAAATCATCATTTATGATTGTATCTCACACACCCAGTGTACACAAGAAACTAATACTGTCTTCAGTTCCCTGTTTATAAAGACACAATCCAGTTTTGCACTCAATAACATCAAATAGATTGCAAAATTATTCAATTAGAACTAATCTAATTTCCCTTTTCATAGATCAATTGATCCAAAATCAATGCAAACCATGTATTTGCACAGTCGGTTTAAGTTGGACCAAAGTGCTCTTCAGATGGATTTTGTTTGGGCAGTTGTCCAGTTTCTGCTGCTAATATAATTTGACTGTTAAAATCTAACATCAACCAATGACAGTAAATAAGAACATAATAAACAGAAGAAAAAGTCCGCCATTTGGCCCCTTGTTCCTGCTCTACCAGCCCCCAAGATCTTGATCACCTTATCAGTGCCATTCTTCTGTAATGGATCCATATGCTTTGATAATATTAATATCCAAAAACCTATCAATCTCTATCTTAGCGTCTGAACCTCCACACCCCTCTTGATGGACATAAGGACCTTGGGGATCAAGTCCATAGTTCCCTGAAGGAGGTTTCACCATGGACATCTGAGGCAGAAGGTTCAAGTGCATAGGTCGTGGCTGCAATGTCCTGAGCACGAAAACACTCGGCTGACACATGCCATTGCAGGGCTGAGAGAGTGCAGCAAGGTGCCTCTTTTGAATGAGATATGAAACGGAGACCCCAACCTCTTGCTCGGGTGGATGTGAAGGATCCCATGAAGAGCGGCGGGCTAACCCCAGAGCCTTACCAACATTTTATTCAACATACCTAGAACGTGGTGCCAGGGGAGGAGGTGGAAGCAGATACAACAGCGACATTTAAGGGGCATTTAGACAAGAATATAAGCAGGCAGGGAGTGGAGGAATGTAGATCATGTGGAGGGAGATAGGATTAGTTTGGATTAGCAGCATTGTTGCCACAGACATGGTGGGCCGGAGGGCCTGTTCCTTGCAGCCTAACGGCATGAACGTTGAATTCTCCCACTTTAAGTAATCCCCACCCCCCTTCCCCACAACAACCCCCCCCACCACGCTTCTCCTCTTCTTCCCCTTTCCTAGCCTACCTCTTCTTTCCTCTCTCTCCTTGCCTTTGACCCATCCCCCAGTGGATCTGCTCTCCCCTCCTCCCCCGCACCTGCCTATCTTACCTGCATCTACCTATCACCACCCTGTGCCCACCCCGCCTCCCCTCTTTTGTCCACCTATCACGGCTCTGCTTTTCCCTCCTATATATTGGGCTTCCCCCTTTCCTATCTTCAGTCCTGAAGAAGGGTCCTGACCTGAAACGTTGACCGCCTGCTTTTCTCCACGGATGCTGCCTGGCCTGCTGAGTTCCTCCAGCATCGTCGTGTTTTTCATCTAGATTCCAGCATCTGCAGTCCTTTGTTTCTCTGTTCCTGTAGTGTACTGTTTGATGTTCTATGCTCTATGTTCTAATAAGCATTTCTGAAACATAAAATCTGTTCATTGTCACACTGTGGTTTGTTGGAGGTCACTGTGTGAAAATTGGATGCTGAGTTTCCTACAGCACTGCTGTGACAATAGTTAAACTACTTTATTAGGTTGAGAATAATTCGAGACATCCCAAAAGGAATGTGAAGTATACAACTCAAGTGTGAGTCTTCCCCGTCTTGGCAGCTTTAGTGAAAAGCTGAAGTACACAACACAGTGCAATGAGATCGGTAGTGCAGCGGTTAGCATAACGCTGTTACAGCACCAGTGACCGGGTTCAATTCCCGCAGCTGTCTGTAAGGAGTTTGTACGTTCTCCCCATGTCTGCGTGGGTTTCCTCTAGGTGCTCTGGTTTCCTCCCACATTCCAAAGACGGATGGGTTAGGAAGTTGTGGGCATGCTATGTTGGTACCAGAAGCGTGGCGACACTTGTGGGCTGCCCCTAGAACACTCTACGCAAGAGATGTATTTCACAGTGTGTTTCGATGTACATGTGACTGATAAAGATATCTTATCTTATCTTACATTCCCTAGCTCATTAAACACATTCTACATTGCTTCTGACTCTCTTTTTCCCTCTGCATTTCTGGTGAAAGATTACGCAAGTGGGATTTGTTGGGTGGCGGGGCAATTTGCTCAAAGATTTCAAGCTCCTAAAGTGAAGTGATAGAGAGGTTGGAGAAACTGGTTAGGACCAGGGCAGCAATGAAGTTCGGAAACACTTCAAAATACAGAGGGTGGTCAAAACCTGGAACCCTCTGCTGCAAGTGACGATTGATGCCTGGGCAACTCTGAGAGTGATCTATTTTTGTTATTGGATACGGATGAAGGGCAGGAAGATGGAGGTAAATCCCCAGTCAACCACAATCTCATTGAGTGAGGGAACAGCCTTGAGGGTCTGAATGGCCTCTTCGTGTTCCTATGGTCAGACCAGATACCACTTGAGAAAACAAACTGGAAGCCTTTTCAATGAGAAGGTAAATTTCCTGCTCAATGAAATATTTTTTCTAAATATTAGCTGTGGAAATCTGTTTTGCTCTTAACCAGAGATATTTTGCCTCCTCTTGGAAGCTGAGACATGGTAGCCTTGTCCTTAAGTTACAGAGTAAGTAGCCAGAGTTCTAGAACATTGATTCAAAGACTCCACAATGGCTAAGGAATTTAACTTCAATTAATTAAACAAAAAATCTGGAACTATTTTAACAACAACCAAGAAACTACCACATGCTTGTGAAAACCCATCAAGTTCTTACCCAGTCTGGCTAATGAATGACTCCATACCCACTAATGTCATTGTCTCTTAATTACTTCAAAGGAGAACTAGGAATGGACATTGGCTGCTAGCAATGTCCACAACCTGTGAACAAATGCATTGAAACCTGAAACATGAAAGTGATTTAAATTTTTTTTTAAATTTTATTTACAGCGTGGTAACAGGCCATTCCAGCCCAACGAGTCCGCACCGCCCATTTTAAACCCAAATTAACCTACCCGTACGTCTTTGCAACGTGGGAGGAAACCGGAGCACCCGGAGGAAACTCACGCAGACACGGGAGAACGTACAAACTCCTTACAGACAGCAATGGGAATTGAAACCCCATTGTTGGCGCTGTAATAGCATCGCACTAACTGCTACGCTACCGTGCCAAATTAAGTTTTGAGAACTTAATCTCTAGTTTGTCCCAAAGTACTTCAGAGATCCTAAAAGGGACTCACAACTGGAATCTCCGAGTTTTGCTTGGCTTGATTGATATCAACAAGAATGATACATTAAGGTGTTTTAACACGTTTTGCATTTCCCTTCACAGTATTTTTGCATTATCAACAAAGGTGTTCCTCTGCATTACCCTGGATAACCAAGAATCAACTGTATTACCTTCTGAACATGTACAGGTTCCAATCCTTATTTAGTATTTTTGTAAAAGCCATTTTAAAATTGTGCTTTTATTTTCCTTCAGTATCTTGTTTGTGCAAATTCTTTAATGTGGATTGTTCCAGTCAGAATAGTGACATCATGGTTGCTGGACACCAGCGATCCCTTTGAAATGACACAGCAACGATGGAGTGTCCTCGCCACAGAGAACACTGAATATTTCTGGGAAGTGCTCGTTCAGCAAAGAGGTGAACACCATTGCTCCGGCACCGAACACAAATACCGCGGCATTTTTTAGCTCGAGGCCCAAATGCAAAATACTGCAGATGCTCCACAGATGCTGCCTGACCTGTTGACTACTTCCATCATTTTATGCCCGTACACTTGCAATTCCAACTATCCCATGGAAAAGCTTGCAGAATGGAAAGGATGAAAACTGGTATCAGCAGCCTTTGGTGATCCATTATTGCACACTAGACGGTCACTGTTTAGGGGTTGCCCATTTAAGACAACGATCTGAGTTTTTTTTTTACTTTCGGTGAGTCATGAGACTTTGGGCCTCTCTTCCTCAAAGGGTGGTGGAAGTAGAGGCTTTGAATGTCTTTGAGGTTCCTGATAAGGCATAGGTGGGTGGGGGGAGGGAAGCTGAGGGAGAGAAAAAGGCTGGGAGAGAGAGAGAGGCTCTCGGAGAGAGAGAGGTTGGGGAGGGAGAGAAAGACTGGAATGGAGGAGACTGGGACGGAGAGGGGACCACGGGTGGGGAGTTGAGGGTGGCTGGGGAGGGAAATGGAAGCTGGGGGAGAGGAGAGAGGGAGGCTGGGCCAGAGAGGGAAGATGGGAACAATGGTGGGGAGGAGGTATAGGGCTGAGATTCTTCTGTTGGCTTTGTGTCTGTTGGGCTTTGTAAATGAACCACTCATTTGGAGGAAGCACATGTATTGTTCCCTTCTTCTGGAGGTGTTTCAGGTCATTTTGGTGCGGCTTAAAGCTTCTGAAAAATTCAAAATGAGTCATGGGTGTTGACCTCTGAGCACATGACATGCAGATTGCAAATCAGTGAATAACAGAGACCGAGCAGATATGTGTTGGTTTTGAATCGGGATAAACGTAAAACATGATGAGCTCTAGGGCTGAGGTTGGTACTTTATGGTTTGGCACTGGGTACTCGATACAGGCCCAGCGTGGTTGCTTCTCTTGGGCGAAGGACTGCCCTTGGAGTGGGTGCATCCATCAAAAGATGTTACTGAAAGGGTCAGAGAGATGTGACTTGGGATGGTGAGTTTGATTGAAAGATGGGAAGGAAAAGAAAGAAACCTGGAGACAAAGGTACACTCAGGTCCGACACTGGGGCAAATAGAAGCTGAGGACAAGTCTGTGAACCACAGTATGGTTGAGATTATAATTTCCACACCGATGAATAAACATGAATTATAATTCCTTGGGTTTGGATTGGCTGTGGTTGGATTGTATTTGGATCTGGTTTTAATTTTATATCCCAGCAGATTACTCCTACAAAAGATAAGGTGCAATAAAGGTGTAACCAATAGTTAATGCCATTAAACAGCCAATGACATTTGGGGTTTAATAACAAGGAAAAGAACAAAGTGAAGATGATAAGTTTCTACAAAGCTACAGATACACAACCCCTTAGAGAGGGGATACAGTGTTAATCCCACATGCTGGAACTAAGGGTGAGATAGTAAAGGTATAAGGAATGATTTGAGATATGAGGTTGTTCCTACTGCAGCAAGAAAGAGATTCAATGGAGGTTTTTAAGACTATAAAGGGATTTCTAAGGAAGAGGAGGAGGAGACTATTTTATCTGATTGAGAATCAGTAGTGACAGCTCATCAGTTTAAATGCATCACAAAGAGAATTCATGACACATAGAACTGTTGAGGCATTGGATGCTTTACAACAGGGAGCAGTTGAGTTGGAGACCATGACAACTTTTTAAGTGACAAGTACTTGAATAGAAGATATAAGGCTTTGGGGACTGAGCGAGGCAGCATTAGTTATGAAAGGCTCTGGTAAGGATTTTGGCTCATGGTGTCAGCTCCCAAATCAGATTTAACATTATCCCACTTTGTAGTTTGTATTTTATATGCCTGGACATTCTGAGTTGTTCCTCTTGTTTTTTCAGGGAGCATCAAATCTCCTAAAACTCAGCAGCAGAAGGAGTTTCCACACTAGATTTCTTACATCATTAAGCATTTCAGTGGGCCACATTCATCATTGACCAATAACAATCTCATGCTGGGCAACTTGTGCTATGTTTTCTTGTTTACAAACCATTTCACCGACTGGGTTCCTCTGACTCTTTGTTTCCATATGCCACTGCAGAAGAAATTCCCAGCTTTTGATCTCACCAAAACTGGCCTGAGTCTTTGGTTGTCTCTCCCAGGAGATCATGTGGTTTCAGCTGGGGTAGGGATTGTATGCATTCAAGACACAAGTCAGTAATGCAATGGAAAACTCCCCATTTGCCTGGATGTGTGCAGATGCAACCGCAATCCAGAACTGGACACCATCCAATACAAGGCAGTCGGCTTGAATGGCATCCAATCCTCCACCCTAACTATTCACTCCCTCTGCCACCAGCACACAATGGCTGCAATGGGTACCATCTGCAAAATAGACTTTCTCTTATTTATTTAAGTATTTCCAAAACCCACAGCTTCTACCACCTTGTAGCATAAAGGTACGTGGGAACACCACTACTTGTAGGTTCCCCTCCAATGCACACATCATCCTAACTTGTCCTGTCATGCTTTGTTATAACAGAGAAGTAGACCATTCAGCCCTTCGAGTCTCTGCCAGCTCACAGCATTCTTATCAATCCCATTCCCCCATTTATTTTCCTGTAAACTATTATTTTTCACATGCCAATTAATTCTTCCTCATTGTCCTCCCATTTACCTACACAATAGGAGTAATTTACAGAAGCCAGAACGTCTTTGGGATGTGGTAGGGAACCAAGTCACACAGGGGAAACGTGCAGTCATAGGGAGAACATGCAAACTTCACAGAGACAGCACTGATGGTCAGGACTGAACCTGGTTTTCTGGAAAAGTGAGACAGCAGTTTTTTGCAGTTCCTTCATCAGGGCTGGATTTTAATCCCAGAACATTTGGATATACAAGGCACTTTGACAGCGACATGGATAGAAAAGGTTTAGAGGGATAAGGGCCAAACACAGGCAAAAGAGACTTGCTTAGATGGGCATCTTGGTTGGCATGGACCAGTTGGGCCGAAGGGCCTGTTTCCGTGCCATGTTACTCTATGACTCTATAACTCCCTACTTGACGGAATTGTGGGAGCGCCTCATGACAAAGATTCCAGCGGTTCAGAAGAAAGTTTGCCACCACACAAAGACACAAGTAAATAAGAGCAGGAGTAGGCCACCAGGCCTCTCATACCTGCCCTGCCATTCAGTATGACCATGGCTGGCCTCAACTCCCTCTGTGCCAGTTCCCCATAACATTCAATTCCTCGCTCTTTCAAAAATGCATCTATCCCCACCTTAAATATTTCTAATGATCTAATGCTCCGGCCTCCAGCACTCTCTCGGGAAGAGAATTCCACAGATTCACCACCCACTGAGAGAAGAGCCTCACTTTTAAATGACCACCTTCCTGGGGCAACTAGGAATGGGAATTAATGCTGGTCTTGCCAGCAATACCCGTCATCACAGAAATGGATATCAAAAGTATTGTGATGCACAATACTTGGTCACTTGGGGCAGGCCAATAGACCAAGACTAGCTTTTAACAGTTGGCCTTTCAGAAGCAAAAACTGAACTGAACTGAAAAGCCCCATCAATAATACAAGGAATCTCCAAAACTTGCCTGGTTTCAGGTGGAATTTCACATTCTTAAATTTTAAAATACAATTTCCATGACAACATTTTATTATTTCAGATATTTGACACAGAACAGCCAATAGTGCTGCCGCCTCACAGCTCCAGTGGCCCTGGTTCAGTCCTGACCAATCCTTACCCTGTGACCCCAGGTGCTCCAATTTTCTCCCACATTCCAAAGGCGTGCGGGTTGGTGGTTTAATTGGCCACTGTAAATTGCTCCTGATGTGTAGGAGATTGGTAGAATCTGGGATTGGCAGTTGATGTGGGAGGATAAACAACAAACTGGGATTGCTGTAGGAGTTGTGTAAGTGGGTGCTTGGTGGTTGGCACAGAGGACCAGTTTCCATGCCCAGTTTCCAGGACTCTAAAATCTGATAATTCTTCAATACAGAACCAGATTCAGCTTTAGTGCTAATGTGGCAATTAATTCATTAATTAATCTAATTAATGAGACAATGGAAATAACACTGAATGCTGAGTTTCATGGCTGAGAATATTTGAAGCTCTGCTGAGTGTGACTAAAATATTTCTGAGTTGTGTTCAGTCACAGGCTTGGTGGTTCAGTTTAACACAGTAACATTAAAGCCTTGGATCCCTACATGCGGAAACACTCTTTCTACATCTGGTGTCCAACATGCATCATGCCAGCACCCCCCAACCTTCTTCAAAGCATGTCACTATAAATCTACAGCAGCGGATAAGCCATAACAGAGATAGATGGGAATCCTTGACTTGGTATTTTATTTCAACAACTTCTCTCAAACTAAAGGCACAGCAGGAAAGGCACCCAACCCACAGCCACTCAAATGCCTGGTGGCACTGACTGGCTCAGATTATGAAATAACGGTCAGAAATAGAACAAATATTAATGGTGTTCGTTGGCTACTTGGCCACTAATTCATGGAGGTCTCTGTTATAATGAACTTTAAAGTTTAGGGAGTGATGGAGCACTCAGTCCTTTGAGCTGATCTGAGAGAGTGAAGGAGACCGAAAGCCTCACTGAATTCAACCTTCTTCACAGTCCTTCCTTCTTTTTATTTCTTATTGATTAAGGAGATACTTGTGGATCCCAATGTCTACTGAGGCCCAAGAGCCCTTGTTGTATTGCCAATAGGACAAGTTTCCTGCAACTTTATTGGATAAAACTTTTGAGTTGAAGGGGTGAGAATGAACCTGGATGTCTGGCTCCAAATCTGGTCAAGATTTTTTTTTGTAACATGTTATGTATTAACTTTATGGTTGGTGTATTAAACTGAGCCATGACAGAAATATTGATCTGTCACACTTCTCTCACTAAATCAAACATCTGCAAAGAATCTGCATAAAAACAAGATTAAAGCCAGTGTTTATTTTCTCAAAAGCAGCTCCAGTTGCCAATTTTGCTTTGGATCTAACTGTACAGCAGACACTTACAATGATGTTGCCAGGGATGGGAATATTTTGTAACAAGGAAAGACTGTCTGGGCTGGCCTGGGTTTCTTTTGGAATAGAGGAGGCTGAGGGAAGATTTAATGGAGGTGCATAAAATTATCAGGGGCCTGGATTAGGTGAACAGGAAGGATCTATTTCCCTTAGTAGAGAGTTCAAACACCGGGACAGGAGATGGTGGTGGGGTGGAGGGGAAACATAGGTTTAAGATATTAGGTAGAAAGATTAGAGGGGATTTAAAGGAAAATGTTTTCATCAGCGGCGGTGAAAGTCTGGAATCACAACCTGTGAGGGTCATCGAAAGAGTGATGATTGATGATTGAGTCCAGATGAGGGATCTCGACCCAAAACTCGACTGTCCATTTCCCTCCACAGATGCTGCCTGACCCACTGAGTTCCTTCAGCATTTTGTGTGTTGCTCCAGATTCCAGCATTTGCTGCCTCTTGTGTCTCCATATTGCATCTTAGTAGACTTTTTCCAGCTTTTACAATGGGAACATCCCATCTCTGCCACATACTTTCCACCTTCCCCATTGTGTGTCTACTTGAAAGAAGGTAAATTACACAGATTCCCACAGTGTGTCCAGTTCTATTATAGATTCATACAGCAGGGAAACGGGCCCTTTGGCCCAACTGGTCCATGCTGACCAAGATGCCTGTTGTGAGAAATCCACATGGATGTCACGTGACAGTAACGACACTGACCCCCGCTGACTGGAGGACAGCATTGCTCCTCTGATCGGAAGTGATACTACTGTTAATCAAGGTGCGGATCCACCCACCCCTCATGTGTGAGAGTACCTTTTGCATCTGAACCTGCCTGACCAGTATCCTTTGTCTCTGAACCTGCTTGACCATTGGTTGTGGCAGAAACCTTTGTCTTTGACTTCCACACCACTGGCTCGTTCAAGTCATAACAGTGAGGCTCCACTCAGCCTCCTAGCGCCAGAAAAAGGGCTGTGTCCGCTAGCCCTTCCTCTTTTGACGACCCCAGGAGTAATGAGACAATGCTGCAGAGATCATTGGTAAGGGTGCATCACCACATGGCCAGGGAGCATTCCACTCAGGCTCAGGGAGCATTAAGGGCCAATGCTAGTGTGGGACGGGCATTGAAGTGTTATATCCTGAAGTTGTACATTGTTATTGTGTGCTTGTTCGTATCAGTGTGGGTGTGTGAGTGTATTTTACCCCAGTTGCGATTTTCCTCTCGTGTTCGTGGTATCCTGTGCGTGAGTGAGCGTGTGTCTGTTCCCATCCATTCTGTCCCGCTTTTGCCTTTGTGATTAAACTAGTTTTGGTCTACAATGCTCGAGTCCAGAGTCCTTGATCCTTAAGACAGTTAAAAGAACGATTTCACACAACAATGCCCCATCCAAACTAGTCCTGTTTGCCAGCATGTGGCCCATAACCTTCTAAACCTTTCCTATCCATGTACCTCTCCAACTGTCTTTTAAAAATTGTTATTGTACCTGCCTCAGGCACGGTAGTGTGGGGCAAGCGCGGTGTAACAATTAGCGTAACGCTATTACAGCGCCAGCGACCCAGGTTCAATTCCAGCCGCTGTCTCTAAGGAGTTTGCATGTTTTCCCCGTGACTGCGTGGGTTTCCTGCAGGTGCTCAGGTTTCCTCCCATACGCCAAAGACGTATGGGTTAGGAAGTTGTGGGCATGCTATGTTGGCGCCGGAAGCGTGGCGACACTTGCGGGCTGCCCCCAGAGCACTCTACGCAAAAGATGCATTTCACTGTTTGTTTTGATGTACATGTGACTAATAAAGATATCTTAATGCAATTTGCACTGTGTCTTTAAGCAACGAAAGCAAAACCATTTCACCTGAGATTGATAGGGTGACACGATAGTGAAACGGGGACAATTATTTAATTCCAATTAAATTCCAGTATTTAATTCTTATCTTATCAACCACTTCCTCTGGCAACTCATTCCAATGCATACCATACTTTGTGTAAAAAAGTTGCCCCTTCTGTGATGAACCAGAAAGCTCAGAACCTGCCTGCATCAATGTCCCAAGTGCTAAACCCCTCATATAGCAATGCATTCATGCTCAATTTTGTTCTGAAAGCTGCTTCCATTAACAGAACCAAACTTTGGAAGCAGGGAAACTGTGCAGACACTACCCCATCAGGCACACAGCCCCTGCAACTGCAGACAAGATTTCCACTCTGTTCAAATTTTGACATTCATTTTAAGGCTGTCACCACCCCTTTGTTCTAACAGACATTGCTGATAGGCACTGATGCTGGGGGAGCAATTTATAAGCAGCTGGTTATGCTGTCAATCATCTGTTGATTGCTAATGTTTTAATAAAATTGCATCTCAAGTTTCAGATTGGATGAACAGGGGCTTTTTACTCACATGCATTGGGGAAGGTGGGAAGTATGTGGCAGAGATGGGATGATCCCATTGTAAAAGCTGGGAAAGCCTACTAAAATGCAATATAGAGACAGGCGAGACCGCAGATGCTGGAATTTGGAGCAACGCACAAAATGCTGGAGGAAGTCAACGGGTCAGGCAGCATCTGTGGAGAGAAAAGGGATCCTGGTGAGGGGGAAAACAATCTAGTTTTAATCTTTCTCTGGAGAAGCCAGCGTTTATTGCCCCTTTCCCAAATGCCCTCGAAGTGAGTGACTTTCAAACCACTTCACAGGGCAGCTTAGAGTCAATAGAGTGGGTCTAGAGTCACATACAGATTTTTTCCATATTTCCTCACAACATAGGAGGAGGCCATTCAGCCCATTGAGTCAATGCCAGCTCACAGGGTAATCCCATCACTCCACTAGTTTTCCCTGTAATCTATCCAACTCACATTCCAATCAGGTCAGACAGATTTCTGCCCCCAAACAACAATAGTGAGACAGAAAATGGAGACACAAGAGACTGCAGATGCTGGAATTTAGAGCCAAAATCAAACTGCTGGAGGAACTCAATGGCTCAAGCAGCATCTGTGGAGGGAAATGGACAGTTGACGTTTCAGGTCGAGACCCTTCTTCTAGACTCAGATGCTGCCTGACCCGCTGAGTCCCTCCAGCAGTTTGTTTTTCGGGACAGAAATTGTTTCCTTCTTACAGCATGTGGGCAGCATTGTACTTGTTATTATGTGGGCTTTTTAATTCCAGATTTATTTAATTAACTGAATTTAACCTCTTCATCTGTTGTGATGGGATTTGAACTCATGTCCCCTGATGCTTAGATTAGTTTTCTGTATTGGTGGCGCAGTAACATAGCCACTTTGCAACTATATCACTATCCAACCTTTCGTATCTGATGCCACTGTGGTTCACTGAGTCCCGGGGATATCAACAGATCGATTTCCATCTCAGGTAAAGTTGCTTTAATGCTATATTTCTGCTTCCCCTCTCTGCTGTCTTTACTGGCTGAGTCGTCTGCTTCAACCCGAGACCACACTCCCAGCCACATCAATGACAGTATAGACTCTCGGTTGGAAAATATTCTTCATGAAATAAACCAGAGTTTTTTCTTTTTCTCTGCAGCTCAATTATCATCCAGTCACTCGTTCTCCACTGCTGTTGTACACCAAGCTTCAGCAGAACACATTTATAATGTAGTCCAGGATTCTGGTATAACCGATTAGGTCCTTCCTCTCACTGACAGCCGTGAGGCTAAAATTAATCAGTATTAGTTTGCTGCAACTATTTTACCTTAGATCAGTGCAAACTATGTTTTTCCTCTCATTAAAATACCATGCAGTAGCTGGTGCTTTGTTATGCCTTTAGTTGAACGAATCAAGGAAGCAAAACATAACCTCAACACCATGAAATATAATATTTACAGAGGGATACCGTTGAAAGAAATTCACCAGTTACTCTTCAGTGCATGCCCAGAGCATCCAAGGGATTTTTGAGTAATTCAAGAAAGGTTTCGATCGTGTCAGAAGCTGCTTCTGTTTCTGAGTCCTGTCTCTGGCAGGATTCTTGTTATCAAAACTACCGTGCGAGTGACTTAAGGAGAGGGGTGAGTTACGGTGAGAGTTACTCACCTGGATGTTCAAACACACTCCTTCCATCTCTTTGCCACTTTTCCTTGGGATACAGCTTGACTGGAAAATGGCAACTCAGCACTAATTGTGTTCTCTGAATAAGACATACATAGAACATAGAATCAGTATAGCACAGAACAGGCCCTTCGGCCCACAATGTTGTGCTGACATAGCTATTCCTTCCTACCTACAGAATGCCCATATCCCTCTATTTTCCTCTCATTCATGTGCCCATCCAAGCCCCCAGTGAATTTGCCTCCACCACCCTATCAGGTAACACATTCCAGGCATCCACCACTCTCTCAGGGGACATAATTTTAAGGTGATTGGAGGAAGGTATAAGGTGGATGTCAGGTGTAAGTTTTTTACACAGAGAATGGTGGGTGTGTGGAACGCACTGCCAGCAGAGGTTGTGGGTTCCAGATACATCAGGAACGTTTAAGAGACTCTTAGATAGACACATGAATGATAGAGAAATGAAGGGCTATGTGGGAGGGAAGGGTTAGATAGATTGTAGAGCAGGATAAAATGTCGGCACAACATTGTGGGCCGAAGGGCCTGTACTGTGCTGTAGTGTTCTATGTAAAAAACATTCCTTTACGTTTAGTCCCTCTCTCCCTTACTTGCCCCTCAACCCAAAGAGACTAGATACTTCACTTTAATGACAAGGTCTCAATTTTGCAGATTTCGAACAAGGGCCATTCAAACTATATATCCTGTTACAACATTTAAGATAACTTTAAAGAAAGGTTTAGCCAGAGCACGTAGGGCAAAGTCACAAGAGACTGCAGATGCTGGAATCTGCAGCAACAAACAATCTGCTAGAGGAACTCAGCAGGCCAAGCAGCATCTGTGGGAGGAAAGGAATTGTCGACGTTTTGGGTCGAACCCCTTCATCAGGGCTAGTGATGCCTCTCTGGCACCCTGATGCAGGGTTTCGATCCGAAACATCGATAATTCCATTTCTGCCCTAGATGCTGCTCAACCCACTGATTGTATATGGAACAAAGTTCTGCCCAGAGCAGTTGGTTTGGAATCTAAAGTGATGTATAAAAGACCCATGGGGGTTATGAGGAAACCCTCTCTGCAGAGGGAGTGGTAATGATCTGGAACTCACCAGTTATAAAAAGATGTGGAGAGTCAATCAGTAGTTTCAAAGGGTAATTGGATGGTTGCTTGAGAAAATAATTTGCAGCACTATAGGGGAAAAAGCAGAGGAATGTGGTGACTGGACAGTTGGACAAAGAGCCAGTACACTCAATGGGCCAAGTGGCCTCCTTCTGTGCTGTAACTATTCTGTGATTCTGTAAAGAACCAGTACACCTTTGCCTTTTCTCTGCTTCCTATTTTAGCAGATTCAAGTCTACCAGAGCCAATGGTATTCTACAAATGTTGGAGGAACTCAACTGGTCAAGCAGCATCTGTGGGGGACAAAGAAATAGTCAACGTTTTGGGTCGAGTCCCCACATCAAATTAATTCCTTTCCCCACCACAGATGTTGCCTGACCCGCTGAGTTCTTCCAGCATTTTGATTTTTGCTCCAGATTCTAGCATCTGCAGTCTCCTGTGTCTCCAGTGGTATTGGTATTGGTATTGGTTTATTATTCTCACTTGTACCGAGGTACAGTGAAGAACTTGTCTTGCATACTGATCATACAGATCAATTCATTACACAGTGCATTGAGGTAGTACAAGGTAAAAACAATAACAGAATACAGAGTAAAGTGTCACAGCTACAGGGAAGTGCATTGCAGGTAGACAATAAGGTGCAAGGTCTTAACAAGGTAGACTGTGAGGTCAAGAGTCCATCTCATCACATAAGGGAACCATTCGATAGTCTTATCACCGTGGGATAGAAGCTGTCCTTGAGCCTGGTGGTACGTGCCCTCAGGCTCCTGTATCTTTTTCCTGATGGGAGAAGGGAGAAGAGAAAATGACCTGGGTGGGTGGGGTCTTTGATTACGCTGGCTGCTTCAGCAAGGCAGCGAGAGGTATAGACAGAGTCCACAGAGGGGAGGCTGGTTTCCATGATGTGCTGGGCTGTGTCCACGACTCTCTGCAGTTTCTTTCAGTCCCGGGCAGAGCAGTTTCCATACCAAGCCGTGATGCATCCAGGTAGGATGCTTTCTATGGTGTATCGATAAAAGTTGGTGAGTGTCAAAGGGGACATGCCAAAATTCTTTAGCCTCCTGAGGAAGTAGAGGCACTGGTGATGGCATCTACATGGTTGGACTAGAACAGGCTATTGGTAATCTCTTTCAGAATCCACTGATACGTACAAATAAATTAACTAATATTTAACTAATAGTTTCCAAAGATGATAATCGTCTCCCTTAATTTGCTAGTATTCATCCCAATTGATTAGTTTCACTATCAACTCCCTTTCTGTGTGTTTGTAAACCAGATCTAGCCCAAAGAGTTGAAAAGTGCACCAGGTGGCCCTCTTGCTATTATTGGTCTTCTGAAGAACTTCTTGTGTATTATCAACTATACATCCCAAAATAGGAAAAGTAGCTATGCCAGAGTCACATGAACCCTTCAATAGCATGTAGCAAACCCGCTCCCTCTACCCTCTGAAAGATAAGGTCAGCAAGTGCATGGATATGCTTCCATCCATAAGCTCCTACCTACCTTCCAAGCTACACAGCATCCTGACTTGGAAATGTATTGCTGGCCCATTATTGTCACTGGGTTCAAACCTTGGAACTCAATAGTGTTCCGGCAGAAGGACTCCAGCAGTTTAAAAGGCAGATCAGCACTCACAAGGGGAATAAGGGGTTGGAAATAAATGCAGGTCTTACAAGTGATGCCCACATCCTATCAATCATAAAAATGGACCTGGAGGTCAAGCTTCTAAAATATCAAAAGGATGGCAAAAAACTCGGTGATCTTGAGGATTAACTATTCTAGCAATTGGCATTCCAAATGCTAGTTTGCCTTAATATCAAAAGCCACTATTTATGTCACAGAAGAATGGCAAGCATGGTAGTGTAGTGGTTAGCATAACGCTTTACAGCGCCAGCGACCCGGGTTCAATTCCGGCCGCTGTCTGTAAGGAGTTTGTACGTTCTCCCCGTGATTGCGTGGGTTTCCTCCGGGCGCTCCGGTTTCCTCCCACATTCCAAAAGACGTACGGGTTAGGAAGTTGTGGGCGCGCTATGTTGGCACCAGAAACGTGGCGACACTTGTGGGCTGCCCCCAGAACACTCGACGCAAAAGATGCATTTCACCGTGTGCTTTGATGTACATGTGACTAATAAAGATATCATCTAAATTTCAGCCCTTAAACGGCTTTCTCAATCTCTATACGTGCCTGTACAGATGGATGTGTATTAGAGGCCTTATCTTGAACCTTGAACTGAAATGCAGTCGAGAGAGTCTGGTATAATGTTTACTGGATTCCTGTGGATTTATAGATCAACACAGAAAGTGTGAATATTACACTTTGCTTCAACGTTGTTGCAGTAATGGGCCATTATTGTTAATGATCCCAGAATGACACAAAATTCAGCATCCAGATGAATCAAGTGCGGATTTACATAACTGACTGCTCCAGTGGTAAAAGTTAAATCCATGATAAGTGTCAATGTACCAATGTGTCAGTCATATCTCAGTTGGAGGCACCATTGCCTTAGCTAAGTGGTTGTGGGTTCAAGTCCTGTTCCAGACACTTGAGCACAAAATCCAGGCCACCGCTACATTACTGAGGGCACGCCGCACTATCTGAGGTTTGGGCAAAGTACTAAGCTGACGTCCCTTCTCTCCTGGGCTTGAAGAAGAGCAGGTGAGTGACTGCCGCTGTCCTGGCCAATATTTATCTATCAATTAACATAACTAAAAAAAGATAATTATCTGGTTGTTATCACATTGCTGTTTGTAAGACCTTGCCATGCACAAACTGGCTGCCGTGTCTCCATTACAACAGCGGCCACACTTCAAAAGTAACTCCATTGACTGTAGAGTGCTCTGGGACATCCTGAGGTCATGAAAGGCGCTATATAAATACAAGTATTTCTTTCTTGTAAAGGAAACAGACAGCTCATCACAGAGTTAGT
The DNA here is from genome assembly GCF_009764475.1 of Pristis pectinata. Lineage (NCBI taxonomy): Eukaryota > Metazoa > Chordata > Chondrichthyes > Rhinopristiformes > Pristidae > Pristis > Pristis pectinata. The sequence continues at coordinate 7,237,662 of NC_067427.1, read as the reverse complement.
CAGGCAGCAGGCAGTTACTTTAAGATTTGAGACCACAGGAATTGTTTATCGCAGGGAATCCGACTGACTAATTGAAACCAGCCATGACTTTTCAACCTGCAAGCAACTACAAAAACTCTAAGTATTTTTCACCCTGAGAGACCCAGCCTAGTGAGACTCCTCCCCCACTACTTCCCACTACAAAGCGCACAGAAATTTGTGGGGAGCAGAGTGATGATGCAGGTTATTTTTATAAATACTGCAACTCTTGAGTTCTCAGTACATAAACTCTGCAAAGCTATGCAAGATCACACTTAAACAAGCCCTGCTGGTAAACATAAACCTAATCTTCATTGGCCAAAGTTAGGAATAAGCTTGATCAAATAATCTGACACAAGAAAGTTACCATCTCCAAGTTATTATAAAAGGAAATTTACTTGAGTTGAATGCAAATTAACGTATGTCTATCACTGGCATGAAATTGAATTAGTAACATCTAATACTGTATCAGATCCATAAAACGTATAAGAAAGGCAAGGAGACACAAGAGACTGCAGATGCATCAGTCCTGATGCAGGGTTTCGACCTGAAATGTCGACAATCCCTTTCCTCCCACAGATGCTGCTTGATCCACTGAGTTCCTCCAGCAGATTGTTTGTTGCATAAGAAAGCCATAAGTATCCACTCTTTAGAATAAGTGACCATCTCATATAAGAAAGTTTTATCCTAGTTATTAAATTTTTATGAATGTCAAACATAATTTATTTAATGGCTTCATCCACAGAAATATTAGATAATAATCGATCTGGGGAATAACCAATGTTCTCTGTCTTTTGGTCACAGTGGAAACAATTTGACCAGAAACCGTTGGAGGATTATTGGAATTTTATACGAAAGGTCAGTACAGCCATTTTTCCTGGCAGTGTACAGAACTTGTGGCTTGTGGGTGCATCAGCTATTTGCAAAGTGGTGCTCAAAACAGCTGCCTTCTTATACTCACTCACAGGAACATGCACAAGGATTTCTTGTTACCTTGGGAAGCAGCATGGTTCCTTAGTAAATATTACAAACACCCTAACAGTGTGGAATGCTGCCTTCCTTGTTATCTTGCTCGGTTCTAACAAGAAATGCACAAGTTTCTGCTTGATGTGTCCAAACGTAAATGAGGAAAATGTTGAAGTTGGTGAATAAAAAGGTCTCCCTTCTCTGAAAGCTGTTATTGACACCTAAAATCAATTTTATAACTGCATCCCCCACCGTCAAAAAGAAAATAAATTTCTTTTATGGAATATCCACAATAAAAATCGAGGGGTCCAAGGCAATGTTTCAGATCCCACAGCCAACTTTCACCACTTGTGTAATTGTGACTATGGTCATAATAGCAAGATGTAAGTTCCACTCTCTGTAATGGTCTCTCTTGCCACACCTCTTCCTTCATTCACAAGCCTCTCAAACTCCCAGTTCGATCATGCCTTCAGTCCCTCGCTCCCCCAGTTCTTGCTCATTACTGCTCGGTGACCTATCTTCGGGAGAGAGCTTCCAACACAAGGGATCTTTTTAAAACCGAGAGTTACTGTCCTAATTGGCCTGTTTTACTTTCACAAAGATCTTATGTCGGAAACTACAGAGGGAGCAAGAAAGACAGACAGGCAGAATGATAGGACATTTAATAAAACAGGGACTTAAATTCTGAAAATACTAACTTACTTAACTCAAATATTTCACTTTAAAACCCTAGTTAATTTGAATCCTGTGGCTGCTAAGAAAATGATTTGACTTCAAGGACAACCCAAAATGTTAAAAAAGGAATTGGCTCATCTTACTCTCCATGCAAACTCCTGGCTCTGAATGCTTGTTGAGGTTTAAACACATTGACTTCATGTGGCATATACTTGATCTTTACTGATAAGTCTGCAGTTTCACTTATCGAGCTCCCATCTCACAGTAGGGTTACCTGACCAGACCCATTCGCTGGCTCCAAGGCAGTCAGACTGGAACCAGATCCGTGCCCAGTGAGGTAGAGAGGAGAGAGGGTTGGCCATCTCCATGGGACATCAGCCTATAGTTCAAAGTGACAGACTCAGACAATCCCATAATATGCTGGGCATTTGGTTTAAAGCACAGAACCTTCAAAGCTCCACCCAGTGCTCACTTAAACTCATGTCTAAAAGAAATCTTTCGTCAATTGACAAAGGCCGATGTATCTTTTTAGATTCTGGGTTTACATTGGCCAGAAGGGAATTTTCAGAACCATTCCAATTTTTGGCTGCCCACTTTGTACATTTAACTCGTCTAGTTACATGTAGACTATTGATGGCTGAAAAACCGTTTTAGGGAAAGAGGACTTTGAGCTGTGGTTGCTGAATGAAAAGTCTTTTTTACGAGAAACAGGTTTGACAGTAATTCTGTGGCGGTAATAACTACTTTCACTACATACTGCTACAGAATGAAGTCTTTTTTAACTTAATTGAAGACACTATTGAAAGAAATATATTACGTCTTGTAATAAAAGCAGTATGCAGAAAAAAGTCAAAGCTGGAAAATTCAGAAGCAATTTGCAACATGGTCAGGATGATGGTACTGTCTTTCCTTGCACACCCTGCATTGAATCAGTTTTGAGGTTGGCGAGAAATTTAAGACCTAAAATAAAATAATGAATAACAGGGTGGCATATTTTCAAATAAAAACATTTAAAAGAGAGAAAACCATTAATACAACAGTTCAGGGGAACCTCAACAGATTAGATAGATACACATCAAAAATCTAACTGGTGATGAGGAGGAAGTTATATCCAATGCAGTACGTAACATTATCGTCCTTCACCAATCGTGGCATTAAATTTAGGAGCCGGGAGGTATTGTTCCAGTAGGACCCTGGTCAGACCCCACTTGGAGTACTGTGCTCAGTTCTGGTCGTCTCACTACAGGAAGGATGTGGAAGCCATAGAGAGGGTGAAGAGGAGATTTACAAGGACGTTGCCTGGATTGGGAAGCATGCCTTATGAGAACAGGTTGAGGGAACTCGGCCTTTTCTCCTTGGAGCGACGCAGGATGAGAGGTGACCTGATAGAGGTATATAAGATGATGAGAGGCATTGATCATGTGGATAGTCAGAGGCTTTTTCCCGGGGCTGAAATGGTTGCCACAGGAGGACACAGGTTTAAGGTGCTGGGGAGCAGGTATAGAGGAGATGTCAGGGGTAAGTTTTTTACTCAGAGAGTGGTGAGTGTGTGGACTGGGCTGCCGGCAACGGTAGTGGAGGCGGATACAATAGGGTCTTTTAAGAGACTTTTGGATAGGTACATGGAGCTGAGAAAAATAGAGGGCAATGGGTAAGCCTAGTAATAGAAATTACATGTTTGGCACAACTTTGTGGGCTGAAAGGCCTGTATGTGCTGTAGGTTTTCTATGTTTCTATTATTTTACCTTATATCATTAGAATGACTGCTACACAAGTCAGTACAGCTTCTTCCCACTTGGATAAATCCTCTACCAATGCTGCCGTTGTGTGCCAATATATGGTTCAGTACAACAGCCCAGTAAAACTGCAACACCATCCCCCTTTGCTTAAAGTGGGTACCTGTATTGTTTAATGTTTTTCCCTCTCTGACAAAGAAGAGGACAGCCATTAGTCTCACCTTGCACTATTAAAAGAACCCAAGCTCAATAATACCACCTCTGCAGAAGCTATCAGTCACAACTGAATGCCAAACAGACATAAAGTGTGTATTTATCCATATGGAAAGCAGATGTTTTGTAAATTTGCATAAGAGGAACATCAAACTGGTAAAGGAATCAGCTGATTTGCAAGGCATAGCTTCTTTGCAGAAAACCACATCAGCTCTCCCTGCAAGCTTAGTCAGCATCATTATAAATCCGAGCATCTCACTTCATTTCAAATTCACAAAAATCAAATGCAAGGCAGAGCAAATTAGGTTAAGGCAGAGACAAAGTTCTGCATCTTGCAGGATTCACTCAACAAACTCCAGGACTGATGCAGAGAAAGACTGGCAAGTGACCAGTTAGGCCCAGAGAGATTCTGCTATAATCTTGGGAAGAAATTCAATCCCTTTGCTAATATTTTATAAATTATCAAGATGATGCAGGAGAAAACAAGCAAGAGCACAGATCCTTCTGTAGCATTGGTGTCTCAGATCTGTCGAGCTGTCGATCCCATGTGAAGAGCTGTCACCCAACAACTGCAGAGTAGTTGAACTTTCTAGAGGGCAGCTTAATAACTGCAGTCGGCAAACAAAGTAAAATACCTGCATTTCACCAAAACGGTAATCTAGTTGTCTGTAACCATGTCATGTTTCATAAAGTGTGTCACAGTGGGCAAAACATTCCACTTTGGATAGACTCGATAAAATAATGGTTGTCTTAACATTTCTCGTGGAGATCAATGTGCTGAATTCTTGTTATATTCATGTCAATATGCCTTTCAGGAATTTTTGTCTCCTTGTGTGTGAAAGGTTCAGCAATCTTATTGCATGATAAAGAAAAGTCTGTGTGTGCTGTAAATCTTGGTTTCGGTTGGAACAATGGATAATCAGAAAGGGAGGGTATAAATTGCAAAATGTCCCAACAGGCTCACAGCACGCTGCATTGTTGTTACGATTGCCTCACCCTATTCTTAAAGCATCCACACCCTCACCCTGACCTACAAGCAGTTTTGGCTCATTCTGGCCTCTTGTGCATCTGCAAATTTAATTGCTCCACCTCTGGCATCCCTCTCTGCCCTCAGCTACCTAGAACCTAAATTCTAGAATTTCTTCCCTTATGCTCTCTACAACTCTAAGATGGTTTTTAAGGTGATCTTTAATATTTACTTCATTATTGAACTTTTGGTCACCTGTTCTACCTCAGCTTAGTATCTAAACTTGCTTGATAAAACCTTGGAATGTTTTACCAGCTTAGAGGCACCATACAAATGCAAGTTGTCATATAAACAAAGGTTAAATAACTAAATAAAAAACACATTCTAAATTGGACCTTGCTTTCCCATCACTTCATTACAAGTGAGCAAAGGGACTCTTCACCAATTTGGAAACAATCGCGATATTGCCACTGATGGATCATTGTGCTCACAGGAGGGTCTAAATAAGAGAGTTACACTAAATAGCAAGGAAGTGTGCATGTGTATAAACAGTCAACAACATCTATTCAACTTGTCTTTCCCAGGCTAGCAGTTGTGGTCAAATGCTAAAGGAATACATAAGGGGATCAGAGCAACATCCCCGTGAAGCAACTTTAGGGTCCTCACTAATTTTGTTTTCCAATAGTTACAATGTTATGAACAGCCAGTTGTGAAGTATAATGTGGAGAATATGCAAACAACCCTGCACTTGGACAGGCAGTTGAGGAAAGATAGTTGGGAAGGTTGCAGAGAAGGAACAGAAGAATGGGATAGGTAGCATAGCTCATTGACCTAATGGGCTGAATGGCCTCCCTCTGTGCCACAACAACTTTGTAGTGCTCTTCAATGGTTCTAAGTGTGTTGATGGGACAAATCTGATGAATGCATGAGGGGCAGGGTAGCGACTGCACTTGGAAATTTGCTTTCAATCATATCGTTAACCTAATCGTAACTGTTAGCTTCAGAATCTGACCTCATTCTCCAGGACAAACCGGAATCACAGCCAGGAGTCTCCAACAAAATAGCACAGAGCTTGGTGAAATAACATTGTGTAACTGACCTGCACTTCAGTGTGGATATCAAATTGCTACACAAAATAACAGTGATTGGGGTACTTGATGCCCCTCTACTATTTACCAATCTTCTCAATAAAATTTCACAAAGGTAATAAAAATAATTTGGCCTACACTCATTGGCACGTAAGTTGACATTAGACTGGATTTTATTGTGTATAATACTTTTACTGCCTTATTTTCAAGTGATTTTATGTTACGATAACAGCACTTCAGGGTAAAACCACACTAAATGGAATTCACACCGATTGAGATGGCTTAATGGCAGTGTGGGTGGACAAACTAATGGGAACTGTGGGAAGGATGGGTAGGGGATGGGTGGCCACTAATATTACTGTTCACCACCTGATTACCCACTGTTTAAGGTGAAGGATTATTCGTTATATATGCTTATAATTACAAATCTGTTTCTGGCCTTGTACACGTAGAGCATGTGCCTAGACAAGGGGGAAAATATCACAAATAACATTTTATCCTTTACTATCCTTTACTATCTCATCTATTGAATGAGACACTGGTCTGTGTTCCAGTTACTTTGCCTTCTATTTAAAGGGCAGAACAACATCAGCAGAATATTTTAACAGTTAAAATGGAACGAACTGTCTGAAATCCAATGTATGTGCGCGTATTGCATGTATTGAACACAATTAACATGGGAACAGGTAGATCATGTATATTGAGCCTCTTCTGCCACACAGCGAGATCAGGGCTCTGTGATCGAACTCCAGGTATCCACCTTTACCTGATGTGCCTTACAATCTCTGGCTATCATTAATCTGTCAATCTCAGACCTAAATTTGATGGTTGTCCCAGCATGAATTATCATTTAAGGGCAATATCCACCATCATGTGCATGTGGAAGTGTCTTCTAAGCTCACAGTATTTTCACATGCCACAGATCTAACACTGGGCTATGAGATCACAGTGGTTACTTTACTGGACTAACAGCCAGAAGTTCTGGGCCCACTACATGAGCTCAGATCTCACCATGACAATGGGGATAATTTAAGTTTGAGTAATTAAATAAGCTGAGAATTTTCAAAAAGAGACTGGTCTCAGAACTGTGACGTTGATTGTCACAATGTCCTTCAGGGAAGGAAATCTGGTCTGTGGGTGACTTAATCCCCACCAATATGGTTGACTCTAATCTGCCACCTCAGTTTAGGGATGGATGTTAAATTTAAGCCCTGCCAACAATGTCCATATAGTGTGAAATAATAAATTTTTAAAAACTCCGAAAGGTTTATCTCTGCTTTTTTTTACCATATCCTCCAGTCCAGGACACTCCAACCAGCAGAAATAGTTTCTTTTTATCTATCCTATCAGTTCCTGCTATTATTTTGAAAATTGTGATCAAATTAACTTCTAAATTTCAGGACATGCAAATCTAATTTGTGTAACCTCTCCTTGTAACGCAATGCTTGGAGTCTGGATGTGTTTCTGGTACAGTAATGCTGTACTCCCACCATGTCAGCCTTTAGGTACGGGACTCAGAACTACTCAGTGTTCCAGGTATTATCTGGCCTGGGTCATGCTTATCTGTTGCCTAACTTCTACCCACTGGTATGCTCATCCTCCAGATATAAGGCCAGCATGCCATTGGAATTATTGATTATATTCCTGTCCGTGACATTTGACTCCCACTCCTCAATGGATCTTCCTTGCATCCACCTTTTCATCATTTAGAAAGTGCTCTGTTCTGTCTATTTCGATCCATTCCCAATTATCTATTCACACACTTTTGCCCAGATATTTAACATATTACTAGCTCTTTGCAAGTTAATGCCTTCACCCATACTGTTCACAACGCAGCTCGTGTCATTGTGTCAGGGACAAACCTGGAAATATGGTTTCTGATCCCATCAGCCAAATCATTCACAAATGGTTGTGGTTCCAAACCGAATCTCTGATGGACATTATGCCCTCCGAGCACCTGTTCCTAATTTTTGACTCTTGTCACTCAGGCACTTTCCTAATCAAGTCAATAATTTGTCTTCAATTGCACACATTCCAACTTTAACTGGTAAACTCCTACGAGATACTTTGTTGAAAGCCTGTTTGAAGACAGTATTATCTACATTCACAAATACTCTCCTGCCTTCAACTTCAGTTACTTCTTCAGAAACTTCACTCAAGTTTTCAGGCATGAGCTGTCCTTTGATCAACTGGAAGTTTTGAAAACTTTCAGTTCAGTAACTCTACCCTTAATTAGAGACTAGTAATTTCACAACAGCAACAGAACATGGTCTATAATGCTGGAGTTTCTCTCCCTCAGAGTATTATACAAAATGTTCCAGGAATATATATGGAAGTTCATTGTTCGAGCATTTGCAGAATTCTTTAAAACCCTGGGTGAACACAATTTGATCTGAAGTAATCCTCATACATTAATATCAGTATTTTAATTCTCCTGACATTAGCTTTGGTGAATTCCAAGTCCTGATATTCAATGTTGCTTTCCTTGGGATAGCCAACATATTACTGTCAACTCTGCTGTAAATACTGATGTGAAGTGTTTGTGTAACATAAACCCATTTCCTTACTATCATTTAAAATATTGCCATTAACAGTTTACAAGGAGTTCACATTGGTCCTAAGCACTCACTGGTTTCCTGAGTGTTTCAGTCGTAGATTCATACCACCCAGAAATAGGCCCTTTGGCCCACTATGTTTGTACTAACTGCCAAGCACCCACTTAGAATAATCCCGTTTTATTCTCCCCACACTTTCATCAATTTACCACTCACCTACGCATTAGGGACAACATTCAGCAGCCAATTTACCTGCCAACTAACACATCTTCAGAATGTGGGAGGAAACCAGAGCACCAGGAGAAATACCCACATGGTCACAAGGAAATTGTGCAAACTCCACAATGCTGCAGGTCAGGATTGAACCCAGGTCACCAGAGCTGTGAGGCAGCAGCTAGCTGTGTCACTGTGCCACACAGTACCAATCATGATATCGGTTGCAAGCTGCTTTTCAATTTCTTCATTTGTAGCTCTTCCCATTTGTTAAGGCAATGAACAATTTGTTGTTCATTGTATAATTCCAGTTTCTTCCCTTCTGTATATTATTACCTTTTACCTTAATATCTTCCCTTGCTGCCATTCATTCGTAACTGGTTTTCCTGGGCTTTTCCTTTAGGCCGAGAAACTATTTCTATATCATATTAAATTCTTTTGGACAACTCTCTCCGTCCTAACATTTCAGCCATTAGCAGAGTTGCTCATTTTGTTGTGGACAGTCTCTGCCTCATTAACTTCAAGTCAACCTTAACCAAATCTAGATCCTTTGTAGCTGCTTCATCATTCCTCCTGTCAAACGTCGTGATGAATCTTGCTATCTGAGATCAGTGGTTCCAGAGGGAACATCATGAACAGTCATTGAAACTGGGCTGGACTCAGATCTCCACACTAATAGGGACTCAGATCTCCCCACTCCTAGCCTCTCTGAGGAATCGCCTCTCAGATTCTGTAGCAGTCCAACTTGTTTTGGATCCGACACACCATTCATTTCAATGGAGAGTTCAGGTCTGTGAGTTAGGAAGCAAAGTGGAACATAGAACATAGAACACTACAACACAATACGGGCCCTTCGGCCCTCAATGTTGTGCCGACATTTTATCCTGCTCTAAGATCTATCTAACCCTTCCCTCCCACATAGCCCCCTATTTTTCTATCATTCATGTGTCTAAGAGTCTCTTAAATGTCCCTAATGTATCTGCCCCCACAACCTCTGCCGGCAGTGCGTTCCACACACCCACCACCCTCTGTGTAAAAAACTTACCCCTGACATCCCCCTTATACCTTCCTCCAATCACCTTAAAATTATGTCCCCTCATGTTAGCCATTGTCACCCTGGGAAAAAGTCTCTGACTGTCCACTCGATCTATGCACCTCTATCAAGTCCCCTCTCATCCTCCTTCTCTCCAAAGAGAAAAGCCCTAGCTCGCTCACCTTATCCTCATAAGACATGCTCTCCAATCCAGGCAGCATCTCCTCTTCACCCTCTCTAAAGCTTCCACATCCTTTCTATAATGAGGCGACCAGAACTGAGCACAATACTCCAAGTGTGGTCTGACCAGAGTTCTATAGAGCTGCAACATCATCTTGTGGCTCTTTGGAAGGTTTTGTATTTAAGAATTCTTGCATTAATTTAATGTTTTCAATTATTTCTGTATGTCTTATGCTTTTTTTTATTTTAAAACATTTCTTCATAACTTTTTATTATTTACTTCAATTTCAATCGGTTGCCTGAATGTCAGAGATATTTAAAAATATTTGAAGACCCACCATGGCTTTGACTGAGGTTGGCCAAGCTAGGTCTTTATTCCTTGGAAATGCTTGAACAATGAACTTCTTTATTCCAGGGGCGACCTCATAGAAGTGTTTAAAATTATGAGAGGCACAGATAAGGTGGAGGTAACAGTCTTTTTCCCAGGGTAGGGCAGTCCAAAACTAGGGGGCATAGATTGAGGGTGAGAGGGGAAGGATTCAAAGGGGACCTGAGGGGCAACTTTTTCACGCAGAGGGTGGTGAGTATATGGAATGAGCTGCCGGAGGACGTGGTTGAGGCAGGTACAACAGTATAATTTAAGAAGCACTTGGATAGGTACATGGAGCAGTGGGGCTTAGAGGGATATGGGCCAAACGCAGGAATTTGGGACCAGTTGGGTGGGCACCATGGTCGGCATGGACTGGTTGGGCTGAAGGGCCTGTATCTGCTCTGTATTGCTCTATGATTCTATGACTCAGGGACATTTTGGGATGGGACCTTCACAAGTGGCTCAACTGCTCTCTAGATTTTGCTACTGGACAGTGTAGAGAGCCAACATTACTGGTCCTCCAAATCTGGACCAGGTAAGTTTAGCCAGGCTTGGACCATTGGTTGTAAGTGACGTGTCTCCATACTAAACTTGACCATGTTATGATCACTATTGGACCAGTAGACAAGATGGACGGTAACGGTCTTTCCCCCAGGGTAGGGGAGTCCAACCAATCTTCAAGCAGCAGAACAGCAGGTAAATAAGTCAGCTCATTACCCATTAGTAAATCAAATATAGCTTCTGCTTGGCACAAGGTACTAATTATGACAGCACACTCAAGAAAAAAAAACCCAAGCAGTCCTTTTCACAATCGCCTCAATGGCACGAAACAAAGGGAAATGGGTGACGGGTGATAAAATAAAGGCTGGATTCCACAAGGTTCAGTAGAAGAACAAAGGCACCTTGGAGCGTATGTCCACAGATACTTAAAGACAGCAGATTAGGTTGAAAAGGTCACATGTGCAATGCTTTCCTTTGTCAGCTGAGGCATACAATGCAAGATCAGGGAGTTTACACTGGAACTATAGACGATACTATACTGGTTGAACTGCAGCTTGGTACCACATACAGTTCTGATCACCACATTACAGGAAAGATGTGATTGCACTGCAGAGGGTCTGGAGGAGATTGATGAAGATGTTGCCCGAACAGGAAAATTGTACCTGAGGAGACATTGGATAAGCCAGGGTTGTTCTCTTTGGAACAGCGCAGGTCATTTAATTATACATTTTTCCCTTGGCAAACAGGTCAAAAGATGAGGGGCTTAAATTTAAAGTAATTGGTAGAAGAATTAGAGAGGAGATGAGGGAAAGTATTTTCACCCAGATATCGTTAGGGGTCTTGAACGATTGGTAGACAAAACTTTCCCTATTTTTAAACAGTACTCAGATGTGTACTTTGCAAGCCATAACCTACAGAGCTGTGGATCCAGCGCTGGAAAAAGGGCTGGATAGTTTCTTTTCAACTCTACGGACACGATGGGCCAAATATCTTTCTTCCATGTGGTAAATTTGCCTCAATTTTCTGCATTTGTGAGTTTCACTTGCCTAGTATGGGCCAGATCACTCTGTGAGGTGATGCACTTTGGTAGGACTAATGTCAAGAGGCAGTACACTCTTAAGGGCAGGACCCTTAACAGTGTTGAAGAGCAGTGAGACCTTGGGGTACAAGTCCATGGCTCATTGAAAGTGGCTACATGGGTAGATAGGGTGGTTAAGAAGATTTATGGAATGCTTGCTTTCATTAATCGAGGTATTGAGTACAGGAGTCAAGAAGTTATGATGCATCTCTACAGAACTCTGGTTAGGCTGCATTTAGAGTATTGCGTGCACAATAGGAAGGATGTCAAGGCTTTAGAGAGGGTGCAGAGGAGGTTTACTCGGATGCTGCCTGCATTAGAGGGCATGTGCTATCAGGAGAGGCTGGACAAACTTGGGTTCTTTTCTCTGGACCGGTGGAGGCTGAGGGGTGATCTGTTGGAAGTGTATAAAATTATGAGGGACATAGATAGGGTGGACGAGCAATATCTTTTTCCCATTATTGAGCCATCCAATACCAGAGGGCATGCATTTAAGGTGAGAGGGGGTAGGTTCAGAACAGACGTGAGGGGTATGTTTTTTTACTGAAAGAGTGGTGGATGCCTGGAATGCGTTGCCTGATCGGGCGGTGGAGGCAAATTCATTGGGGGATTTTAAGAGGGGCTTGGATGGGCACATGCATGAGAGGAAAATAGAGGGATATGGGCATTCTGTAGGCAGGAGGGAATAGCTATGTCGGCACAGCACTGTGGGCCAAAGGGCCTGTTCTGTGCTGTACTGTTCTATGTTCTATGTCTCTCCACACATGTTGTAGGGAACTGCAAGTAAGCTCCAGTTCATGAAGTAGCAGGCTCTGGACTTCATGCTGCATACTGCAACAAGGAAAAAATGAATGAATGGATGTCAATGTGTCCTTTGATAAAAAGCTGAAGGTAAGTGGTTTGTTTATTATTTTGTTTAATAGCAATCTTTTCAATTCATATCAGTTAAATCTTTCTTTTGTGCAAGTTTAATTTTATTAATAGTATTTTTGAATCATTTTTAATTGTTTCAGAGACATTTGGAAACAGTGAAGGAGCCTTTGACAACACGAGCTGTCAGACTATCAAGATGGTCTGTGGGTAAGGCCTTTGTTTCCACTGCCAAGTTGCCGTTCATGTGTGCTCTATCCCCAGGGACAACAGTATGTTGGCTCTGAAAGGTTAGTTTGAACGCAGGGTCAGCCCAGTTTGACCTACTCCACCCATGGCTAGGCTCAGGATGGGTCCAACAAAATCTGGCCCACTGTCCTTCAAAGACAGCGGCAGCACAGTGGTGCAGTTGGCTGCCTCAGAGATCCAGAAATCCAGGTCTGATCCTGGCCTCTGGTACTGTTTTTGTGAAGTTTGCACATTCTCCCTTTGACTGTGTGGGTTTCCTCTGGGTGCTCCAGTTTCCTCCGACATCCCAAAGGCATGTGAGTAGGTAGGTTAATTGGCCACTGTAAATTGCCCCAAATGTACAGGTGAGTGGTATGAACTGAGGGGAGTTATCGGGAACATAGGGAAAATAGAATGGGATTAGTGCAGGATTGAGTCAGTGGGTGATGTCAGCATGAACTCAGAAGGCCAAATACCTGTTTCCATGCTGTATGATTCCTATGACTCAGACAGTTGATTTTGCTTTTACGACTAAATAATACATTCAGCTGTCATCAGTACATTGATTTTAAGTCCTTGACGCCCAGCACATGTCAGAGATGTGAAATGGGATGAGCCCCATTCACTTTTTACCATTCAATATGGATGCAATGGGCCAAACTGCCTAAATTGCTTTGATATTATTATCATTATTTAAAATGCTCAGACGGCATTCAAAATATTTTGTAGACATCTAATAGTATAATTTTGAAAGATTCCAATGAAGGAAAATAACAGCAATTATCTGTGTGGAGAAGTTTTTTAAGAAATCCAAAATGATTATTCTGTACATGGAAAAACACAAGCCTTTTGCTGATGATAGGTCATAGACCGGAAATCTTATTTCAGATTTTCTCTCCACAGATGCTACCTGACTTGCTGAACATTTTCCAGCATTTTCTGTTTTTATTGGTGTTCAATAGGCTATAATTACATTCACTAATTAGAAATTAGTGTAAAATAAATACTAAACAGAACTTGAATGATTCAAGTGCATCCAGAAGGTATGACATTTACATAAATCTTTAAAAAATTATTACATGCCATATGAAAGTATCATTAACAACAAAAGTGACATATAATTAAGGAAGTAAGTAATTCCATCAGCTTTATAGAAATATTAAGGGAAAAAATTCTGGTAAATTACTTCCAGGTCCTAGACGAAATTTAATTCCCAGACACACATAAGAAAAAGTAAAAAATATAGCACAATCTCCCGCTAATTTCTGGCTGTTTTACTTTCAAATTTTTATGTCGTCATAAACTGTTAAGAAGTAAAAGAACACTGAATAAGTGGTGATCATACTGAGCCAAGTTCCCAGCCAAACCTAAGTGGACTGAACCTAGAAGAAACACTTGCATTTATGGCATCACTCCGCTCTCAAAAAGTCTGAAGAGCTTTCCGGTCAAATAAACAGTTGAAGTGCAGTCACTGCTTGTGTCGAAAGCACAGCGGCCAATTCGCGCACAGCAAGCTCCCGTAAACAGAAATGTGATAAAGACCAGATATTTTTTTAAAGTGATGTTGACAGGGAGACAATTATTGCCCAGGACATTGGATACACCTTTCTTGCTCACACTTATCGAAACCAAAGCTTAAAGAGCAAAGCAAAGGAGTGACTAAATGTCAATTCACATTTGGGTTCATATTTCTGATGGTCAGGAGCCTTGATCGAGCCCCAAGGACTGCAATGCCTGTGATTTCCAGACGTGCGTAAGTTCCCCATTAGATAGGTACTCTAAAATTGACCATTATGGTTGTTGTCTGGCTCCCTTTATAGAATTGGCCTCAAAATAGCCATCGCCTGGATTTTTTTTAAAGCTGTTTGCCTCACTAGGTAACCACTAGTCAGTGGGTGGGGGGAAGTGGGTTCCCAGATATAGCCTGAAAATCCTAAGTTATACCACAGTCCTCACACTTTGCACTCTTTCTACCAAAAGGGCAGTGCGCATAATTGCAACCTTTGTTCATTTGGCAGCTCAAAGAGTCATTGAGTCATACAGCAGGGAAGCAGGTGTTTCAGACCACCAAGTCAACCGTCAAACACCCATTTACACGAGTGCCATTTTATTCTCCCCACATTCCCATCAACTTCCCCCCGGGTCCTACCACTCACCCACACACTAGGGGCAATTTATTGCGGCCATTAACCTACCAACGAGCACGTACTTGGGATGTGGGAGAAAACCCCTATACAGTCACGGGGAGAACTCAGCATAGAGAGTTGCAACACTTCACAGAGGAGCAATTGCTCGCGCTCTGCCTATACTTACCCTGCAATAACATTTTGTGAAAGAGACTGGCGGGTGAGGGGAAGTGCAAGAGGTTTAGAGGAGATCTGAGGAAGATTTTTTTCACCCAGTGAATTCTGAAATGCACAGCCTGAGTACTCTCAATGCATTTAAGAAATACCTAGATGAGCACTTTAATTTTATCAGTTTAATTTTTTAACAGCTTTAATCCCGCTGTTATAAGACTATTGAATGGTTCCCTAGTATAAAATGGACTCTTGGCCTCACAATCTACCTCGTTATGGCCTTGCACCTTATTGTCTACCTGCACTGCACTTTCTCTGTAGCTGTGACACTTTACTCTGCATTCTGTATTGTTTTACCCTGTACTGTGTAATGAATTGATCTGTACGAACGGTATGCAAGACAAGTTTTACACCGTACCTCGGTAAACCAATTCCAATTCCAATTGGCAAGGCATGTAAATGAGATCGAGGGCATGTAAATGAGATCAGTGTAGATGGGTAATTGATGGACAGCATTGAAACGGTGGGCCAAAGGGGCTATTTTGGTGCCATTCGATTTATGATTCTTTGCTGTTTTGGGGATGCTTGTTC
This sequence comes from Pristis pectinata, assembly GCF_009764475.1. NCBI lineage: Eukaryota > Metazoa > Chordata > Chondrichthyes > Rhinopristiformes > Pristidae > Pristis > Pristis pectinata. The sequence goes on along the minus strand of NC_067427.1, from coordinate 7,222,083 downwards.
TGATCTCAGAGAGTCATAGAGAGGCTTATTTGGCCCACCAAGTCCCTGTTGACTAACAACCACTCATTTGCACTAATCCTATATTAATCTCACTTCTATTCTCCTCACATTCTTATCAACTCCTCCCAGATTCTACCACTCACCTACATTAGGGGCAACTCACCAACCTGCACATATTTGGGATGTGGGAGGAAACCGGAGAACCTGGAGGAAACCCATGTAGTCAAAGGGACAGCTTGCAAACTCCAGACAGACAGCACCCAAGCTCAGGATTGAACCCAGGTCTCAGACGCTGTGAGACCACAGCTCTACCAGTGCGCCACTGCGCCACCCATATCCTATAACAGCGGCTACATTTTAAGGAATACTTTGATGCTTGTAGAGTGTCTGGGGGCATGAGGAAAGGTTTGTAAAAGGTGACATACAAATGCAATTTTTTATACATTTTGGCCAGCACTTTCACCCGTTATTGGTGCCAAACAAAAAAAAACATAAAATTGAATCAGTAGATCATGCACTCTTCATGTCGAAATATTTCTTGGTAAGGTCAGTATTTCAAAGACATTTGAAAGAAATAATTTGCAGATTTATTGCACCTTTGTGTTTCAGAATGGCTTCATGCACCGATGTCACAACTATGGTGATAAATTCAAACTCGGAAGTCTTATATCTTCCTCTCCCTGGTTTTTGTCTGTTCTAAAGATATTGCCAGTTATGTAATATCTTTACTTATGATACTTTGTTCAAATTTTGTAAATTCTGCATGGTAGGTACATAATTCCATCTGTATGTAGCATGCTTGTACATCAAATAGAACCCTCATCAAAGTGCTTGACACAGGACATGACACCAAAGCTATGTAACCTCTGAAGGCTGTTCCACCACTTGATATCAAGGTTGATGTATGACATAATTCCATATATCCACCTTCTCCAATATTCCTTAATTAATATCTTTTGTTATCAAAAGTCTATCAATCTTGCATTTAAGATTAGCGATCAACTCTGTGTCAATTGCCATTTGTGGCAGAAAGTATTAAATTTCAACAACTCTCCGTAGAAGTTTCCTAACTCCACATCTGAAGTCTTGGGTCAAAGGTTTTAGACTTGGCTCTTTATTCCAAGACCACCCCCACCAATGTGGATAACTTCTCTCCACCTGAATAATCAGTTCCTCTTGATATCTCGAAAACTACTCTGGTTTTTGTAAGCTATCCTCCTAAGTTGATCTCTGGAGTTCAAGCAAAGTTATGGTAAATATGCACTTGCCTGCAAGGCTAATATAACAATATGATCCGCTGCACAGACCTGCACACAGTAGTTGATCCTTATGTTATCTGTAACTGAGAGTGAGTATGAATTCATACACTGTGGTGACAACCTCTCTCGGTTGCTGCAGTGAGTTCTCATCAATTCTAGACAAGTACACAGTGTCCTTAAACTTACTCAAACGTCAACATGATTCCATATCTGACTGAGTCTGACAGGAATGTATGGAATCATTTAGCTGCAATCACTTAACAGCAAAGAAAATGCTCAGTCCTGATAGATGATAGATTTGGAGGAGATAACGGAAAACAAGGGATATGGGGTTAGTGCAGGAAAGTGGGATTGAGGTGAGGGATCAGCTATGATCTTCCTCATTGGTACAGCAGGCATGAGGGGCCAAATGGCCTCCTTCTGCTCTTATTTCCAATGTTCTTATGCCCCACGTGTCAGTAGGAGATCATTCAGTCCATTAGGTCTCTGCCAGCTCCTGATAGACCTGTTCCATCAAATGCCATTGCTCCAATTTTTCCCTGTAGCTCTGTGAAATATTTCCACTCAAATGCTTCTCCAATTCCCATTTGGAGGACCCCTCCCCCTACCCACAATGGGCAGCAAATTCCAGATCAGAACCTCTCAGTGTGTGCAAAAAAATCTGTCCAATACGATAAATGTGTGTCCCCTGCCCCTTGAAGTATCAGGTAATGGGAACAGTTTCCCACTGCTTGCCCGATGTAAATAAGTCATGACCTTGTCCACCTTTTTCGTATCTCCTCTCAACCTTCTTTGCTCCAGAGAGAACAACAAGAGCTCCTTCAGTCTAACCCCCTGACAGAAATTGATCATCCATGCAGACACTTCAGTAAAACTCTTCTGGGTCTTCTCTCGGCTAGAATGTTATGTGGTTCTATGGAACCAATAACAGGGGTGGTGTGCTTTACTATACTGACACCATGTACTGTCATAAAGTGATTTTGCAAGGTAACAATCAATCTTATTCTGGAGTGAAAAACACGATGATGCTGGAGGAACTCAGCAGGCCAGGCAGCGTCCGTGGAGAAAAGCAGGCGGTCAACATTTCAGGACAGGACCCTTCTTCAGGACTGAAGATAGGAAAAGGGGAAGCCCAATACATCGGAGCAAAAAGCAGAGCAGTGATAGGTGGACAAAAGAGGGGAGGTGGTGTGGGCACAGGGTGGTGATGGGGAGATGCAGGTAAGAGATAGTGATGGGCAGGTGCGGGGGAGAAGGGGAGAGCAGATCCACCAGGGGATGGGTCAAAGGTAAGGAGAGAAAAATGTAGAAAAAAAGAGGCTAGGATAGGAAAGGGAAGAAGCATGGTGGGGGGGAAAGGGGAGGGAGTTGTGGGAAAGGGGTGTGGGAATTACCTAAAGTGGGAGAATTTAATACTCATGCCATTAGGCTACAAGGTTCCAAGATGGAAAATGAGGTTCTGTTCCTCCAGTTTGCACTTGGAATTCTCCTGGCAGTGGAGGAGGCCGAGGACTGACATATCAGTGATAGTGTGGGAGGGGGAGCTGAAGTGACTGGCAACAGGTGTTCTGGAGTGCATTGAAGACATTTAATGAGACCCTCATGGGCTATCCCAAGGAATTTAGGGTTGACACCATGTGACTCCAATACAGTGTGAAGCCAGATATTACAAGGCACCTTGCAGTGCCCTTTGAATGTGCTGAAGCAGCACATTTAGCTTCTCATGTTCCTAATATTAACGGATGGTGAGACGCCGCAGTGGTGTAACTGGTACAGCTGCTGCCTCAGAGCTCCAGCGACCCGGGTTCAATCCTGATCTCCAGTGTTCTTCATAGAACATAGAGCAGCAGAGCGCAGGAAGAGGCCCTTCGGCCCACGGTGTCTGTGCCGAACATGATGCTGAATTAAACTAAATCTCCTCTGCCTGCACATGATCCACATCCCTCCATTCCCTGCATATTCACGTGTCTACTTAACAGCCTGTTCAACGCCACTATCATATCTGCTTCCACCACCACCCCTGGCAGCCCGTTCCAGGGACCTACCACCATCTGTGTGAAAAACTTGCCCCGCATATCTCCTTTAGACATTCCCCCTCTCACCTTAAATGCATGACTTCTAGTACCTGACATTTCTATCCTGGGAAAAAGAGTTTGACTTCCTCCCCTATCTCTGCCTCTCATAATTTTATAAACTTCTATCAGGTCTCCCCTCAGCCTCTGCCGCTCCAGAGAAAACAATTCAAGTTTGTCCAACCTCTCTTTATAACTCATACCCTCTAATCCAGGCAACATTCTGGTAAACCTCCTCTGCACCCTCTCCAAAGCCTCCACATCCTTCCTGTAATGGGGCGACTAGAACTGCACACAATATTTCCATCTCAAATTTCCTCTCTTGGAGATTTGTTGTCAACGTTGCTGTGAGTACCACCATAAATACATGGCAAACCAATCTGCCTGAATGGTATAGGTAATGTGAGCAGCTTCATCCAAGCAACATCACTGCTCACTTCAGTTTCAAAATTCACATTTTTTTTCCACGGTATTAATCCCACCAGATAAAAGTAATTGTGTACAAAATAAATGACGGAGTTCATTAAAAAAAACAATCTGTACAGAAAGGCAATACACCTTGATTTTTAAACCAGTTTTGCAAGTTTGGGGATTCATTACACACTCGGGGATAAATTGAAGACAACAGCCTAATCTAACCAAGTGCCAGTAGAAGGGTAAGTTGTTAGTAAGAACTCACTGGGGTCTACAAACTTTATAGACCAAGGTATTTATTAATAAGGATTTATCATAATTCACCAAAATACACAGAGATTCTGCTGGGACTGATAAACTGAGTTTTCTTAACAAGGCTGTTGTAATATCATAGTTCTCATTAACAAGCTTGAACTTTATATTCATTAATTCCTAAGTGATTTGTTTTAATAAAATATTAAAAATTGATGAGCACAGTTATTCGTTGAACAACAGGGCTGTCCAGTGGGGTATTTTCTAAACCATAAAACTCTTCAACATTTCAGATCCCCTCACGACATATTAGGAGGCCATTCAGCCCATCGAGTCTATGCCAGTTGTAGAGTAATCCCATTCTCCCACTAAGTTTTCCCCTGTAACTTATTCTCTCTACATTCCCATCAATTGCTTCCCCAGATTCTACCACCTTACACACTAGGGCCAAGTAACCTACCAACCTGCATGTCTTTGCGAATGTGGGAGGAAACTGGGGCACCCCAGAGGAAACCTATGCAGTCACAGGGAGAACTTGCGAACTCCACATAGACAGCACCAGAGGTGAGGATCAAACTGTGAGTCACTGGAGCTGCGAAGCTACACCACTATGTTGCACAAGACATTTCCAAAGCCCTGTGCAGTGTCCTTAGGTATATTATATCACCTCAATTGATACTAATCTGCTCCATGGAAGGAAGGCTGAATTTTACTATGAGCCATGTGTATGTTTCAGTGCAGCACAGAGGGAGTGCTGTCTTTCACACCAAATGAAAATCAAAAACGAAACTGCAGACGCAGGAAATCTGAAATAAAAACAGAAAATGCTGGAAAACCTCAGCAGATCAGGCAGCATCCATAGAGAGAGAAACAGTCAACCTTTCAGGTCTGCAATCCTTCATCAGAAGCTGACTGTTCGCTCTTCACAGATGCTGCCTGACCTGCTGAGTTTTTCCAGCATTTCCTGTCTTTTACACTTCAGATGTACATCAGAGTGGCTTAATTCTAATAACAGCAGTTTGGCTAATGATCTGTTTCAGATATACTTGAAAAATAAATAATAGTGACTGGTTATTCATCTTCCTGATGTCTCTGGAGCTGTTACTTCCACTGCGTTGTAGTGCCTAGCTACGTAACAACCATCATTGTCCCTTCAGAAAGTAATTCCCTTTGTTAAATGCCCAAAAATCGAATGCCATGCATGTGCATTAAATGAGTAAAAGCAAAATTTTACACAGCATCTGATATTTACTCAAAAGAAGATGAAGACCTGCGAAAGGAAAATGTATCACCACTGTGTGTGTAGACAAGTCATGATGGGGTGTCTCTCACATCCATTGTTAATTATACCTACAGGAATAAACAAAGCAAACGGTGACAGCTTGAAGAAAAAGTTAGGGTCCAACTCTTGGATGAAATTCTAGAGGAATGTGAGATACTATATCATAAGATTTCAATAATTTATTAAATTCAACGTGACATCGTTGTAGGTAATTAGATAACATCGTAATAATATAAGAGAAAGCAGGTTGCCCTTTGCTGTCACCGGTGCCTGAACCAATTTGCATTGAGCTCCTAGATATAAGAACAGGGAGTTGATGCTGGAACTGTATACAACGTGAGTTAGGTTGCAGATTGGGCACTGAACACAGTTCCAGTGACATTACAGGAAAGGTGTGATTGTACCAGAGGGAGTGCAAAGGATGCTGGAGACCCAGAAACTGCTGATGCTGGAATCTAGAGCAACAGACAATCTGCTGGAGCAACTCAGTGGGTCGAGCAGGATCTGTCGGGGGGAGGGGTGGGGAAGGAGGAAATTGTTGATGTTTTGGGTGGAAACCGTGTCCTACTGCAGGGTTTCGACGGGAGTCATCAACAATTCCTCTCCCCTGACGGATGCTGCTCGACCCGCTGAGTTCCTCCAGCAGATTGTTTGCTTCTTGACGAGGATACTGCCAGGATCAGAAGAGTTTAGTTAAGTTTAGCATGGATCGTTATCTTTTCCACTGAGGAGATTGAGGGGAGACAGAAATGAAGTGTATAAAATCATGAGGGGCCCACATAAAGTAAATAAGAAGGATCTATTTCCCTTAGCTGAGGGGTCTAAACTAAGAGGCATATATATAAAATAATTGGTAAAAAGAATTGAAGGAGAGATGAGGATAGGTTTCTTCCATTGCCTAAACAACTTAAGAAACAATTGGATGTGTGCTGAAGAACTGTGACTTGCAGAGTAACAGACCTATGCTAGAGGTCAAAATCAAAGTTGAGTCTATTATCAGATGCACAAATACATGCAGGCACTGTAGTGTGGCGGTTAGCATAACACTATTACAGCGCCAGAGAGCCAGGTTCAATTCCCGCCACTGTCTGTAAGGAGTTTGTACGTTCTCCCCGTGTGTCTGCGTGGCTTTCCTCCGGGTGCTCCGGTTTCCTCCCACATTCCAAAGACGTACGGGTTAGGGAGTTGTGGGCATGCTATGTTGGCGCCGGAAGCGTGGCGACACTTGCGGGCTGCCCCCAGAACACTCAACATAAATGATGCATTTCACTGTGTGTTTCGATGTACTTGTGACTAATAAAGATATCTTATCTCTTACATGTGTGCACAGGTGCAATGAAAAACTTACTTGCAGCACTGTCACAGGTACACAGTATATAAGCAGCATTCACATAAACTATACACAGTTTTTACAATTAGAACAATTGTGATGGCATGGCCCATATGGTGAGGATCTTTGATGATAGATGTTGCCTTCCTGAGGTAGTGCCTCATACAGATAGTACTGATGGTGGAGAGGGATGCGCCCGTGATGTCTTGGGCTGAGTCCGCTACTCTCTGCAGCTACTTACATTCCTGGGGAGATTAGTCTGAGAGGCTCTTCTTTGACTGGCTCAGTCTTGGAATTGGATTTGGAATTGGTTTATTATTGTCACTTGCACTGAGGTACAGTGAAAAACTTGCCTTGCATACCGTCCATACAAATCAATTCATTACACAGTGCATTGAGGTAGTACAAGGTAAAACAATACAGAATGCAGAGTAAAGTGTCACAGCTACAGAGAAAGTGCAGTGCAGGTAGACAAGAAGGTGCAAGGTCATAACGAGGTAGATTGTGAGGTCAAGAGCCCATGTTATTGTACTAGGGGACCATTCAATAGTCTTATAACAATGGGATAGAAGCTGTCCTTGAGCCTGGTGGTACGTGCTTTCAGGCTTTTGTATCTTCTGCCTGATGAGGGGGGGAGAAGAGGGAATTTCCGGGGTAGATGGGGTCTTTGATTATGCTGGCTTCTTTACCAAGGTAGTGAGAAGTATAGACAGAGTCCATGGAGGGGAGGCTGGTTTCCGTGATGTGCCGAGCTGTGTCCACAACTCTCTGCAGTTTCTTGCGGTCCCGGGCAGAGCAGTTGCCATACCGAGCCGTGATGCATCCAGATAGGATGCTTTCTATGGTGCATCGATAAAGATTGGTGGGATGATAGGATAAATAGCCTCCTCCTATGTGTTAAATCTTCCATGATTCTGTCTGACCTATCCTGTACCTCCACGGAATCCTCACATCCCTTGTTTCCCTTAGTGTCCAAACGTCTATAAGTCTCACGTTTGAAAACAGAGCATTCACAGTCTTCAGGGGTCGAAAATTTCATAGACCTACAGCCCTACGAGTAAAAGAAATTCCCCCTCATAGTCTGACTCTATACCTCCCAGCTCTGGACTCCCCAGCCAGAAGAAACAGTCTCTCAGGATCTTCCCTGACTACCAAACTCAGGCCCTTTTTCTTTCAATAAGGTAAGCTCTCATTCTTCCAAACACCAGTGGGCACAGCCCAAACAGACTTAATCTCTCCTCACATGAAAGCCACTCATCCCAGGAATCAACCTGCATGTATTTGGTATAAGCACTTGTACAAGACAAAACAGAGGTAACTGCAGTTAAAGATAGTAGTAAATAGAAGGGATTTAGCTCTTTTTAATATTACCATTTGCCAGTGATGTGCAATGAAGCAGACTTAAGTTTTCATCACAGCTTTTCCTTGCAGAAGCAGAACTCATTGAGTTGTGATTCCCCACCTACTCTCCTGGAGATTAATAACACACTAACAAAAGATCTAAACCCTGACTGTTTCCCTCGCCTTGATGGGAAATGTCATGAGGCTGAAGATTGATTTGTTGAGCTTTGCATGATCATTTTTAGGCAGAGAGCATTAGGTTTAATAATGGTTTGTAAGAACCCCCAATAGCCAGAGCTGAAATGGAAGCACTAACTGTGTGTAAAAAGGGGGTTGAGAATCAAAGTGGTCTGTCTTTTGCAGTGGCTTTTCCTGTCATCGGTGGGCAGTTCTGATCGGAAACATCTGCATTGTCTTACACTGGTCAGTTACATCCACCATTCCTCTGAACCTTCAAGTGTTTCCCTGCTTCTCTGTTTGATGCATCCCTGGGTCACGGACCCCTGAGCACAAATCATCTTGGCTAATAGTAGGGGGTTGGGGACAGAGAGCAGAAGGCTGTGAAATTCAATCCGAAAACGTTTGCTAACGTTATTTTCCTTTCCGAGGGAGCAATTTACCGTCAGCTGCAACACTGCAACAAAGTGGAAGGAGAATGAGGTTCGCTGTAAGTGGAGTGCTTTTGGCTGGCCAAAAAAAAAACGTCTTGTTTGGTGAACACAGGGTATCCAGTGTGCTCCGCACCCTGCTGTGTAAAGGTTCATGACTTACCCTGGATTTGTTCACTTTGATAGATGCAGTACATACAACATTGTCTCGTTCTCAATAAAAGAGAGCAGTTAGTTTTTACTGTGTAACACTCAGCTTGCTGCACTTTTTATGAATTACTGCCACTGTGGTAAACAGGTCAAGAAGTTTTGAAGCACAGTCATTTTTATCCCTCAAACAAAAATGCTTTAAAGTTTACCTAATGAAAACCTGATTTTTTTCCCCCCTCCACGACCCCAGAACATTGCATTAAGGAAGATTGGCACTCTGGATCCATTTCAGATACACCTATGCTTAATTTTGAATTGGCTTCTATAATGAATCCAAACACTAATAATTTAAATTGGTTTATTATTGTCACATGTACAAAATCTTTGTTTTGCATGCCATCCACACAGATCATTTCATTACAAAAGTACAAGGGAAAACAATAACAGGATGCAGAATAAAGTGTTACAGCTACGGAGTCCTGTCCTGCACATTGTGTGAATGAGCACCAATCGTATTCGTAGAGGAATGATATTTAAATCTACGTCATCTTGTTACTTTTTCCAAGGAACTACGAGTAGAACCAAAATTGCATAGCACCCTGTATTTGAATAATGTTAGCATATTCATGAGAGATAAATTGTTCAGTACACCTTATCTTTTATATATCTATTGCATTGAATCTTCTAAGGAGGCAAAATCCAATCACCATAACCAATTGTCTCATCATAGCAAATGCTGACAGATTATAAGGTATAGATTTCCTTAAAATTTCACAGCAGTTTTTTTGTCACCGTAATTCTCTTCAGATTCCAGAGATATCATTCTTTCAGAAAAGAGGGAACAAAAACACAAGTGCCCAATGTTTAATGTGCTTATTCTTTAAAAAAAACCCTGTGGTTTTGCCTGTTTTCCAAGGAAAGCTGCATGATTTATCGAAGCTTGCTTTAAGTTTGAGAGTGCAAACTGAGGCGGATATGCCTGCCCACCTGCCGTACATGTATTAGTTCTAGCTGAAGAGAAGTCAATAAAGAAAGGATAGAAAAGAATTTGCTGGGCTGGTTAAAGTAATGAGATTTGTTTCAGTGCATCTGATCTTTACTCTAACAGACTTCCAAACAGTTGAGCAAGTAAATAAAGCTCCCCAGGGAATAACCATTTCAAATAGTTTACCACAGCGATATGAACAATGGAATTTAAGATAGTCAAAGGCTAAGCTATGAGAGTATAATGCTGACCAGAGAGAGGAATTCTGGTGTTATATTAGCCAACAGAAATTGTACCTTCATTACATTGGTGTACCTGCTTCCAAATCATGCAGGATGCAGAGTAACGTATGGTTTTTAATACTATGGATGTGACATTCTTTACTGAGGGTTTTGGTATCCAAAATATGAGGAGCATTCAAAGTCTTTTTCCTATCATTATTACAATGGAATTTATTAATTTATGCATTCTGCACCAAAGGCACACTAGAAATAAAATATCCATTTATGAAAATTGACAACTTGTCACAGCTTTCATTTAATTATTGGAGAGGCAAAATATACTTGCCACAGCATTTTAAAGCTATTTTCAGAACTTAATGGATAGAACGAATGAATAGAATTCACTTATCTTGTTCTTACTGTGTTTTTTTCATGTTTTTCCTCTTAATATGGTTGCCTTGGAGGCATCGGACAGAAAGTTCACTAGATTGAGTCCGAGTAGGAATGGGTTACCTTTAGGGAAAGATTAAGCGGATTGCCACTATACTCTCTGGAGTTTAGAAGAATGAGAGGCAATCTTATTGAAACATATAAGATGTTGAGGAAGTTTGACAGGGATGATGCTGAGACGATTTTTCTCCTCTTGGAGGAAAATAGAACGAAGCAGAAAAGCTTCAGATGAGGAGAAATTTCTTCTCTCAGAGGGTTGCGAATCTTTGGAATTCTTGACCCCAGAGAGCTGTGGAGGCCAAGTCATTAAGTATATTCAAGGCTGAGGCAGATTTTTGGACAACAGGGGAATAAGGGGTTCTGGGCAAGAGGCAGGAGAGTAGAGCTGAGCCTTGATCACATAGCCTTGATTTTATTGAATGGAGATGCAGTTCAAGGGAACTGTCGAGCTGACTGCTGCCCCTCATGCTTATATCCTTACTTCACATATCTCCTTGTGTTAAGTTGTGATTTAAGGTTACAGTACAATACACGTCAATAGTCCTTAAAGATTCTTAATAGTGTAATTTTTCCTACACTGCAATAGTTCTGAAGTAATTATTTGGCTCTTTGGTACATCCTCAGACACTAGTGAAGCGTAAGTTCGCTTTTTCTCAAGTGCCCCATGAAATAGCAAGCCTAGGGAGGCGAAGCTGGTCGATCTCTTTCTCGTTCATTCATGTGATACGGGTTTCACAGGGAAGGCCATCGTTTATTGCCCATCCCAGTTGCCCCTTTTGCAGGTGAGGTGAGCTGCTTTTTTGAACAGTGAGTGGTTCACTAGGTCACTTCAGAGGGCTGTTACAGAACAATCATGTTGCTGGGGCTCTGGAGAAGACCAGGGCAGGTTAGGATGGCATGAAGGGCAGTAGTGAACCAGATTTATTTTTGTTTTAAGACTATAATGATCACCGTTACTAGCACGAGGCATTACCAAAATCTTAGTGAACATGGACTGCAGTGAATGTATGAACTGAAAATTGAAAGAAATGATTCAGAAATGTTGGTGCATCTCATTTCTGTGTCAAATACCAGTAGTCAGTCAACTGAATTCAAATTCTCAGATTGTCATAACAGGATTGGAAATAATATCTCTGGATCATTAGTCAGGATTACTAGCCCAGTAACATAACTGTGCACCACTATTCCCTCTGGCATTGCAAATGTAACCAGTCTGGGTTTCTGTGATAGGCACGAGCATCAGATTTACTGGATCATGATCTAGAGATGGGGGGAGGCAGGGGACAGACAGAGAGAGAGAGAGAGAGAGAGACAGACAGAGAGAGACAGAGAGAGACAGAGAGAGAAAGAGAAGGGGGAGAAAAAGATAGAAAAAGAGAGAGATAGAAAGCAAGAGAGAGAAATAGAGAGAGAAGGTATATAGAGAGAAACAGAGAAAGAGAGATATAGAAAGAGAGAAACAGAGAGAAAGAGAGAGAGAAAGAGAGATAGAAAGAGAGAGAAAGAGGGAGATAGAGAGAGAGGGAGATAGAGAGAAACAGAGAGAGAAACAGAGAAATAGAGAGAGAGATAAATAAAGAGAGATGGAGAGGGCAAATAGAGAGAAAAAGGTACATAGAAATAGAGAGAGAGAAAGACAGAGAGAGAGATAGAGAGAGGTAGAAATTGAGAGAGAGACAGAGACAGAGAGAGATAGAGAGAAAGGAAGAGAGAGAGAGAGAGAGAGAGAGAGAGAGAGAGAGAGAGCGCAACATATATATATATATACACATACACAATGAAGAGCAAACCTAAGACTTGAATCCCACAGATGCTCTGAATGCTTTCATGTATTAGTTATCATTAGGTATCCCTCTCACTAAGTGAACAGGTGTCCTCAGAACAAGTGAATAAGGTAAATTCTAATTTTATTACAAGGAAGAAATTAAACATTTAGAAGGGTGAACTGACATTAACAATTTGTGTTTTTCAATATTCCCAATATTCCACACAGAAATGAGATGCACCAAGCAGATTCATCTTTTTCAATTTTCAATTTAAACAGTTCATTTTCACACGTGATGAAGATTTTCACAGCATGGGGAAGCTTTCTCACTATGAGTACTAGTCACAGCTGGTATTGCAAACAATAGTGGAAGCAGTCAGTGCAGCATAGGAAAGGGTTAAACATGCCCATCATGATTAGAGAGGCACAAGATTCACCCTACAATGTCGGGTGAAATCTGCCCACTGTTCATTTGGCTATTGGGTGTAAGAGCATTGTCTGGTACCATCCAAATGTGAGTCAGACTCCTTTTCTTTGCCTGACATGACTAAGGGGATTAGGGTGGCATGTTTCCGTTAGCCCACCATACTTGACAAAGAGCCTAGGGGTTTAGTGTCACAGTTACTGATAAAAGTACAGGGGCCTGTCAATCAGGTTTCTCTTAGGTACTTGTGTTTGTGACATAATCTTATTAGGGGATAAAAGAGTAAAGTCCCTTTTATATGGAAAAGTTAACTTTCATAGCTCTCATCCTATTATTGCTCCATTCTATCCATATGCTGTTTTGCTTTCTATGTTAAAGAGAGACACCTGTTCTGTTTTCTGTACAGATAGCTTTAGAATGGGAGTTCTGCGATTGTAGCAAATTAGAAAAGAACAGATTAGAAAATAAGCAAATCCTTTCGCTGTTCTGCCAGAAACCTGTTACATGGACAACGTTTCAAATCTGCACCTTACAGACACTTCCTTGCAAAGTTGTTTGGACTTGATAACTGAAAGCAAATACAAAGGTAGAAATTGTGTTCTGAGGATATTTTGATGTTTCCCTGCACTTTACATATTTTTCCTGTCCCTCCCCCAAAATAAAACCTCATATCTGTTACTTGACCACCAGTGAATTAAAATAGGTTTTCTTTGGCACTTAAACAGAGAACTTCAGTACCACGGCCCTTTCTTATACAGAAAGAATGGCATATCCGATTTATTTAAAGTGTTGATCAAGGATCAACACACCTCCTTAAGTTAGTGCCTGGCCTAAGAATTTATAAAATCATTCGATAAAATTACAAAATGCGTTGACGGTCAAAAGGCAGTCCTTAAACAAGCACGGAAAAATAAACGGGAAACCCATGTATTACACATGTATAAAAATTCCATAAAACTAATGAATTAACTTCAGACAGAAAGGGAACAATGATGTGGAGTGTGAGTTAATCTCAATGATTCAAGTTAAACTGTTGCAATAGCCTACAGACCCAGGAAACCATTAGGAAATTCTGTCAATGTCCGATCTGTTCCTTCCAAAGTTCACAAAAGGAGCCACTCATGAGACAATGGAGCCTTATAAAGAGTTAAACAATAACACAGTATAATGCTGGCATGGTAGCTGCTGTAAATGGCAGTAGTTTAAGCAAACAGACCTATCAGTTGCCTCCTTCCCGCCAAACAGGCATGATTTTTCCGAAAGAAGATGGATTCTTTGAGTGACTTGAGGTCAGGATTCAGCTCTTAAATGTATATTATTAATAAACAAACATTCATCACAAAAAAACCCTAAAGGTCTTTGGGAAAGAGAATTGTGTTGTTTTTGGCATCAAATGACATTTGATACTCGCAGCTGACTGATAAAATGGCAACTATTTACCAGTCAACTTCCCTTAGCATTTTGAGTACACTTTATTCCACATGTTTTCTGACTTAAAATATATTTTGTTTTGGTTCTCCACAGGTTTCAGTGTTCAATAAAGGGGAGAAATCAAGAACTCATTCCAGGTCCAACCAAACATTTCTGACTCCCCAAAGACCGCAAGGTGCTGAAAATCAAACGGTTCAGGATTGGTTTCTGTCATGCCGGCATTGTTTATGGGCATTGTTGCTTGACTAACATGTCACAATTGGCCTCCACTTTAATCAGCGGAAGACGTCGCACTAACATGGGGTTAAGCCACTATGAAATAATGGGCCTGATCACCCAGCCCGGGCCTCGCGATCACATCCACCCCTGCGGCCACGCGGCTCCCAGCATCCCCCCAGCAACTAGGCCCCAGGTGACAGTAACTAAGGCCCTGTTCCTGGACAATCCCAGTTGTCTAATGCCAGCCGTGTGCCTTCACAGACCTTTAGCACTGCATCTATATGTTTTCAGTGTCAGAGACATTTAAAAATGGTTTTAAAATATTAAATACATAAATATATCTATGAAAGGCATAGATAGAGGTATCTTATATCCAGGATAGAAATGTCTAATACTAGAGGACATGCACCTAAGGTGAGAGGGGGTAAGTTCAAAGGAGATGTGTGGGGCAAGTTTTTTACACAGAGAGCGGTGGGTGCCTGGAATGTGCTGCCAGGGGTGGTGGTGGAGGCAGATACAACCGAGGCTTTAAGGATGCTCTTAGATGACACATGAATATGCAGAGAACGGAGGGCTGTGGACCTTGTGTAGGCAGAAGGGACTAGTTTAGTTAGGCGTTTAATTACTAGTTTAATTAGTTTGGCATAACACTGTGGGCTGAAGAGCCTGTTCCTGTGTTGCACTGTTCTATGTTTTATGTTAACAAAAATAAATGAATGAAGCATTTAAAAAATACATTCATATAAACCCACATTAAACATATAAATTAACTACAATATCTAAAGAAATAAAGTCAAAATGCACTTGGCTTCACTTATCTTTTTATTGAGGGTTAGGGACCTCCTTAAATTGTGTCCCCTATGGCTGGCATAAGGCTGAGGGCCAGGGTATGAGGTAGATCCAGCCTCCTTGGCTTGGTATATGACAGAACTGTTAGGCTCAGTGCCAGATCCAGTGATGGTGCAAGAGGTCAGGTAAGGAGATCCTGAATGTACTGCCATTCACATTGAAGCCAGCTGGGGCTTCTTCATGGAATTATCAGCCAGCTGTCTGTGCAGTCTAGCTCTGAATGTTACTTTTCTGAAGCCAGGAGGCAAGATTACTTTTGTTTATTCCTGAACTTCAGTATCAATTATTTTTTACATGCATCTTGTGCCCTACTGTAAACTGAGTCAGTTTCTGGGATATTGTGTCCAGATACTGTCCCCCGTTTTGTAATAGAGGGAGTGCAGCAAAGTTCACCAGATGATGGAGGTGTCGCTTGTGCTTTCTTGAGTTCATCAGAATGAGAGGTGATCTCAATCATCCGAAGTCCTTCAGAGCCTTGACAGAGCGGGTGTGGAATTAATGCTTCTCCTGTCTAGGGTGTCTTGAACCAAGAGTCAGAGTCTCAAATGAAGGGGTTGGTCATCCAGGACAGGGATGAGAAGAAATGTCTTCACACGGAGGGTAGTGAATCTTTGGAATTCTCTGCCAAAGAGGGCTGCAGAGGCTCAGTCACTGGGTACATTCGAAGCAAGGATTAATGGATTTCTGGATATTAAAGGAATCTAGGGTTATGGGGGTGAAATCAGGAAAATGGCATTGAGGTAGATGATCAGCTAGGATCTTATTGAGTACAGGTATGAGGGGCTGAATGGCCAACTCCTTCTTGAACATCTGATCTTCCACTAAGAACTTAATTTTAAATGGGGGCGATATATAAAAGTACCGTGCATGAAGGTTTGAAGACGAGATTATGCTCTTATAAAATGCAATTTTATTTTCACAATGCACTTTAATGAATTTACACAGATGTGATGCATATCCAGGAAACATCAACAGTCTATGTACCAAATACTTCAGTAACTGCTCAGAAATCAATGCCATAGTGCATTAGACATCGTCTTGACGAACTCATTTTGACGTGCATAACTGTTAAATGTCATGGCAGGAACCACAGCTTGCATTTATTCAATTCTTTCTGTTTTACTCAAGCTTATATTAGAAGACTGGCCCATGGGGGTAGTAGCAGGCATAAGGCCAACATTCTATTGATGGAGTACATGGGGAAGCAATTCAAAACTGAAAATGGTTAGCCATTGGTTTCTAAATGTGAATGAATTCAAGATTCTGTGCAAATAATGAAATGCTGCAATTCAAACACGGCACCAAGAGATAACGTGCTATGTACTTGTATAAGTTCTGTCCACAACTCACTGCTGTTATGTGACTTATTGATGTATTATTCTTTTGACAGATTATCCAGCAGCTTTGATGGAGAAGCAAAATATGTTGCAATGTATAATAGAATTACCAACACATTTTGACTTAATAAACCAAAACAAAATATAAAAAGTAGTTTTTCAAGACTCACTCAAAATCCTTAACCACTAAACATGCAGATTAAATATTAGGGATTTAAGATTCAATACAAAGTTTTGAATATTGCATGCATTCATATTGATGCAACTATTGCATGCATTTATATTGATGTAAATATTGTGGGAATTTATACTGATGCAATTATTGCACGCATTTATACTATCACAGCTATTGCATTCATTTTTATTGAGCATCTTCAGCAGTGCGGCATCTCAAGGTGTATACCCAAACAAACTTTGACACTGAGCTACATAAAGAGGCGTTTGAACAGTTGACCGAAAGCTTGGCGAAAGAAGCAGGTGTTGCAGAGCATTGTAAAGGAGGAAAGGGAGGTGGAAAGTCGAGGAGGATCAGGGAGGGGATTCCAGAGCTTAAGGCATTAGCTGCTGAACGCATGGACATCAATCGAGGGTGCAACTCGAAATAGGAATGTGCAAGAGGACAGAATTGGAAGATTGTGGAGATCTTGGAGGTTGTTTATAAGGGATAACATCAGTATAGTAGTAGAAAGGATCCTGGCATGGCAGATTATGGAGCAGAAGTGGAATCAATTCAGGAAATCGATCAGAAAATATTGGTGGAAGATGTTAGTACTAAGATAAGATAAGTAAGATAAGATATCTTTATTAGTCACATGTACATCGAAACACACAGTGAAATGCATCTTCTTGCACAGAGTGTTCTGGGGGCAGCCCGCAAGTATCGTCACGCTTCCAGTGCCAACATCGCATGCCCAAAACTTCCTAACCCGTACGTCTTTGGAATACGGGAGGAAACCGGAGCACCCGGAGGAAACCCACGCAGACACAGGGAGAACGTACAAATTCCTTAAAGACAGCAGCCGGAATTGAACCCGGGTCACTGGTGCTGTAATAGCGTTACGCTAACTGCTACACTACTGTGCCTGCCCTTAGTACTCCTCCAAATAGTAGCAGTAAGGAAATTAGAGATTCATGTTACACAGTAATAGAGTCATAAAGGGGACATTACAGTTGGATTTTCGAAGAATGAGAGGTGATCTTATTCAAACATATAAAATCCTTTGGGAGGAACAATAAACAGGGCACATGTTGAGGTGTTTGCATAAATGGATGAGCCTTAAAGGAAGGGACATAGCCACAAGATTAGGGGAGAGCCATTTAAAACTGTGGTGTGTAGGTGTTTCTTGCAGAGGGTTGTGGAGGCTAGATCATTGGGGGTATTTAAAGATAAATAAAGAAGTTTCTTTATCCAAAGAACAGTGAGATATGGAACTTGCTCCCACAGGGCGAGGTTGAAGTAAATAGTACAGATACGTTTAAGGGGAGGCTGGGCAAGTGTGAGAAGGAGAAGGGAGTAGAGGGACACCCTGATAGACTTAGGGCTCAAGAAATTTGGCATGTCCCCCTTGACTCTCACCCATTTTTATCAATGTATTATAGAAAGCATTCCATCCGGATGCATCACAGCTTGGTACGGCAACTACTCTGCCCAGGACCGCAAGAAACAGCAGAGAGTTGTGGACACAGCTCAGCACGTCATGGAAACCAGCCTCCCCTCCATGGACTCTGTCTACACTTCTTGCTGCCTCAGTAAAGCAGTCAACATAATCAAAGGCCCCACCCACCTGGGACATTCTCTCTTCTCCCCCTCCCATCGGGCAGAAGATACAAAAGCCTGAAAGCACGTACCACCAGGCACAAGGACAGCTTCTATCTCACTGTTATCAGATTATTGAACAGTTCCCTAGTATGATAAGATGGACTCCAGACCTTGCAATCTGCCTTATCATGGCCTTGTACCGTATTGTCTGCCTGCACTGCACTTTCTCTGCAACTGTAACACTTTATTCTGCATTCTGTTATTGCTTTTCCCTTGTACTACCTTGATGCACTGAAGTGGTGAAATGATCTGTATGGATGGCATGCAAAACAACGTTTCTCACTGTACCTCAGTACATGTGACAATAATAAACCAATTTACCAACTTAGTTGAGGAAAGACAGCATGACACTCAAATGAAGCATTATCCCTACCGTGGCCTAGATGGGCTGAACAGCCTATTTCTGTGCCCTACATCCCACTTTGCTGATGATGGGGGTTTCTCCAGGTTGTCGGGGTTGACATTGGGCAGAGCCCATTAGGCTGCAGTTTTAAGGGTCAGCCTGAGGAAATACTCCCAGCATGATACCATCTTCAAAGTGCACCATTACAGCACTGTCAGTGAACATCCTGCAATACAGCAGAGCTGGCTTCAGCACCGCATTATGATTACCATGATCAATCACCACTGCTCTCTGCAGCAACAGAATTCCCATCGTCAGAACCTGCATTCCCAACCAAACATCATCACAAGCGTCCTCATTTCTGCTTTATTAACCCCTTGATGTAGGAGCTACAGAGTCTGCTGTTTGACCATAAATAATCTATGTTGCTCCCAGGGACTTACAGAGCAGACTGTACAGCTCACAAGCAACCACATCACTGATAGAATACCTGGGGCAGAAACTCATATTTGATTGCTCGTGCATATCATATCAGCCATCTACTGCATTTGCCCTGGTACTCACTTCTAATGGCATCAGTTCTATGGCCTTGTTTCACGCCAATTAAAGCACTACCCCCAATTTCACACGCTGGTCAATATTGCCGATATCGCTTATTCCTATTTTGCATCATTAAAATGAATTTAAACACTCAGATGAGAGTACACCAACAATGGAAAATAAAATGCAGCACTATTGCAAATAGATTTGATGATTCCTTTTGTTTTGAACAAGAATTAACAATGAACTGTGCATTTACTAAAATGTTTCATCCTGCTCTCTGTTATTCAGTTGACTCATTAGGTTGTAAAAATATACAGGTCTAGCAGTGGGGTGGTTGTTGTGCTGGAAGAGAAAACTGCTGCTTGTGGTGAAAGTCCCAACAAGGCAAACTGCAAAGCCAAGTTTAATCAATCTATTTATTTGCAGCTGCTATTAGCCAAAGTAAAAGCAGCCTAGCAGCCCAAACCAATCAGTGCATTGAAGAAATGTAACCCGCCATCCTTGTCTGCCTTTAATTATAGAATCATAGACATTTTACAGAGGAAATAGAAGCAGGAGTAGGCCATTTCACCCCTCGTGGCTGCCCCACCATTCACTAAGATCACAGCTGATCTTTTACCTCACTAATCCCACATGTCTCAATTCCCCCAATGTCTAACGGCACAGAAGGAGGCCAGTTCAAAAAGAGTTACCCAGCCTCATCTCATTGTCCAGCCCTAGATCTGTGGTCTTGCAGGTCATAGTTCTTCGAGTACATATCTCAGTACTGCTTAAATGTTTTATGGGCTTCTGCTTCTCCCACCCTCTCAGGCAGTGAGCTTCAGAGACCCAGGACCCTCTGGGTGAGCATTTCCTCCACATCTCGTGTCCAGTCATTCTACCATTTCCATTAATTTCCAACCATTCAGATCACTCTCAATCCTTTCTGGTCTGGCCTAACTCAGATATTTTAATTTTGGTTTGGTTTGGTTTGGTTTGGTTTATTGTTATTGTCACATGTACTGAGATACAGTGAAAAGCTTCTGTTTGTGTGCCATCCAGACAGATGTGCCATACATTGGTACACTGAGGTAGTAAAAAGAAAACAGAATGCAGAATAAAATGTTGCAGCTACAGAGACAGTACAGTGCAGGTAGACAAATAAAGTGCAGACAAATATCTATTAAGAAATACAATGGTAGGAGATTCCAATCTGGATCAACATTACCAAAGTTCTGTAAGAGAAAAAGAGGTGCATAATAGGCTATGAAGTGACAGCTGGAGATTATGGATGGTGCTATACAAATGCAAGTTTGTACTTACTTTGCCTGGTGACCATTGTTAAAGTAACAAAAAAAAATGACCTTCCCAATAGATTTGTCAGGTTGTCATTAATCACAAAGACAGTAGTTAATTAGTTATTTGAAGCTGGGCAAGTGATGGGTGAGCCAACCTTGTAAGGTTTTCTTCAACTAATCGACAAACCTGAAGGGATTGTGGGGCAATCAACCGGGGCAATAGTTGCAACTTGTTCTTCTAACCACTGACTGGGTGAACGCAAGCAGCACCTACCATGGCTCTCAATCCTCATACACAGTTGTGTGGGGTTGACTGTCTGACTCAATTCTAACTGTAGAATGAAAGGAAGCAAAATGAAGGGTTAAATTTTTGAAAGCCTCTTCGCCGCCCCATTATTCGCCGGGAATCAACAAAGCAGAAAGTAATAGTACTGCTTTCAAAACAGGTTCCAGACATCTGAATAACCTGTGAATTGTGTGTAAGGGGGCCAGTGAACATCCTGTGGATGCACTCACAATGCAATTGATACCTCCTGTATTAATTAATATTAGTATTAACAGTCCAAAAAATGCAGTTGATTGTTTCAACATAGGATAATTGCATGGATGAATCCTGCTTTATTCTACAAAACCTTGCAAACAGGTAAATAATGGTAACATCATGGACTCCAAATCACTGAAAGCATATTTTTGGCTGCTTGCCTCTCATATAGTTCACAGAAAGGGCATTACGATCATTAACTGATGGATATCCTCTATGCATAAAAGGCTTTTGGCTTGAGTTTGATCATTCTGTCATTCTGATTCTGTGTTTTATTAATACCAACAGGCAGCTATTAAAAGTGAGATGAGCAAAGCATCATAAAATGGCAGGAGCTGCCTGAACTGCTGCCCCCACCAAAAGTAAAAGTTAATTCAAAATAAATATTATTTCTGCTGATTTTTTTATATATAATGAAAAGTCAACAAAACAGCTGTTTGGTTTCAAATTTCTCCCACACTGCAAGCAACATTAAACTGAACAAGTATGTTACCCACCTTCAAACGGGGCAGTGTCGCTAATAAGAAAGGGGAGGGGTGTTGAAATTATTTGCTACACTTTTTTGGAACGTACTGGTACATGTTGGGTGTGGGACTACTAAAGAGGCAACAACTCAACTCGGTTTAATATCCACATTAACTGAGAGGAGGTAAACTAAGTGAAGGGAATCATTCTGCGTCTGAAGCAGGAATTTCAGTGTATTATTAGGAATGCTGAGCCTGAATGTGCCTAATATTTGCTGGGGATTTTTTTTGGCTTTTTTTTCCCCCTATCTCTGTTCCAGATGAAAAGGACTGTACAGGATACAAAAGGCCTGTTGCTAGACAACATCTTACATTTACTTCCCATCTTTCTCATAGTAAATCATGCTTCATCAGTGACCTCCCTTCCATCATAAGGTCAGAAGTGGGATGGCTGCAGGATGCTCCATTCCATCTGCTCATGAAGAGCCCAGGCTGACAAGCAGCAAGCCCAAGACTACACATTAGCCTGCTCCGATATAAAATTAAAACCCAACCTCTCCATGGCCATCCTGAATGCAAGGACTTGCAAGTTATTTCATACCTGACAAGATCGGTAATATATTAGCATGAATAAGGGAGTGTTTCTTTTATCCATTCAAGGTATGTTGGGTTCACAGGCTGAGCCAGCATTTAATTGCCCACCCCTAATTGCCCTCGAGAAGGTGGTGGTGAGCTGCCTTGTTCAACCACTGCAGTCCGTGTGGGAGTGGGTGTACCCACCATACTGTTAGGGAGAGAGTTCCAGGATTTTGACCCGACGACGGTGAAGGAACGGCGATATATTTCCAAGTCCAGATGACGCATGCTTTAGAGGGCAACCAACAGAAAACAGAGAGATAGGTTTTTTTAAAGATATCTTTATTAGTCACATATACATCGAAACACACAGTGAAATGCATCTTTTGCGTAGAGTGTTCTGGGGGGCAGCCCACAAGTGTCGCCACGCTTCCGGCGCCAGCATAGCATGCCCACAACTTCCTAACCTGTACGTCTTTGGAATGTGGGAGGAAACCAGAGCACCCAGAGGAAACCCACACAGACACGGGGAGAAAGTACAAACTCCTTACAGACAGCGGCAGGAATTGAACCCGGGTCGCTGGTGCTGTAATAGAATTACGCTAACCGGATTGGAAATCATGAGTTGGTTGGGTGCCACAAGGATCAGTGCCGGGGTCTCAACTATTGATGGCTGAGATGAAGGGATTGAGTGTACCGTATCCAACCATGGGTTAGCAAGTTTTGACAAAGATGCAAAGAGCTTGCAAAGTGATCTGGACCAGTTGAGTGAGTAGGAGTTGGCTGATAGAGTATAATGTGGGAAAATGTATGATAATTCACTCTGGAAGAAAGAAAAAGCACAGTATTATTTAAACAGAGTGAACTACAAAATATTGCGATACAAAGGATCCAGGGTGCTGGTACGAGACAAGCATGCAGGTTAAGCAAATAGTGTAGCAGTTAGCGTAACGCTATTACAGCGCCAGTGACCCAGGTTCAATTCCAGCCGCTGTCTGTAAGGAGTTCGTACGTTCTCCCCGTGTCTGTGTGGGTTTCCTCCGGGTGCTCCGGTTTCCTCCCACATTCCAAAGACATACGGGCTAGGAAGTTGTGGGCATGCTATATTGGCGCTGGAAGCATGGCGACACTTGCGGGCTGCCCCCAGAACACTCAATGCAAAAGATGCATTTCAGTGTGTTTCAATGTACATGTGACTAATAAAGACTTATCTTAATTAGGAAGGCTAATTTAATGCTGGCCTTTATCGCAAGGGGTATGGAGCATAAAAGTAGGGAAGTTTTAATGCAACTTACAGGGTGTTGGAAAGATAGCACCTGGAGTACTGTATGAGGTTTAGTCCTTGGAGAGAAAGCAGGGTAGGCTCACTGGGTCAATTTCTCGGATAAAGGGGTTGTGTAAATTCACTGGGTGGCACAGTGGCACAGCTACTAGAGCTGCTGCCTCTAAGCACCAGAGACCAGGGTTCAATCCTGACCTCAGGTGCTGTCCGTGAGGAGTTTTCACGTTCTCCCTACGATTGCATGGGTTTCCTCTGAGTGCTCCAGTTTCCCTCTACATCTCAAAGACGTGCAGGTTGGTAGGTTAAATGGCTGCTGTAAATTGCCCCGAGCAGATAGATTAGTGGTAGAATCTGGGGGAGTTAATAAGAATATGGGATCGGTGTAGGATTAGTACAAATGGGTGGTTGATGACCACATAAACTTATTGGGCTGAAGGGCCTGTTTCAACGCTGTATCTCTCTAGGACTCTTATGACTTTAGAAGAAAGACAGGTGATCATATTAAAAGGGTGGATGCTGAGCGTTGATTCCCCTGGTGGGGTTTCTGGAATGAAGGATCAAAGTTTCACACTCAGGGGTCTCTTATTTCAGCTGGAGGTAAAAAAGGAATTTCTTCTCTCAGAGAGTTGTGCATCTTTGGAATTTTCTACCTCAGTGCCAGAACATTGAATACATTCAAAGTGGGACATAACAGATGTTTAAACAACAAGGGAGTCACAGGTACAGGGAATGAGCTGGAAAGTGATGTCAAGACGAAGGTTAGATCGGCCTTGATCTTACTGAACGGGAGAGCTGGCTGCAGGGTCTGAATGCGTAGTCCTGCTCCAGTTTCCTGTGTTTCTACCTTCTCATGCCCATCGTCATTAATATGGAAACCTGAAACAGCCTTTTGCTTGTGTGAGGTAATTCTAATAATGCCAGAAGTAATTCTGTAAGACATTTGCAGCAAATGGGGAAATAAATTGTGATTGATAAAATCTATTTATAAAGAACTGAGACAGGTTGGCCCCATCCAACCCCAAACGTACAATCAGAACATTCACCTGGCACTTACCTAGGATCAGAATATTCACCCAACTCTTATATATGACCAGAATATTCACCTGAGCCTTATGGATGATCAGAATATTTACCCAACCCTTATCTATGATCAGAATATTTGCCTAACCTAACCTCAAAAGTATAAGCAGAATATTTTCCAGAGCTAACCAGAATGTACAATCAGAATATTCACCTGACCTGATTCAAGACTGGCACTTAGAGATGGACCCCTTTGGCCTCGGAGAAAGCATTGATTCAGAGTCTGGTCAAGCTACACATAGGACAGGCACTGACCATCTCCATCTAGAGTAATCTAAGCCTTACCACCATCTATAAGGCACAAAAGAGTTGTGAGTTAAATAGTTCCCCTGGAGCCTAGCTTGGGCTGAGGGCAGGCCAAGCTCAAATACTTTATATTTAAAGTGAAGGTCAGGCTGGATCAAGTCAGGTATGGAGAAGTTTGTAAGTATTCAAGCTTAATTTGCATTTGGATTGGGTAAGGCTGTTTTGGGATCAGGGTGGGTTTTAGTTTTTTTTTAATGCAGCAAGATTTCTACTCGCAACTTACCCAGTCAAGTAGCTCCAACAACACTCAAAAGGCTCGACACCATCAAGGACAAAGTTGCCAGGTTGACTGGCACCTTACCCCAAGCATTCACTCTTTGCACGATTGGTCCATGATGGCATCTATAAAATGCACTGTGGTTACTGACCGATATTACCTCAAGTGCACCTCCCAAACTGGGGCTTCCACCATCAAGGACAGGGGCACCAAGCTTATGGGAAGACCACGATCTGCAAATTACCAGTGCATTGTTGGGATGGTCACTACACTTCAAACATCAAGCACTACACCTTGGGATCTATTACGGCTGAGGAAGCTACATGACTGACGGTTCCTTGCTTGCAGTTTGAATATTCAGATTGTTTCTATTAATTTCCACATTTCCAATATTTGACTCTCATTAACCTCTGGTTTCTTTGTTCATTGCCTATTATCAGGACCTCCTCACCTTCCAATCCAGCGATGTCTCCCTCAAGAAGTACCACATATAAACCGAGGTTAAGGATGGCAAGGCACTTGTAAACCAGATGGGCTTTTTACAATGAGAGAAACGACGAGAGAAAGCCGTTTCGCAGAACACCTGCGTTCTGTCCTTAACCGAAATCTGCATCTCCCTGTTGCCAGTCACTTCAACTCCCCCTCCCACACTATCACTGATACGTCAGTCCTCGGCCTCCTCCACTGCCAGGAGAATTCCAAGCACAAACTGGAGGAACAACACCTCATTTTCCATCGTGAAACCTTGCAGCCTAACGGCATGAACTTTGAATTCTCCCACTTTAAGTAATCCCCACCCCCCCCTTCCCCACGACACCCCCACCCCCCACCACGCTTCTCTTCTTCTTCCCTTTCCTAGCCTCTTTTTTTCTACCTTTTTTCCTTCCTCTCCTTACCTGTGACCCATCCCCCAGTGGATCTGCTCTCCCCTCCTCCCCACACACCTGCCTATCTCCATCTCTTACCTGCATCTACCTATCACCACCCTGTGCCCACCCCGCCTCCCCTCTTTTGTCCACCTATCACTGCTCTGCTTTTCCCTCCTATATATTGGGCTTCCCCTTTTCCTATCTTCAGTCCTGAAGAAGGGTCCTGACCCGAAACGTTGACCGCCTGCTTTTCTCCACGGATGCTGCCTGGCCTGCTGAGTTCCTCCAGCATCATCATGTTTTTCATTGGGATTTTTACAACATTCACTCATTTTGTGATGGCAAGATGGGCTGCAGTTAGTCCCGGTGCCTCACAGCTCCAGGGACCCGGGTTCAATTCTGACCTCGGGTGCTGTCTGCGTGGAATTTGCATGTTCTCTCTTTGACCGTGTGGGCTTCCTCCCACATCCCAAAGATGTGCTGGTAGATTAATTGGCCCCTGTAAATTATCCCTTAGTGTAGGTAAGTGGCAAATGAATCAGAAGGGAGTTAGAATATAGAACATAGAACAGCACAGGAACAGGCCCTTCGGCCCACAATGTCTGTGCTGAACATGATGCCGAATCAAACTAAATCTCTTCAGCCTGCACATTATCCACATCCCTCCAATCCCTGCATATTCATGTGTCTAACAGCCACTTAAATGTCACTGTCACATTTTCTTCCACCACCCCTGGCAGCCCGTTCCAGGCACCTGCTACTCTCGGTGTAAAAAACTTGCCCCACACATCTCCTTTAAACCTCCCCCCTCTCACCTTAAATGCATGTCCGCTAGTATTTGACATTTCTACCCTGGGAAAAAAACTCCAGCTGTCAACGCTATCTATCCCTCTCATCATCTTATAACCCTCTATCAGGTCTCCCCTCAGCCTCCGACGCTCCAGAGAACGCAACCAAAGTTTGTCCAACCTCTCCTTATAGCTCATGTCCTCTAATCCAGGCAGTGTGCTGGTAGACCTCTTCCACACCTTTTCCAAAGCCTCCACGTCTTCCTGTAATGGGGCGACCAGAACTTCACACAGTAAACCGGAACTGCTGACAATTGATGGGTGCGTGAGTGAGAATATATCGCTGGAGTGCAATATAAGAAGGGGAGTGGGACTAACGGGAGCCGACATGGACGATGGGCTGAATGGCCTCTTTTGGTTTTGTAATATTTTAATAAGCATTGGACTCGTTTTAAAAAAAAAATCCAGATCATTTAATTACTTGAATTTCCACAGTTGCCATGGTGGAATTTGAACTTGTGTATCTGACCACTGCTACACTACCCAATGGCACCTCACTCCCAAGACCAGCTGAGATCAAATCAGTGCCGACCCAGAATCGAAGGCGAAACCCTCCTGAGCTTCCTGGCTTGGGGAAAGTCACCACTGATTCATCAGGGAGGTACAGCTGACTTCATCTGATTTGACTTTTCCTTGTTGCTTTGAGATGCACAAAATAATTTTGATAAATGACAGCAGGAGTGACATCGCACAAAGCACTTCACGAAGGTGGATGGTCCCAAACACACCTCTGCCTCCAATTCCACCTGGTCAATGCCCCACCCCAAACACAGCTTGTCTTCACTCACAGTCCCCCTTCCTAACCCCAGATATGGCCCAACCTCCAGCTAAGGTCCCTGTTCCAAAAGCCACCATCCCAAGGTGCCGTCCAAACCCCACCCTGAGTTGGCCCTGGTCTAAGACATGTCCAGAACTGAGTCACTGCTTGCTTCTCATGCTCCAAGTCTTTGCTATGTCCCTTTCTTGCAGTCCCATTGCAATATTGGCAAGTATGTGAAGTGGTGTATAATATTCAACAAAAATTCACCCTTCAGGCTTTTCACTTCAGCAAGATTCAAGTTTTGTTGCATTCCTACTTCAAAAATAAATAACTACCAATTTCAAAAAAATGCCCTCCAAAAAAGTCAGAGCTCATTTCTATTCTGGTCGCCAGTAGTAAATCAATCTAATTAAGCATGATTTAACACGTACCTTGCATAAGCTGTTGTAAAATTGTACCGAAATTTTGTTACTTGCAAGGTATTATCACTGGGCATATCAGATTACAGAGAGACACTAACTCTCTTTGTCAGCTTTTGCTGGATGGTTTCTACAGTGCACACCCATCAGATCAGACCAGCCTTCCATTAATTTTGTTTGCATAAATTATATGTATATACAAGAAAATAAATCAGAAGAGACAATTTACCCCCATAAGGCTTGCTTTCTCAATTGCTGTAAAAAAAAAGTGACATTTTAAGTTAAAAAGCCAGCGTGGAGATTTGAAAGAGCTTGCAACATGTTAAACGTGGTGTTCTGTTACAATTCAGATAACATCTGCTGTGACTTTGGCAAAGCTGCCACCTTTGGTTTTCTCTTGGATGTTGGTGTGCACAACTGGCTCTTCATGCACTCCTCTGTAACCATCAGAAATATGCCTCGCTTAACAAGATAGGGACATTTTTTTTGATGTACAGAGGGATATTGGGGTTCAAGTCCATAGCTCATTGAAAGTGGTCATGCAAGTAGATAGGGTGGTGAAAGAGGAGTATGACATGCTTGCCGTAATTGTCAGGGGATTGAATGTAAGAGTAAAAAAGTCATGTGGCAGCTCTATAAGTTAGGCCGCACTTGGAGTATTGCGTGCAGTTCTGGTCACCCCATTAGAGGAAGGATGTGGAGGTTTTGGAAAGAGTGCAGGAGAGTTTACCAGCATGCTGGCGGGATTAGAGGGTATGAGCTATAAGGAGAGGTTGTCCAAACTTGAGCTGTTTTCTCCGGTGCATCAGGGGCTGAGGGGAGACCTGATAGAGGTTTATAAAATCATCAGAAGCATAGCTAGGGTAGACAGTCAGAATCATTTTCCCAGGGTAGAAAGTCAAGTACTAGAGGACATGCATTTAAGCTGGACGGGGGAAAGTTGAAAGGAGATGTGCGGGGCAAGTTTTTTTTTACACAGAAAGTGGTGGGTGTTTGGAACTGGCTTCCAGGGGTAGTGGTGGAAGCAGACACAATAATGACATTTGAACGGCTGTTAGATAGGCAGATAAATATGCAGGGAATGGAGGGATACGGATCATGTGCAGGCAGAAGAGATTTAGCTTAATTTGGCATCACGTTCGGTGCAGACATTGTGGGCTGAAGGGTCTATGTTGCACTGTTCTGTGTTCTACTCTGCGATATGGGAGATGCCGTGTGGAGTGGTGAATCAAAGTGACAGTGCGCTGAATTGCAGACAGGCATGTGCCTGCAGTCCACAGTTGTAGTTACATAAATGGCAATACTAGCCATCGACACACAAGCACACAAACAGCAAAAGACATTCACATACTTCTGCAATCCAGCATACACTCCAATTGTATCTGCTTTGTGATAAAAACAGAAAATTCTGGAAACACTCAGCAGATCAGATAGCATCTGTGGAAAGAGAAACAGGGTGCATGTTTTATGTCTGGGATCTCTCTTTCCCAGTTCCGATGAAGGATCTCCAACTTGAACTCTTAACACTTTTTCTCTCTCCTCAGAGGCTACCTGACCTTCTGAGTGTTCCTAGCATTTTCTGTTTTTATTTCAGACTTCCAACATCTGCAGGTCTTTCAATTTTCATTTATCTGCACTGCACTTCTACTCAGTCACAAAGAATGTTGCGTGTAACATCAGAATGAGGAAATTCTTTTTCTTATTTACTTCTGGGATACAGGCATTACTGGCAACACTAGTATTTACTACCGATTCTTAATTGACCTTGAAAAGGTGGTGTTGCGCCACCTCCTTGAACTGCTGCAGTCTGTGTAAGGAAGGTATTCACAAGATCACAAGACAAGGCAGAAGCAGGCCATTCGGCCCATCGAGTCTGCTCCAAGGAAAGGGAAATAGAAATGAGAAATGGGGAATGGGGGGAGAAAAAAAAACTATTCTAATCCCAATTTCCGGCCTTATCCCCATATCCCTTGATATCCTGACTATTTAGATATCTATCTCTCTCCTCCTTGAACGCCCCCACTGATCTAGCCTCCACTGCTGTACGTGGCAAGGAGTTCCACAAATTCACCACCCTCTGGCTAAAGAAATTTTTCCTCATCTCTGTTTTGAAACTGTACCCTCTAATTCTAAGATTGTGCCCTCTGGTCCTGGACTCACCCACCAAGGGAAACAGCCTAGCCACATTTACTCTGTCCTTTCCTATCTTGCAACGCTGTTCATTTGGGAGTTCCAGAATTTAGACCCCATGATGATGCTGATGGAATGGCAATATATTTCCAAGTCAGGATGATTCTGATTTGGAAAGGAGCCTACAGTTGGTGGTGTTCCCACTCACTGCTGCCCTTGACCTTCTACTTGTGATAGGTAGTGGATTTGAGTGGTAAAGAGTGCCTCCTAATGGGGAAGAGCATGTGACCATAAAGAACCAGAGATTAATGGGTGTTAAATGTAGAAATTAATAGAAGCGATTTTAACTATTGTATCAGGAATGCAAAAATAAGCAAAGCTCCCATAAACAGCAATATGATAATCACCAGGTAAATTTTTAGTTATATTGGTTTGAATGAAAAACATTGCCCAGGACACAAGAGAAACTCCCTTACTCTTGCTCATAACAATGCACTGGGATATTTGACATCCATTTGAGAAGGCAGATCAGGCTTCATCGACAGGGCTGCACTTCCTCAGTATTGCACTTTCCTGCCTGATACAATTGCTGCCAAAAATATATCAGCAAGAAGGGAAAAGCACCTATCAAGTTCTATTCACGCATCTTCCTTGAGCTTGCCGGCACACCTCAGTTCCCACTCGAGCAACGCCTCAACTGTAAAATTCTCTTCTTTCAGTTCCTTTCCTGGACTCCCTGCTTCCCATCTCAGTAATCTCCTCCCGCGAGTGAAAGGATAACCGACAGCTCAGGCAGACCATGATTGCAATAACTAGTTGGGCTGCGTGGCCTGCTTCTGTCTATTTAGGTCCACATAAACTCACTGGCTACTGCCATTGGAAAGCACAAACTCATAAGTAACTTAAAAGTTCTCATTCGCAACAATCAAAAAGCATTTTATCCATGGGCAAATATTTGGAAGATTGAACTGTTGAAAATCGGGAAGGGACTAGACTTTAAAAACAGTTCAAGTGAATTTAAAGAATTATACACTAACTTAGCAAACTTTTACGTGTTAGAAAGTAATTAAGAACAAGGAGGTAAAATAAAAAAACACATATTAGCACCTACCTTTTCAATCAAGATCAGACACCCCTTTCAAATGAATGGGCCCACATTACTTACTCCAGCCATCGCTGGTGTAAAGTTGAGGGGCCAGATACAAAGTGCATTCAGTCTCACAGATCAGAACTTCTGTGCCCCACGCTACTGAGCCCAGTGGCAGAGTGGCAGATCACGTCTGACCCCCAGCTCCTTCCTGACATTCTGTGCTGCAACGCACAGGTGTTGTCCCTCGTGCTGCAGTCAGTTGACGTCAGAACAGACTGTGGAGAGAACCAGAAACTAGTCCGTACCTTCAAGGTTTTCCCATGTCAACAAAGGGCTACAACCTCCAGACAAATGTAAAGAGGAAGCCTTGCAAATTTAAGGATTTATTCTGCTAATTATTCAGAAGGCCTGATGAAATTCTCGATTTTACCCCCAGGGATGGGCAGCATGTGCAGTGTGCTCCCATTCACTTGAATGAAGTTGCTGACCTTGATTAAGAAGGTAAATGCAGATGACTGATATCGCTCCAAGCACGAGAGAGTCAGACATCCAGAAGGCGATGGAGTTTTGTCAGTTGTAAAACTTATAATTGATTTAATTCTTTTTAAAATAAGGCAAATGTTCAGAAATATTTAATAACAAAGTAAATTATAAAATATTTGAAGTAATTTAACTACCTTTAGATAAAAAAATTAACTAAAATCACTTAAAACACATAAATAATTACAGACATTAAGCCAAAGGAAATAATTTCAATCCCCATTGAAATCAACACGGTCTCAGATCCTCGATGCGGTCAAATCTGGTGCATAGTGCTGGGAAAATCCAGGAGGATTGGAGCCTTCCAAATGGAGTCCACTGACAGAGTGCACTGATTCAGTCTTTTGAATCTGTCAATAAGTCCCAGATTCCCACATTTCATAGTGCACGTGTGAAAGTTAGAGACTTAGATAAGAAAATAGGAGCAGGAGGAGGCCACTTGGCCCCTCAAACCTGCCCTGCCATTCAATACGTTCATAGCTGATCTGCCCCAGGCCTCATCTCCTCTTCTGTGCCGGTTCCCCATCGCCCTCAATCTCCTAATCTATTTAAACGTTTATCCACCTCCTCTTTAAATACTTCCAACGGTTTAACCTCCACAGCCTTCTGGGCTACAGAACTCCAGACTTACAGCCATTTAAAGACAGAATGCAGGCATTTCTTAACCGAACTGCTGTCAAAAGTCTGGCCCAGTATATCATTGGATTTGAATTTTCCAATTGTTCCTGCCTAACCAGCTTTTATGCAGCGGACATTGTGTCCTTATTCATCTTCAGATGTGCCTACCATGGAAGGTCAAACTCCCACATGCACGGGTTAGAAATTAATCCTCTGGTGTGACAAAGACATATATCCATCTTGACATACAATCAAATCCCTGAGTGCCTACTGTGCCGAGTCGTTGATTGGTAAATAATGAATGAACCCTATTCTGCACAATATATTTAGATAGCCAATTATGCTAACATGGATTATGGCAGAGATTTAATTTATAAGATTGAAAAGAAAAATTATTTCCAATAATGACAAGAACTCCTTCAAAACTATGCAGAAATGTTGAAATATTCCCTCATTACAATGGAAGTTAATCACCACGATACTCCAACTAATTAAATTCTGGAGTCACAAACCATACAAATTGTAACGATAATTTTAAAAATCATATTATACACTTCTGATGAGACCGTGGTTTAAAAAAAAATCCGCCGAGTATTGGGGTCTGTAACATGGTGAGACATTTAACAGCTATTGTGACCAAAAATGAATGGAACTAGGGAGATGGTTCCACGACACACAGCTGATGAAGTGGTTTTCTATCTCCAGAATTTGGAAAAAAAGACTATGAATAAGCTTCCCACTAAACCACAAAAGGAGTTAATGAGGCAAATCCTATGCACCTATCTGAGGACTCTCCCTATTCTAAGATATTTGGAGCTTTTGGTTAACATCCAAGAAGGAATGCATGTAGCATACAATGTGCATATTCATGATGCGATAGAAAAGTATCAGGTAGTCTTAATGCCAGGTACCTGATTCAAAAGTCTTAATGCTATATCCTGGCAGGCACGGTAGTGTAGCGGTTGGTGTAATGCTATTACAGCGCCAGCGACCCGGGTTCAATTCCGGCCGCTGTCTGTAAGGAGTTCGTACGTTCTCCCTGTGACTGCGTGGGTTTCCTCCGGGTGCTCCGGTTTCCTCCCACATTCCAAAGATGTACGGGTTAGGAAGTTGTGGGCGTGCTATGTTGGTGCCAGAAACATGGCGACACTTGCGGGCTGCCCTCAGAACACTCCACACAAAAGATGCATTTCACTGTGTGTTTCGATGTACATGTGACTAATAAAGATATCTAAAAAAAATCTAATCTAATATTAAGAAAGAATGGAAAAACACTATTTACTTCAGGTTAGTTACAAACTCTCAAGAATAGGATAGACAGGAGCAATCTGAAAGAGGTTCACAAATAGTAAGGACTGTCTTAATACAATCAACACAATCATTGTTCACAGTAACAATCTGAATGGAATCAATGGGCATATTCACTGCTTAAGTCAAGGTGTATCCTGCTCCATAAGGAATCGGAGCACAAGCCCCTGGAGCCAATTCCATCATTCAGTATAGTTCATGTGATCTTGCCATGGCTCCCCTTTCCTGCAAGTTTCGCACAATCCTGTGGTCCAAACATCTCCCTACTTTGGCTTCGAACAACTTCAATGACCAGCATCCGCAGTTTTCCGAGGTGGACTATTCCTAAGGTTCACCATCCTCAAGAAATGCAGAGAGTAGTAGACTCGGTTCAATACATCACAGGCACATCCATCCCCACCATCCATAGTATCTACATAAGGTGCTGCCTCAAGAAGGCAACATCTATCATCAAAGATCCCCACCATCCGGGCCATACCATCTTCTTGCAACTACCATTGGGCAGAAGGTACAGAAGCCTGAAGTCGCACACTGCCAGGTTCAAGAACAGCTACTTCCCTTCAACCAATCATCTCTCAAATCAACCTCCACAATCCTAATCACGACCTCAGTGTAGCAACACTATGATCACTTTCCACTAAAATGAACTTTTTTTTGTTCTAATTGCGTTCGTTCTTGTAAAAATTGTGTACAATTTATGTCTAATTTATGTTTTTCTTGTGAATGCTGGTTATATGCTGCTATGTGCCTGTGATGCTGCTGCAAGTAAGTTTTTCATTGCACCTGTGCAGACATGTACTTGTGTAGATGACAATAAACTCGACTTTGTTTTTAATCTCTATTTGGGCAAACCCTTATTCTGAACCAGACCCCTGAGTTCTAGGTTCCCCTGTAGGGGGAATATCCCCCTTCTAAACTCCAATGAGTATAGGCCTAGCCTGTTCTGTTACAAGGAAAAGTACTTATTTTGATTTCTTCCTTTTATTCAGTCTCATACCAATATTGCATTAAAAACGTGGAATTATCCAGTAAAAATTAAGCAGTAAAGTTGAAATTCAAAAGTGAAAAGGTCAAATCATCAGGTAATTAACTTTGAATTCTTTGAGGTATTTTTATGATCCTGATGAGGGGTGAGGCACTTGTGTTAAGTAATGATCTTCAAAATTGTCTGGTCTTTAGAAATTAGGAGATCAACTGTAACAAGTGTTTTCACCTCCTGGCATAAATTAATAAATTCATCATGGGCAAAGGACTGAATCAGAGTGTTTTTCAGTTCATATTGCTCACCACTTAGTCACAGGGAGCAATTTTCCATTGTACTATCTGGGGGATGAGAACAAGGGAGATGTATCTTGAATCACTTTTCAGGGTGTGGGTGCTGCTGACAATCCTATTGCCTATCCCTAACTGCCCCCCAGAGAGGTGATGGGAGGCCACCTTCTTGGATCACTGCATTCCTTCTGGGGAAGGAACCATCTCCATTGAAGATGTGTGCATTTCTGGTCACAGTGTCGGGCAGAGGGTTGCAGGATTTGAACCAAGAGTTGATGAAGAAAGAGCAATATAGTTCCAAGCGGGGATTGGAGAACATGCAGAGGATGGTGTTCCCATGCACCTGTGGCCCTTGCCCTTCTGGGTCAGAAAAAACAGACTCTGAGAAATTTGTCTTTTTTTAAAAATCTGTGGAACATTTAATTAATGTGTGCAAACATACTTCACAGCAAAACGTTACAATATCAGATGTAATACTAGCATTGAAACTCCTACATCCTCCAGCAGCTCAGTTTTATAAATGGAACAGTACACACCCAATATTAGTACTCCTATAAGGTTTAACAAAGTCTTTATTGTTGCAGAATTCGGGGCCACAAATCCCCTAAAACATTTCCATCAAGCAGGGTGTCCTTTTTTTTAAAATATTCTTTTCTTAGGACAACAGTGTAATTCTGGACAACTGCAAACAATTTGGTTTTGTTGGATAGCAGGTCACCAGTGAGGGCCAAGATTATATTTGCACACTGCCACCATTCCCCTTCACTGCTTTCAAAGTAGACTTGTTAAAATAATTTGGCACATTTCCACCATGTAAAGCATGAATACCTATATTACAAAACCTAGACAGAAGGGCTATCATGTGTCCCCAGATCTTGGATCGGTGATGTCATAACATGCAGTGCACTAAAGCATTTGTGAGCAGCAAGATTTATCACTGAATGCTGCCAATTTCAGCAAAATTCTCTGGCACTCTCAGAGGTTAATTTAAAAATGATGTAAGTAATTTAATGGGTAAATAAGATTATGTAATGTAATGTAACGTAACTAATTTGTATATTGAGTTATGAAATGTGTCACAGAGTCAAACACTTCTAAAATGGTTAAATTCTCCAATTATACCCAATAATACCTGCAAAATATAAATTCCCTCATCACATAAATTTTTCTCATCTTTAATCCCGAGGAGGTGAAGTTATCAGAACATATTTAGATGGGGTACTTCTAAGTCCAAACAAGACATGGTGGTAATAGAGATTTTGTTCTAATGTACCTCATTTTTATTTCCTGCTGTTGGTTAAACAAGCTATAAAGTCCTGCATCATGCTTTTAATGGTATAGAAACATCTTAAACATTCATATACTTCCACATCCCATAACATTTCACGGTTAATTAGCTGCTGTTGAGAAATGGTCGCTGTGTTTCTTCTGGCCAATGTAGCAGCCAATTTGTGTACAGTAATGTCTCATGGACAGCGATGAGATGATTAACCAGTTAATCTGTTTTTCCACATGATGATTTCAGCATTGGGAGAACTCACCAGCTTCAATTAATTCCGTTGGATGATTCGGATTCACTTGAATAAATAGTTAGGGGCTTCGTTCCAGAAGATGCAACAGGACCCAAAAAAAAATCACAGAAAATGTTTATCTCCTTTACCCCTGAGTTAAAAATACTGTATGTCTTATGTTCCCACCTAAACTGTAAGATTATGTTTAAAAAAAAACAGTGGCTGAATTGCTGCCAAGAAAGACAAAATTGCACAAAAGTAATATTTACTTTCTATCAGTCATGGTCATTTGCAAAGGTCACCAGAGAGATTCTGGGAGTGGAAGTTCTGGTAACCTTACAAAAAGTGGAGTTGGCACATTCTGGTCTCCTTGCGGTAGAGGCCTGATATTATTGTTTCCACAATTTCCCCAATATCGCCACAGCATGTAGAATCTGTGACTGCGTTTATAGCACTCTGTGGGTTTATGTTTCACTCCCGTGACACAAGAGCATTCTAGCCTAGAGCTCTGTGGATGAGATGTAAAACTTCTTTCTCATATGGATATCAAAAATCCTATGGCACTATTTCTGTAAAGTGCAGAGCAATTCATTCCAGTACCCTGGGCTATACTTAGCCCTGAACCAACATCACAATAAAACTGATTATCAAGTCATTGTCCATTTATGGGAGCTTGCAGTGTACAAATTGGGTGCTGTGTTTCCTACATTACAATCATTGGCTGTAGAAATGCCACTCTTTCTTATATACTGTGGGATATCCTTCCATCTTCTTGGGAAGTGATCCAATTCCCTCAAAAATCTATTGGTACAATCAGTCTCTAGTCTTCCCCTAATCCATCTCCTGCATTTACCCCTCTGTGAGTGAAGCGGTTTGACAACACATCTCTGAACCCTGGACAAGCCACTTCTCTGAAATTCCCTCTGTATATCACCTCCAACTTGTCCAACAGCCTCCCCAGTGCTATTCTGGTTCGAAAACTTCCAGAAGAGGAAAATGTGAAAATGAAATAACAATTGAACCCACCAGTATGCTTAATCACCAGATAATCCCAGAAGAGATCCAAATCTTTTGTTACCAAAACAGAGAAATGGGAGGTTTCAATTCACTTTGCTGCATGGCTTGTGTGTGGTGTAAATAATGTTTGAGTGTTTCAACAGTTCTCTCTCTCACAATAATACCGATATAACTTGAATATTTCAGGTACAAAAGGTTTGGCTTTATTAATATTAACTCCATGATACCAATTCAGAAATATTCATCCATTAGGGATGGTACTGAAAATCTCGTGTATTATTGATAACAGTCTCGGAAAACAGTGCATCGTTCACGATGTTTTTCTGGGAGGTTTTCCCTGCACTCGAAATAACTGTTTTATCTGGGATAAAAACCCTTCACCATCAATGTGTGTGCAGTGTGGAATGGTGCCATATAGAACGATTCTCTCTCTACAGCACACACAACATCATGAGAATGCTCTTTGCAGAGCATTATCAACACCGAACCATATAAAGATGTTTTACATGAATAAAAAGCTTGGTCAGTGTTTGAAAGGGTGACAGACCAGAGACAGAGAGAGAAAGAGGTGGAGAGGTTTAGGGAGAGGGTTCCAGAGCTCAAGGTTTGGTAGGTCAAAGCATGGTGACCAAAGTTGACTCATTAATATTGGGGATAGAGTGGGCATGAGGCCAGAGTTAGTGAAGGTCAGAGACCTTGGTTTATAGGGTTTGAGGAGACTTCAAAGATGGGGATGGGAAAAGGGTTGAAAACAAGGGGAGAAATTTAATATCAGGGTTCTGCTTAACCAGAATTCAGTGTGGGTCAGTGGGTCAGTAACTATGGAGTGGAGGGGTGAGGAAGGATTCAGTTCTACACAAGGCTAACAGGGCTTATCATTGTGAGAAAGACAACATTTGAAGCACCCACACATTACTTATGGGGGTTAGAATGATGGAGTCTGCTCAGGAGTGCATTGGAGTGGTCAAGCCTCAAGGAACCAAAGGAAAAGCTTGCAGAGATGGGTGAGCAGGGCCAAGGGAGGAGTGGAGCACCCAAACAAGGGTGGAAATAGGTGGTCTTGGTAATTGCAAGGACGTGTGGTTCCGAGCTCATTTTGGGGTCTAGTATGAGACAAGAGTTTCAGGAAGGAGACACAAGAGGCTGCAGATGCTGAGATCTGGAGCAACACACAAGACGCTGGAGGAACACGGTGGGTCAGGCAGCATCTATGGAGGGAAATGGACAGCCAACATTTTGGGTCAAGACCCTTCGTCTGAACTGCAGAAGTTTCAGCTTCAATTTCAAACTTTATCACACAGAGGGAAATGGGTATATGGAACAAGGTGGCAGTGCAAATGGACAAGCAGATACAATTACATTTAAAAGATATTTGGACAAGTACATGGATAGGAATGTTTTAGAAGGATATTGGCCAAATGCAGGCAAATGGGACTAGCTCAGGTAGGAAACATAGTCGGCATGGATGAGTTGGGCTGAAGGGCCTGTTTACAGCGCTGTATTCCTCTATGTCTCTGATTGCCAAAGAGAGAGAGAGAAAATTACAGAGAGTTGAAAGTTCAATCCTCACCATGTTTTTAACCACTATGTCTCTGTTGAAAGGTTGTTGGGGTTCTAGAATAACCTCACTACATCCTGACCTTTCCACAAGCTAAAGAAGAATGAAAGAAGAATTTAAATCCTGCTCCAGAACACTATTTCACAGCTCCCAATGAGTATTCATTGCTGAGCGTTGTTGGAGAACAGAAGCAGGCTTGTCGATAATAACATTTAGAACATAGAACAGTACAGCACCGGACAGGCCATTCAGCCCACGATGTTGTGCCGATCTTGATGCCAATTTTAACTAAATGTCCTCCTCCTGTGTATCATCCATATCCCCCATATTCATGTGTCTATCTAAAAGCCTCTTAATCTCCACCAAACTGCCTGCTTCCAGTTCTACCCCTGGTAACCCATTCCAGGCACCTCTCTGCGTAAAAAACTTGCCCCTCTCGTCACCTTTAAACCTCCCCCCTCTAACCTGAACAGCATGTCCTCTAACATGACATTTGTGGTTCAAGCCTCCAATATGCATCATTCAGCCTTGGGAAACAGCATAGATCCTCTGCCTCCTTTGCCTCATTCTGTTGTGTGTTACTCCTATCAGGGAAAAGGGGCAAGGGAGAACATGGGGGATATACAGACAAGTGCCAATGCGTGAGAAAAGTGGATGTCAATTGTATCATATGCTCAGATCCATTGACTTCCGTAGAAACAAATGTACAGAAGCAAATACAACTGGTAGACGACAGTGTTCCACACAAGTGGCTGAAGACAAATAGAAACATAGAAACATAGAAAAACTACAGCACAATTCAGGCCCTTCAGCCCACAAAGCTGTGCTGAACATGTCCCTATCCTAGAAATTACTAGGCTTACCCATAGCCCTCTATTTTTCTCAGCTCCATGTACCTCTCCAACAATCTCTTAAAAGACCCTATCGTATCCGCCTCCACCACCGTTGCCGGCAGCCCGTTCCACACACTCACCACTCTGAGTAAAAAACTTACCACTGACATCTCCTCTATACCTATTCCCCAGCACCTTAAACCTATGTCCTCTCGTGGCCACCATTTCAGCCCTGGGGAAAAGCCTCTGATTATCTACCCGATCAATACCTCTCATCATCTTATACACCTCTTTCAGGTCACCTCTCATTCTCCGTCGCTCCAAGGAGAAAAGGCCGAGATCCCCCAACCTGCTACCTCACCCAACTGCTGATAAAGCACAGAGGTGAGCCATTCAGCTCAACAGCTGAATTCTAGCAACAAATAAAATTGGAAACTGAAGTAATAAAAGATAAATGCAAGCAATATTTAATCAATAGATATTGAATAGTTGAAGGTATGTTACTTGGCTCAAGTAGTGAGTTTCAACACTTCTTCTTTGGAGCAGTAAGTAGAAGGAGACTTAGTATCCCAGATGAGGAAATCCATCTGGCCTGCACTATATTTTAGGTAAATTGCCAAGCAGTCTGAGTCAATTGGCTGAGGGGAGGACATGAAGGAGGCAGGAAAACAGCAGGGGACAATATAATGCATCGGATCATAAGCTGCTGAAATTATACAATGTTTTGTTTAACTGCACAAACTGTACTGGCCCGAGGGAATACTGAGGAACAGAGGGACTTTGGTGTATATGTCTAAAGAACCCTGAAGATGGCAGCACAGGCAGATAAGGTGGAGGAGAAGGTACATGGGATACTTGCCTTCATTAGCCGGAGCAGAGAATTTCAGAGCATGGAGGTTATGGTATAACTTTATCAAACATTGTTTAGGCCACAGATGGGGTAAAGTATACAGTTCTGGTCACCACACAATAAGAAGGATATGATTGCACTGGATAGGGTGCAGAAGAGATACACCAGGACGGGGAGAGACTATGCGGGGATATTGGATAGGCTGGACTTGTTTTCCTTGGAGCAGACGAAGCTGAGGGGGAACCTGAGAGAGGTGTATAAAATTATGAGGGACATTTACAGAGTATCTACCAGGAAACTTTTCCCCATAAGAGAGGTGTCAAAAACTAGCACACAGGCTTAGGGTAAGGGGGATTTCGATGGGATCTGAGGAAGAATTATATTCACCCAGAGTGTGGTTGAAATCTAGAATACACTGTCTGAGTAGGTGTTAGAGGCAGATACTTTCACACTATCTAAGTATCTACGTGAGCTCTTGAATTGGCAAGGCACAGAAGGCAATGAACCAAGTACTGTAAATGGGGTCAGTGTTGATTGTCAGTATGGACATGGTGAGCTGAAGGGTCTACTTCTGCACTGTTTTACTCTATAACAACAATGGTCCTGAGGCTCACTGGGATGCAAAGCACTTTGTGTCCCACTCAATTATCTCTTTAGTGCCCTTACTCTAATTGACAAAGGGCTAGAATCAATCTCTTGCTTCTATTTTGGTTCCTTATTTTGCTGATGGGAGAATTAATTTCCCCAGAAAACAGGAGGCTTCTATTTGTTCAGTAAATTGAGAGAGAGTTTTGTGTTCAAGTATCAGCAATATAAACACGGAGAGAAGGGGGTGTATTCTGATGCTGCCAACCTTAACACAATTCACTCATGTTAAGCTCTCCCCAAAAATTCTTCACACTCCTGAGCCAGCTTCACAACAGCTGCTGTGTGAGGAGGAGAACGGCTGGGGGCAAGAAACGAATGAAGGTTAATCAAAATCTGGTTAAGAAAATCTGCAAATGTTTAGAAAGTTTGAAAGCAGATGCTGCTGTCAGTCAGAGCAGAGTAGCACTGATATGGGATGTGACCAAGGCTGTAAAACTTAATGCTAGGCTCTGACTCTTTGAATACTTTGGTTGAAGAATTAGAAATGGAATAACATTTGGAATCCAAGTGCATAATTGCACTTGCAAATATTAATTAAGCAAATTTGGGCTCCAATCAAAATGGTAAAAAATGCTGTGAAGTAAAAGCTACTGAAGGAGTAAGCTATCACAGCTCAGAAATGCACACATTCTTAAATTTAGAATACTCATCAGTTACTCTTGCAGTATTGATTTAATTATCTTACCAACTTATCTGCATTTCAATTTTTTTAAAGCTGTATTTCAGGTTTCATTCTTCCCAGAAAGGAATTTATTCTATCGACAGGAAAAATGTGCAGAATAACAAGTGTAGTTACAGAATGAGGATGATGTTAGCCTTTGGTTTTCCATGTCCATGGGAAGGGCCAGTGTAGGTTGTGTGGCCTCAGCCTCATTTCAAGTCAAGTCGACTACATTTAAAATCTGGCCTCATAGTGCATCCCGATACAGCTTGTGAGATTGAGACTGATAAATATTAGTCTGTGTCAGCCTCAGTAAGGAGAGCTCAGTCCAAGAACTTCATCAGAGAAGTGGCCAGGGTTGTTCTTGAGGTGTTGGCAGTAGATCTCCTACTCTGCCAGGGGGGAGGGGCACAGGAATTTGTGGTGCTACCTTACAGGTCTGACGACCTGAGTTCGATCCTGACCTCAGGTGCTGTCTGTGTGGAGTTTATATGCTCTCCCTGTGGCTTCTCCCTGATCCGAAGGATGTGCTAGTGGGTTAAATGGCCACTGTAAATTACCCTATAGTGCAGGCAAGCACAAAAGAATCATAGGAGAGTTGATGTGCATGTAAGCGAGATTAAGTTACAGGTATACAGGGAAATAAAGAGCAGGAGGAATAGGATTGATG
This sequence comes from Pristis pectinata, assembly GCF_009764475.1. Taxonomy (NCBI): domain Eukaryota; kingdom Metazoa; phylum Chordata; class Chondrichthyes; order Rhinopristiformes; family Pristidae; genus Pristis; species Pristis pectinata. Next base: position 7,179,644 of record NC_067427.1, on the reverse strand, counting down.
GGATTGTATGGATCCAATAAGCCAAATGTAGTCCTTCTGTAATCCAGTAATTAAAAGCAATATGATTGGACTACCTCTTTGTATTGCAGATGGGAATGATTGGACTGGTACCTTGTATGTGCTTCAATCCAAAATGAGCATTTCCTTTATTCAAGGGATCACGAGCAAGGTGTGTATTTATTGTTCCTTCCTACTTGCTCTGTGCACTTGAATTAACTGCCTTGGTAGAGGGCAGTTAGCAGCCAATTGGTTAGGTACAAGTCTGGAATAAGATAAAGGTTAAACAAGGCAAGGAGGACAGACATTACCCCGATGAAAGCAAGTTTTTCCAGAGAACAGATGGGCTTTTATGGCTATCTTTTTAAATTCCAGATTTATTAGAATTACCTGAACAGGTGGGATTTGACTTGTCTCTGGATTGCTTGTCCAGTGAAATAAATCACAAATCTCTCATTCAGGGGCTGGATAGCAGAATAGACCCACCACCTGAAACAAGGAGGCTCTTTGGATGCCTCCACTGAGCCAATCTCAATGATTCCTTGCATCCCAATCAACATTAATAAGGCAGTGAGCCTATCAACCATTCACAAGTCAGTACCAACCAGGCCAAGCCAATGAACTTGGACCCAACTGATGAACAGCTGAATTTAGCGCTTTATAGTATACTTGCTTTCTCTTCCTTTGCTGCGTCTCACCCAGGGTAGTGGTTTACCGTGGGAGTGTGTTACCTCTTTGTGTGTCATGGGAATATCTGATTGACTGAGCATCATAGACATGTCTATTGTCCTCATCAATATGTACCTGTGCAGACGTTCCCTGCAGGGTTTATCACCCAACAACTAGAACTGGCAATCCCAACTGACTGCTCCCATCATAACCTCTCAGCAACCTCAGTAGCAACTAAGGATTAAATCTCCCATGTTACTATCACCCTTGTGCACTCAGTTGCAAAGTCATCAACGCAACTCAATCCTTACTTCACAAGCAGCACCTTGAATCCAAACGGTGACTGGACACGTGGAAAATGGATAACGTTGCAGCTTTTCCAACATTGTCCATACCTCATGAACAAACAAAGAGCTTTGATGCATTTAGTGCCGTTATCATGGCGAAACAAGCAAGGGTGCTTCACAAGAGCAAACAAAATTTGAGACTGAACCATGTATGGAAATATTAGGGCAGCTGGCCAACAGGTTGGTCAAAGTGATACATTCATAGAGCTATGCAGCATGGAGATAGACCCTTTGGTCTAACCTGTCCATGCCAACCCAGGTTGCCTACCTGAGTGAGTCCCTTTTGCCTGTATTTGGCCCATATCCCTCTAAACCATTCCTACCCATGTACTTGTCCAGATTTCTTTTAAAACTTTGTAATTGTACACAGCGTTACCACTTCTTCTGGCATCTCCATATACCCACCACCCTCTCTGTGATAAACTTGCCCCTTGGATCCCCTTTCTCCTCTCACCTTAACTGTATACCCCATAGATAGGTTTGAAGAGAATCAAAACAGAAGAGAGGTAGCAAGGTGGAGACAATTGAGGGGAGGGAACTTCAGAACCTGGGGTCTGGCAGCTGAATAGTGGGGCAATAACATTTGGGGAGCAGCACACGGAGTGTCATAGATTGCAGGAAAAGAGAAGAGCCAGGTGATGGAGGGAGAGGAAAGCAAGAGCAAGGATTTCAAAGTCAGAAGCAGTGCGGGCGACTGAGCGAAGGACTGGCATGTGAGCTGGACTTCGGAATGAATAGGGCTCAGTCCACAGAGTTTTGAAACAACCTTAAGCTTGCTGGCCAGGAAAACATTGGAATAGTCAAGTATTGAGGTAATAAAGACTTGATACAAAACAAACTGCCTAACACAGTATTTTCTCATCGCCCTACCCATTTACTCATTCATAGTGACCGCACTGAAGATTAAACCCATTTGTAGAAATTGACTAAGTTGACAATCTTTTGTTGTCTGCTGAATTCCTCCAGCAAGCTCCTTGAGTGCTTCCTAATCCAGGTGTTAGTCAGCACAGGAGGTCTAATAAGCAGGTGATGCCTCCACCAGGGTGTGTCGCACTGCTCCGCTCCAGAATCACATCCGGACCTGACTCCACAATCATGCAGTCACAATGGAGCACAGTAAGGTGAAAACAGCAACAGTGCAGGGATGGGACAGGTTACAGAGGAAGTCATGACCTGAGCTGACCAAAGTGCTGGGATTTTGTGCACAAGTTCTTCTTCTCTGCTTTAACATTCCCTTGGGATCAAGGATAACTTGCTTCCACAATAGTTCTGCGGGTCCCAAGGTGGCTGATGAGAAGGCTGGTGCTTAACGAGGTGAGTGTTCAGTAAACCGGGAAATGATATGCCTCTTCCACTATTTACACCGGGCTGCATTGTGCACCTGATGAATGGACTCAAGGTTCTCCAATGCAATCTACAATGCTCCATCTGTCAGCCAATGGGCCCAGAACAGACCCAAACAGACTGGTATGGCCCCGACACCTTTCTCAATCATTCTCCCCACAACGTGGCACCTCACTGACGTGCTTCCCGCTGGGATGGAGTTAATCTACATAGAACATAGAACAGTACAGCACTGGACAGGCCATTCGTCCCACGTTGTGTGCTGATCTTGACATTATATTATACTGAATGTCCTCTTCCTGCGTATCATCCATACCCCTCCATTCCCTTCATATTCACGTGTCTATCTAAAAGCCTCTTTAACTCCACCAAACTGCTCACTTCCACTACTACCCCTGGTAACCCATTCCAGGCACCCACCACTCTCTGCGTAAAAAATCTTGCCCCTCACATCACCTTTAAATTTACCCTCTTCTCACCTTAAAAGCATGTCCTCTGGTGTTTGACATTTCTACCCTGGGGGAAAGATTCTGACTGTCTACCCTATCTATGCCTCTTATAATTTTAAAAACCTCTATCAGGTCTCCCCTCCGCCTCTGATGCTCTGGGGAGAATGACCCAAGTTGGTCCAACCTCTCCTTAAAGCTCATACCCTCTAATCCAGGCAGCATCCTGGTGAACCTCTACAGAATGACAAGGAAACTGTGCAACCTAAACCATCTCCACCTGAGAAGCAGGGTTCAGTCAATGAATTACAGTAAGCTTGAGAACGTGTGTTCAGGATCCAAGCCCCACATCAACTTCACTTGTTCACTGAAGCAAACAAGACACAGCTCTACACATACAGAGTATATATCTATATATATGGAGATTAGCTTAGCTGTGTACCTACAAACTTTGGCTTCTTTACTTTCTCACTGAACATAAGATATTCACCCAAAAAAATCCAAAGTAAATAATTTCCAGGTTGTGTTCGTTCATGATTTAAATACACACCAAGTCACCTCTTCATAAAAAGCAGACATCATTTCGGTTGAATTATTTTCCTTAAGGAGTTTCCAGAATGCACCCATTCATTGTTATATGGATTGATCTCCCAGTTGGACTTAATTGCAATTAACAAATTAAAAATTGTGAATATATAGCGAACTTCATGGGGTTTGATCTGCTATTTTACCAGAGAAAGTATCAGCTTCTTTGGAATGCAAAAGAAAATTACTGTAATACACTTCTCACATATTTAAGAGTGTCCAATAAAGAGGCACAGAAAAATAAACTGTGGGTTACCATGCTGAACATACCTACTTGTAAAAGCATTTCAAAACCAGTGCTCTTCCAAAGAGCTGTTGATTTATGTGGCTGCATCCCGTCTCATTAAATGTTTGTCACTGTCAGTCTGTGGTGATGTTCACAGCAGGTTGCCATGTCATGTCACACCAGGTACCATGATTCAGCAGAGGTTAATAAGTATAAACTATTCTGCTACAGAACAGTTTGCAGATCCCGGCTTCACTGCTTAACATGTCAGGTCAACGTGTAACTGACTAGTGCATTGGAATTATTTTATGTCAGATCAGTACAACATAGCAGAACTTCTCAGTTAGGTAAAACAAGCCATTTGTTATTGCAGTATTTGAAACTTTACTCTATAGACCAAGGACTTCCTTGACCCAGTGGTAACTGAATACAACCTTGGACCCACATTAAAAAGAAAATCTTCCAGAAGCGCAGAAACCTCAACAAGATTTCTCTGCGTAAGCATTTACTGCCAGTATCCAGGGCAATGGATTTTCATGCTGTAGCTATGAAATTCACATTGTTGCCACTAACCACTTAAGGCCCCATTGGGAAGCCTAGTCAATGCCTGACAAAAGTTGATGCAAAGCAATAGTTGTTGTCTTTTGTTTGTTGCCTGGCGTCTAACAGAGTACTATTATGCCCCAGTGATTGAAGTGGCCATGTTAAACCCCTATATATAAAAAGGGTCTAAATTTTAGTGACAGCCATGAAGTGTGATAATGCAATGTACAGCTATGTGGGGCTGAGCTTTTATTTTGTTTTAGAAGTACTCCTCACTGATTATTTCTGGAAATCCCCATATTTGGTGAAACAAAATCTCAGCTGAAATAAGCAAAAATTAGGCTTAAGTCAGAAACTTGTGCAAAAATAGACATGGAGGGAGACAAATGAAGCCTTTGTGTTGTGAGGGCACAGAGCTAGTCACTGAATAAATTTATTGGAGACTTTTGATCAGAGAATTCAGACTAAGCACTCTACCACAGTCAACCTAGACAGCACCAAGCATATTTGTGCAAACAAGTGCTTGCAAATAATTACCATTCTGAGGTATTCCAAAATGTTAGACGTTTAACAGCTCCAAGACCAGAGAAATACTAATCAGGACCTGGTTCTAACCTTCCCTTACATTTCAAAATTATCTGTATGTACAATATATAGAATATACAACTCAATCTTGTATTAAATTACAACCTAATCAAATTACAACCTAACCAAATTTCCCCAACCATATTACAACATATGTTATGGCCACTTTGAAATGTTTACCGTTTACTTAATAAAACTATATCTCTGCTGGTGAAGCAGGGTTTCGAAATATTGCCCACAATTTGAACATCAAAACAACTGTCGTTAGAAAAAAAAACATTCGCCGCCCTTTACTTATTTTGTGTTGCTGGATTTTACGTGGGACGTTTACAAATAATTGAGGCACCAAACACTTCATGCTGACCGCAATGGGGCAAAATCAGTAATATCTAACCGTGCAAAGTCAGTCTCAGGTTGAATTGAATTGGGGAGTAGGATTAAAAGACCACGTCTGAACCGTCAACCAGCGCGTTCCTTTCATCAAACTGATAATCGAGTATTTTTTCTCCTTGCAATTATTAAAATATGCTGCTTCATATCCACGATATTACTTAATTACTTATTCCATACGGATTTATCATTTTTTCAGTGTTTGTATTTACTTCTTTTGTTTACGTCGAGCCCTCACATATTTAGGCATGTTTTAATTGATTTGGTTATTTAACCCAATTTTTAAGCTAAAAGGGGATATAAATATATGAATCCACGGGCCTAGATGTTGTGGATAAAACTGACTTCACTACCCCCTCAGTCTCACACACACACACACACACACACAAACACACGCAGAATGCTGGCTTAACATTTCAACGCTTAGTGTTGAGTTCCGCAGTGTTAACCCTCCCCTCGCTCTCTGGATGAGGCAACCGTGCCGTCAGGGTAAACTCCGCCGTTCGCTTGGTGTAATCCCTCTAATTCCTGGCCACTAAAAGCCACCTTAAAAAGAAATTCAACGAGAGTTCCCAATGTGTTGAAAACACGCAACTGAGCGTGCAGTGTTTGAATACAGGATCGTCGTCTGACCTTCAGGAATGTGACTTCAAATTTTACCTCCAAGTTTAAAGATTTTGGTTAAGGGTTTGCAAGTTTTCCAATTCTCAGACCCAGACAGCGATTACACTGTCAAACGAGTTGGAAGTGGAAATCCCCCAGATGTTATTAAAGGTCAGCTTGGACCCCATTTAAGACACACAGGGCGGCTGATATTACCGCCCTATCCCGACCATGTCACACAAACCACCGGCTGTTGTAAAGCTTTTGTACATCATTCGTGACCTTGAAACTTCTGAAAAGTTACAACGAATAAATCAAGTCAAATTTCAATGAATCTGGCGGCATTTCTCTCATAATGCGGGATATATCAGCGTCCTGGAATGAAATGTATTTTAATTAATTTTTTGCAGTATTAATATTAAAATTGCTAACTTGCCTCAAAAGCAGCGCTTCGGCGCGACAACTTGACAATGACATTAAGAGACACTTTAAAAAGCAACTCCTGAGGCAGGTCTGAGGTTCACGAGGAGAAAATTAAATTGGTTTCGCGTCGTTCAATTAGTTCACACCTTTCTCCTTGCAGCCCCCTCTCCCCCACACCCACCTCCCCACACAAGCACACATTGGCCCCATCGACACCTTGCCCTCGATACGTAAGAACCCCACTTATCTTCCCGCGCCCACACACACACCTTACACATCCCACCACACTCGACCCCCTTCCCGCTCTCCCTCTACCTTCCCTTTCCCAGGAACACTTATTTTGTTATAAATAAACACTAAAAAAAAAATAAACTGTATTCGGTTTTGATAGAATGGATCTCCGACAAAAAAAGGAATTCTACAATTACGAGCGAATTTGCCTAAAATTATAATTAACAATTCATAACGTCGAAAAGTAAACCAACATAATGGACAAGGTTGTTTTATAAAACGTATTTTTAAACAGTATTACAAAAATATGAAAATCGCGCACAGTTTTAACTCCACACGTTAAGCTCGGGATGTGTGAATCTCAGACCCTACCCCAAGGCCCGTCTCGCTTTCTCCCATATCTTCAAAATTAAACTTAACCAGCGTTGTTGTGTCCCGACCAAATTATTTACCTTCAGTTATACGTGTTAGCTAGATCGATTGAAACAACACTTGCGCCTTAATGGCACGAATGTATTCGTATTTTAGAAGAATATAAGGAGCTTGTAGTCAACAAGGTTTTCAAAAATGGCAATTATAAGGACTGCTGCCGTTCATACGAGCAAATCTCGAGGTTTGCAACGAGCTGGAATTGTACCCCGAAGTCCCCTCAGTGCAACATTCATCTGAACTTTATTAAAGAGAACGGCATCCAACGACTAAATTAAATCAAAGGCCCATTTCAGGATTTGACTGTGTGTTGCATTACTGATTGCAAGGTTGGGTGAAATTGTGAAGGACAGATTTTGTTCTTAAAAGTCATAAAACAGAATTAGGGCGGGCTGATATTACTCTTATCATTTTAAGAATTTGTATTTGCATATTAACGACACGCAAATGCAGGAAAACAGATTAAGGAATGAAGAGGCAGCGGTTGGCCGAATTAACCGGCAGCTAACTCTCCAAGGCCGAGGGTGACCCCAGCCCAGAAACACGGAGACATTTTGCAGAAGTAAAACAGCTTCTGAATATCTCTTGGCCTCTGTCACCTTACACTTTCCAAATTACAGAATTTATATTTCGAGCCTCGCCAACGCTGTGCCATCCTAGCGCTTGTCAGAGGCAGCTGGGCACATTGTGTGACGGGGGAGCCGGCGGGACTCACGGCTACTCGGTTTCCAGAGGTTCAAACTTGCCCTGAGTTTCTCGACTTGGGGAACACCGTGTGTGTGTGTGATTTTGCTAATGGGTTTTATTTTATGTTGTTGTTGTTGCCCGTGTCTGATCCACCACATGGACAACTGTCTGGCTTCGGCCACTTGCCCATAAAAGAGCAGACGTCCGGAATGAGAATAAAAGATAAATTGTTCGCCCAACACCTGCGACCGCGAGCAAGAACACAAGCTCGCACACTATTCCATTCTAAAACCTCGCAGCGCCGGGTACTTTTTAAAACAAAATGAAAAACGAGTTGTTTTTGTCTAGCTGCTTCTAATTAAGGTAAGTTTGAAGAGACCTCATTCGGAGTTCACTTCCAAAACTCTGTCCCTTCTTTCGATACATGAGTATAATTAAAATGAAACACCTAGGTTTCATTTGCACAGAGAATTTTTGCCTTCACAAATACAACGCGCGTGTGTGTTACAACAATATGATCCATGCTGCGTGTTGTAAATACGTCTGTCCGCGACTAATTCTTGGTTAGGTGGCTAACAACGAAACAAATTTGAGCAATCAGGTTATCAAGGACGAAGAATGACTGGGCATACAAACCCCCAGCGACCTCGGCCAACGGAGATATTCAATGCATTATTGTTAATGCACAATTATAGTATTTTAGATACAACAATTAAGTGATGGATTCGACCTGGAATAATCAAAAAAAACATGCTCTCGTCCATTTGAGATATACGTATTTCAAACAAATCCAACACAGTTCCAAACAATCTCGATAGAACAAAACACACCGCTCGTTACAGGTTCCGAGTCTGGCCACTGTAAATCCGTTTACTAAAATGGCTTAAACACGCATAATCAATATCATGAGAACTTTGAATTTATGGGGTTTATGCAGAAATACAACAATAAAACAAGTAATAAGATATACAGGCCAGAATGGGTTTTTTTTGTAATGATTATTTGTGATCTTGAGATTTTAAAAAATAGCTAAAATGACAGTGAAGGGTTACTATGGAAACTATATTTCGGGGGGGGGGGGGGGGAAATTACCGCACTGTATTTCCAAAAAAAAGGGGAAGTTGTGGCTTTATGTTAGACAAGGCCTTAAAACCAAACTATTAAAGACTAAATATTGCGGTCTCTTTGCATACTTGAAAAGAGATGCGGACAAACTTACTGTTCATAGTCGGGTTTGCAGTAAAGTTTTCTGTCTCGAAAATAACAGCTCCTGGTGAGTGGTTGTTGACATACAGTACATTGCAAGCAATGCTCATGCCAAGAAGCGTCGTTAACTCGCATCAGAAAGCGGTCTTCTATAGGTCGTTGACAGCCGTCACAAACTTCCTTATGTTTGCATTCAGAACCTGAGGACAATGTTATATTTTTTTAATCCTGCCGGACTTTATCAATCGAAGTGGCTATTCCTAAAGTAAGCATTGATCAGTGTCTCCCAATCACCGCAACAAACACAACCGGTTTATACACTCGCTGGTTTTCTGTTCCAGAATGCAAAGATCAGTTCAGTGACAGTTCCACCGAATGTGTCACGTTAAAGTGAAGCGATTCAGAAAATAAAACAAACAATTGGTGCAACATTTTCGAAGGTGTCCACGGTGATGTTTATGTTTATCAAAATCTGTTATCACACAGCTCGTTCCAGTCTTAAAACATCCTAAATAAATACAACATCTGCAATCCCTCCTCCCCCATGTCATTGAGTCTAACATATTGCAATCTGCTGCTCTTAAAAAGTCAACTATAGTTTCAATGCGAAATGACAGCAATGACTGACTTTAAAAAAAACAGAAAAAGAAAAAAAAGTTTATAAAGTGTTTATTTACCGATAAGCATTCCCAGGGTGGTTGGACCTGAACGTAACGGGAGCTCTTCCATTTTTGTCCCGTCCAACATCTTCGGGCAGTCGGAAGTTCTGTTCAGGCACCTAACCTGGGATTCGTGACCTGTTGTGAGAGCCATCCTTAAGATCACTTATACCACAGCACAGAACGGCGGCCTGTCTCCCTCCCCGGCACTCGCAAGGTCCAACTTTTAATGCTAGCTGTAAGTGCAACCAATACTATTTCCTACAAACGTTCACATGCACAGGAGAGGGGAGAGGGGGGAGGAGCGGGGTGGGGGGGGGAAGGGGGAAGCCTTTTAACTTGGTATCGTAGATAATTGATCGCTGCACTGCAAGTCAGTCAACACTTGTACCGTTTTTTTTAAGGGGAAAGCCACTAAAATAAACGTCTATTTATTAGTACCTGAAGGGAGAGACTGAAGGTTGAAACTCACCGGGACAAAGTTGCAATTTAATCTACTCCTGCTATTTTTTTTAGGCAGAGGAGGAAATTAACTAGGAGGAAATCCCAAGAAGCGAGCTGAAGGTTTTCCCTGGATGCGCGGATGTGAATGTGCCATGGAGCGTTCTCCGGTGCGAGTTGGTATTGAGCCGGAGAGGGAGGGAGGGAGGGAGGGAGGGAGGGAGGGAGGGAGGGAGGGAGAGGAGGAGGAGGGGAGGGGAAGAGGGGAAAAGGGGGAGGTGGTTAGCCCTGCGCAAGGATACATACGCCAGCACGCCGGCGCTGCGCCCCTTCTTGACATTTCGACGTGTCCCCGCCCGCTGTAACAGTGCGCCAATGTGATGGACCGGTTCCAGTGTGACAGTCCCAGCCGATAAATAGGGCGCCCCTCTAATACACAGACCAGGTGGGCAACATTTCACTTTTATTTCCATTGCTTTAATTATTATTAATTTTTTTTAAAAAATCATGTTCTTGATTCATGTTTATAAAAGCGTAAAGAAACTGACAAAAATGCAATACGAGGTTGTTTTTAATGTAGCAATTACCTATTAAATCAGGTTAGCTGTGACTTAAATATGCGTTTCTCTGCTGCAAATGTGAACTGGCGTTAGTGACGAGTTAATCGTTTCGGAAATTCTGTGTTTTTGTTTATGTTAAAATGACAGGGAAGGAAATCGTTAAACGTGGCCAATTGCTACCCAGAGAGCGCCGCAGATGTGAAAGGTGAGAGTTTTCAGATATTGAGAAATCCGAACGTTTGCTGTGTTTGGCCATTACAGATGCGCTTGCCACCATCGTTGCCCATGGCGTGGCTCTCTCTGATTAGACCGGTGGATTTATTCTGTATTCTAGAGCACAGAAATCTTTAAATATTTAATTGAAGTCTACCACAATTCTCCATAAAAGCCAAATACTTTCCCCAATGTTCAGAAGCACGACTAATATGTTGAACAATCGCATCCCGGAGCTCACTTGGTACAAAACACTTGGCTCACTTGACCCGGTTTTTACTAGTCAGGGGTGTTAATTAGCACCAAAATAACATTGTTAATGCACATTTCAACTCTGAGGTCGCTAACGGATCTCTTTTGATACTGACGGCTACCACGACAAAATAAGGCCTAGTAGGTGTCTTAACCTTACACCCCGCAATTGCTAGCGATAAGCTCACACAGAAACAGCGCCTTAGAGATCAGGGACACGAGAATAATCCTGTTATCAACGCACGGATCAGACAGCAGCTACCGTCCCTGTTAAAATATGCAGGGGTACATTTTCAGATAACGTTCAGTGCTGAGCAGTATCGTTTATCATTTTCTGACTGGGATGTTTGAGGCAACATCTAACAATGTCACCGTTATCCGGACTAGGAGGGGGGCTTTCTGCACGTCAAGTTACTTCAGAGTTCTGCACTCGCAGGCACACTTTTAGTACGTTCGACCCATACTGTTTAACAAGTTGTCGAAAATGACATGTAGGAATAATGCAAATGAAAACGACAAAGTGCGTCATATTTAGAAACAGTGACCTGAATAATAATATTTGGGATACCTTACTTTGTTGTTCCATTCAGCTTTTATCATATGAAGGCCGAAATATTCCAAATGAAATTTAATATATATCTGAATTTCATAAATTGCACGTGTGCCCCGAGTATAAATAAGTCGCCGGTGTAAAATTCTGTGATGCACTAATGATCTCTTTCCGAACCGGGTCCTTATAATTTTCCGATTGAAATAAATAACAGTTACACTGGGGGAGAAATAGCGTTTGTTAGATCTTGCGTATTTTTCCCCCAGCCAGGAGAAAATTGCATGATGTGCTGTCTTTCACATATTTGGTGCGCTAAAGTATGCGTTAGTTGAGTTGAAAGCAATGCATCTTCGGATGTTTATAGGTGAAGCGTTTAGGCAACAAAGGTCCCACTGTTCCGCATCCACGCTTTACACGTCTCTGAGCAATAGACTCTTTTCGTTTAGTCCTGGGGTGAGTGAAGTCGAGTGCTACGATGGTGCAATCGCCTGGGACCAGCGCCCTGAACAGTTGATTTTATGTAATTAAACCTTCCTTATTTTCCGTTAGTTCAATAATCGAAGCCACATCAGAGGGACATCAGAAAAAAAAATAAATTGAGTAATATTTTCTTGCAACTGGGAGGACTGGAAAATATCCATCGTTATATTTGAACAAATTCTCTTTGAATGAAATTTCACATAATCGGTCCTAAATATAGCCCAGGTCCACAGAATAAGTCGAGGCCGTTAAAAGGGGGGGGGGCAGTTATTAAATTCTAATTGGCATCCTGGGGAAATGGTTTTAAAGATCATAAAAATCTCACATTTATTTTAATAAATGTTTATTTTTTGCATTGTCTGTGGTATGATGACTGATTATCGAAGGGAGGTTAAAACTTTAAAATAATGTTAAATGACAAATTATATTCTAACCTAGTTTTTCTTAATTTGTTCTTCAAAATAATCATTCCTACCCTGTCAAATCTACACAGCATCTATCATCTAACGATTGTTCTTAATTCTGAAACGAATTTAGCCCATGTACCAACAAAATTATGTCTCATTATATCTACCGGAAAACTGGGTACACGGGAACTCGGATGGATATATCTTTCCCTTCTCAACATCTTTGCTTTAGGAATATTTGGTATCCAGGGTTAAAAATTATGGAATTTATAAACCTGTTTCCCGTTCATTAAACGTAGTTTGGCCTTTCGTTTAATTATTCTCAGTTGTAATACTGTAAGGTATCCGTTGAGCATAGTTCTAGAATTCCGGCGATTTCTCCTTCGTTGTTTTACTTAATCCCTTTGTGCAACAATGAAAGAAAATGTACTTGTAACACTTCGCTTATAATTCCATTGTAAATTTAATTTAATATATTTATAAATCATCTGTCGATATTCTTAATACCAGCGTTAGAAAGGGACAAAGCCATTGCTGTAATTTATTTATGGTGGGACTGCATTTTTTAATTTTTTTTAAATTTACAGACAGTCATTATCTTTAAACAAATTGAAACTTCGAACCACAGACTAGTAAAACCGTACCCCGGCCTCTAATTTGTCCTTGTAAATGTCTGAATTGGGTGTTTGATTCTTGCATTCTTTCCTGCTAAATGACTTGCCATTTACTTCATTTGATTTTGCAAAAACATGCGCTGTTTTCTCGGGTCCCTGTTTTTGTAATGTTGGCATCGTCTTGAAATTTACTGGACAGATTTAAGTATCAATGTAACAGCGCTAAATTAACATGTGGCATTCCCCCGAAATTAATGTTTCTCATCATAAAAATATTACCTAAAGAACGATTCAACGAATGGATGCATTGTGACATAATCCTTCTCGTACCACTATTAATTTTAAAGCAGTTTGATCTGATCTATAATTCATGTCACATTTTATTTTGTGGCCTTGCCGAATTATTACGCCCGGTCTAAATGCTTAGGAAAATATTGTACTGTAACAAAGAGCACAAGTAGAAGCAGTGCAGATTCGAAGCGATTCACTACAGTACCTTAATTCCTCAAATGCATCAACTCTTCGGCAAGCAAACTGCAAAGTGAATTCTGCCAACAAAGCAAATTCGGACCAGTGCGCCCTCCGCCGGCCGGTACCGACAATACATTGACCTGTCCCCACAACAATAGAAAACATCAGTGCGAAGACGCCACCAACAAAGACAATTCTCATTTCAAACCGAACGCCCTCCTCTTAGGGCCAATCTTCCCCTTCATAGACTACTCACTAATGGTAAAAAGACGAAATCATTTCGTAGAGTATTGGGGTGTGTGTGTGTGTGTGAGAGAGAGAGAGAGGGGGGGAATTACATGTAATATTTTCACATCATTAATCGAGATATTGCAATTGGGGCGGGACTTAGCACCATAACACGGCTTGGTGAACATCAAGTTTTGACGAGTTCGGTTCAGCTGAACTTCAAGACAAAAATGATGCCAGTAGAACGCCCGATTCAGAGTTGAAACGCAATGCATTTTCTGCAGTATTTAGAAGACTATTACTCAAAAGAAACGGGTCTTCAATGCCCTCTCATTTAACCCCCTCGCCTTCCCAAAACTTCTAGTCTACCCAAGTGTATTTAAAATACATACCTAAAAGAAACAAAACACTGTGCTTATAAAACTTTAAAAAAAACTCCTGCGGATATAATTCAAAAAGTTGGACTTCTCTGATTCACTCTCCGCAGCTGCTGCCTAACCTGCAGAATCTTTCCAGCATTGGCAGCTGTTAATTTGCAAACATCATCCTCTTCAGTGGCCGGGGTGAGAGGCGGCTATAAATTTCATAAATAGCAGCAATTTTAGTTTTCTTTTATTTTCTTGAGAAAATTTGTAGGCGTCGTTAATCCTCTGGTTGTAACCGGAATATCCCACACATAATACTTCCCAACGATTTTTACTGCTGTGTGCAACGTATTTAAAAAGCCGCATTGTAGCTTAAGTATATATTCAGGATATTTGTGGGCTGCATTCGAGAGAGGGGGTATTTCTAACATGATTGCTTTTAGACTTCCTCGCCATCGTTTAAGCGATTGCAAACGTTTTTTTTCAGCAGCTAACACAGCACCATTGCACAGAACCAGTCTATTATGTTTTTAGCAGCGTTGCTTTGATAAAGGAACGCAAATTGGCGAGGACGCTTTATTATTTTGACAACAGACTATCGTGCATTGTTTATTTATCATTAGTTTGGATAAAAGATTTTATTCGTTGGCGCTTGCAGGGGTTGGGTTGTAATCAGTTACACAATACTCAAAATATTACCCAGTAATTGCAATGTCAAGTAGTAGTTTGACATTTACGTCATCGGTGTTAGCAGTGAAAACAACCCCGATGGAAAACAACACTTCAACGCTCGAAGGCAACTATTTGCTACTTACAAGTGTATTTCATGCGTCAGTACATATCAACCATTATCCCACCCTCCCTGGACACATTGGAGGGCTGGCTATTATTTATTGGTCTTATATATATATAAAAAACACTAAACAGAAATCTGTAGTTTTTGTGTTGAAGGGGATGTGCGCTGTCACCGTCAATCTGTTATCATTGCAACGACGAAATATCGGTGTGGTTGTGCGCAGGTTATTTGAGGATGAACCTGGTGGAGGTCTATAATGGGAGCGAACATCGCCCCCCCCCCCACCCTCGCCCACTCTGGGGCAAATCATCTCATCCAGGAGGTGAAGTTCTATTGAAGATGGGAGCGGTGTACTACAGAAGGTCACCTGCTGAATGGTGGGCGGATGGGAGAGGGTAGGAAAGGTTTAGAGGGTTAGAAGCGGGACTAGCTTAGATAGGCATCTTGGTTGGCATGGACGAGTTGGGCCGAAGGACCCGCTTCGGTGCTGTAGGACTCTATAATTTGGGGGGGGGGGGTCACCTGTTGCAGAGTGTGGGTGGGGAGGCTTCATAAGATAAAGCGAACTACCTTTATTAGTCACATGTACATCGAAACACATAGTGAAATGCATCTTTTGCGTAGAGTATTCTGGGGGCAGCCACGCTTCTGGCGCCAAGCATAGCATGCCGTATGTTTTTGGAATCTGGGAGGAAACCGGAACACCCTGAGGAAACCCATGCAGACACGGAGAGAACGTACAAACTCCTTACAGACTGCTGAAGAGTTGGGGCCAGCTGTTTGCAGAGGGAGGGGCAGAGAAAAGCGGTCATTTGCTGCAGAATGGGCGGCGTGTCACCAGGCGGAGGCGCGGTTACAGGTTTATGAATGGGTTACGGCGGGCGGGAAGAATTTATTGGGACGAGGTGCGGAGACGGGAAGGGTTGGGACTCCCGCCGGCACCATACCATACATAGACTTAATACAGCACGGAAGCAGGCCCTTCGGCCCAACTCGTCCGTGCCAACCAAGGTACCTACCTGAGCTAGATCCATTTGCTCGCGTTTGGCCCACATCCTTCTAAATAATTCCTAGTCCAAATCCTCGAGGATTCTTAATTCGTGCCTTTTTTTTGGCTTCACTTCCCGTGTTATATCACTGACCTCGCCCAATGCCAAGCATTTTCTCGAAGTGTTTATTGTGGGAACATTTGCTTTGATTAGATTATGGGAAAACAAAACCTTGCTTGTTTCCAAAATCACAACCACACGTCCCTTCCCCCAAATCATTCCCTCAAAACTCGTCTCTTCACCCTGATAAAGCGCTACTGTTCCGACGCTGGGGAAGCTCTGTGTTGACCCTTAAGAAAGGGGTCCCTGTTATTTGAGGAGCTCATAAAAAAGGCGGAGAAGCTGCAGCCTACCTGGTGCTGACGCGGTTCTTCCTGGTCCGGTGCTACTCAATGGCACTGCCTGGTTCTGGTCTCCGGCCGGATCCTGCCCCGAGATTGCCCCTGGTAGAAGTAACGCTGTCTCCAGAGTAGAAAGCGCCTAGTACATCCTTTCTTTTTTTGATCGCATTGTTGTAATATCTAGACGGGGATAAAACGTGGAATTAGGTTGAACGGATAATTAAATAACTCCTACCGCAACGATGGCATAAAATCGAGGTTTGCAGTTGGCATCGTTCTTTTGCATGACTGGCAGTGATGGGTTAGTGGGTTAGTGGTGGGGAGGGGGGGGGGTCTTTCACTTTCCCCACGGCTACCCAAGAGATTCCTGGCTATTCCTTCTGGGAAGCTTTAAACCACTTAGAGATTGTACAAGTAGCAGGTCGTGTAAAAAGAATTTCAAAGTTATCTTGGGGGTGTCTCACTGAAGTATTAAACCTCAATTGGCTTCAGCATTAAATGCGGGGAAAAGCAGGCGGTCAACGTTTTGGCTCAGGACCCTTCTTCAAGACTGAAGATAGGAAAAGGCGAAGCCCGAACGTTGACCGCCTGCTTTCCTCCACGGATGTTGCCTGGCCTGCTGAGTTCCTCCAGCATCATCGTGTTTTTCATCTGGATTCTAGCGTCTGCAGTCCTTTATTTCTGTAGCATCAAGTGTGCTTAACTCCAGGAGGGGTTGTAAAACACAGTGCATCAGAATCCGTGCTTCAGTCAGATCAGGTGCTTGAGGGAGCTGTATCCTCGGGAAACTGGGATGCTAACCGACGCAGTCTTAACACTGGAACGTAGCCTTGTGGTCCATTGCAGTATAACTCGTATCAAGTAACTGCAAATGTTGTACGATGCACTCGCTGTAAGAGGGGAAACGCCAGTTTGTGGGATACTCATCCACAAGGTATTGTGTATTTGAGGATTACGACTTCAACGTCACCGACAATGCATTTAAGGGGAGGCTGATGAATACCCGAGGGGAAAGGGGGGAAGAGAAAGGTTCGGACGATAAGGTAACGGGTGGAAGGGAGCAGGCGAGTTGCAAGTAGGATGGAGCATTCGGGCCTCACGCCCGTCTCTCCACACGTGTTGTCCCTGAATCAGTTCAGGGCTCCTTGCGCAGTACCAGGTGTTTCTGTCGTAGCTGAGCGCAAATGAGAACTCAAATGAGGTGCGCATAGCCGAGCCCAAATAATGGAATGATCCTTCAGTTCGGACGCACTCAATATGCTTAAAAGATCTTCTCGGAAGGAGCTAAGTTTGTGGTCTGTTTACGGATCCCCCTGCGAATGGTGTTCCCTGTCTCCCATCCAACCAAACCTCAGGGGTACACGCAGGAGTTAGAACGACCCAACCTCCCTTGTGGGCAGGTCGGGCAGCATCTATGGAGGGGAATGGACGGTCCAGATGAAGGGTCTCCACCCGCTGAGTTCCTCCAGCATCTTGTGTGTTCATTCCCTACAACGGACCGGTTTAAAGGATCGAGTTAGCATTGAACGGACAGGCTATTTTTTGCCCACACATCCCACCCATCCTACCCCTCACCGCAATTAAACGGGGCCGGCCCCACTTCTAACGGGGGGAGCTCGCTCTCCCTTGGTGTTACCACTGGATTCCGCCTTGTCTCCGACTTCGCTTCAAGCCGCATTTTTAAAAAGACCGAGACGCTCAGAATAAAACTCCCCACGTTACAGCTGTAAGCTTGGTGTGAAGTGCTCTTTCACCCAGTAATAAGACGATAGACTCCCAACGAATTCGGACTGGGAGGCATAGAGTCATACAGCACGGAAGCAGGCCCTTCGGCCCATCTGGTCCATGAGGACAAAGTTGCCCATCCAAGCTAGTGCCCCTTGGGTCGATATCGTGCATCAAGCTCCCAGCGTAGAACAGGGCCGTGCTGGAGGCAGATTCCATTCCGTCCTGAACGGGGAATTGAACAAACACATGGTGGGGAAAAAGACTGCGGACAAAGGGCGGTGGATGGAAGCAGTGGCGATGAGCTGGCACGGACAAGATAGGCCGAACGGCCTCCTTCTGTACTGTCACCGGTCTCAGATTCATTGGATGCTCCAAGTGAGCATTTGTAAATCCCAAATCCTCTCTCCCGACCCTTTCTTCGTCGGATCTGTACGGGTTGCCATTGAACACACTCGCCTCTCTCTCAGATACCCCGAGACATTGTTCTCTCCAATGTCTGGAGGCAGACAGGCGATTAGTTGACTAACCTCACCCCGAGTCGTGATCATAATATCTTGGACCGAGTGAAGTTTCACTCTGACCTACCGGACGGCAAAACACACCGAGCCATGTTGTGATGGAAATGGAGTCCAGCGAGCATTAGTCAACAACTAGAAGGGTAAATCAGGAATTACCCCCGACTCGGTAGCGCCAAGTCTAATGGCCATCACCCATCACAAACGCGGGTATCGCCGCAGGCGCAATAACTCACCCGAACTATATTTAAGAACACAGCCTTTTGTGGAGCTTATGACTGATGTCAGCATTGTAAAAACTGACCCTCTCCGTCTCTTCCTGTCCCAAACAACCAATTCAAGTTGGAAGTTTAAAAAAAAACCCTGCAGATGCTGACAATCTGAAATAAAAACAGAGGAGAAAAACTGCTGGAAAAATTCTTAGCTCGAAGATCCGAATGTTAACTGTTTCCTGTATCTGTAAGCTATTGTAAGAGACACAACCGCGCCAGCTCCATGCTCCACACTCCACAAGCCAAAATAAATCGATTGAAATACTTTCCAAGGAGAAATAGCTCATTGGGGAGAGAGTTTTTCCACGAAGAATAATAGTCCCTTTGATATCTGTCCCAAGTGAGGGAAGACTGGAGATTCGACATTTTGCTTGCAAAACAGTCAAACACAGATATATTTTTGTGTTGCCTGGTTGAGGGAACTAATTCTCACACGTGGACGCGCACACAGTTCCAAGGCGATATGGGGAGCTCACATTGTTAGCTTGAGGGACAGGGGGAAAAATGTATTTTGAGGCCCTGAAATGAAACGAAACCAGTCTAGAGTTTACGCAAAGATGCGGGAGATCTGGCCGACTCCACAGGTAGATTTCGAGGCAACCCATTGTCCGCGTTTTCCCCAATTTTTGGGAATTTCATTCATCGCACGGACACTTTCCCTTTGAAACATTTTTTTAAGGCAGGGAAGAAGTAAGTCAATAATCGAAGCCCAGACCAGCGAGAGAAGGTAGGATAATTAACACTTAATCCATATTATGCTGACAAGTTAGATATGGAGAAAGTTTAGCGATAGCTCCCCTGACAGGGAGGATGCTAAAAAATTTATGTCCTTGTAATATTCCCAAACAGCTTTAAGTATTATTAGTTTACTTCCACGTCGGCTCTCGGAGTATGATGCACTGGGGAACAGGGAGAAATTCCATTGAACGTTTGGAACGCGCCGCTGTGACAGCGAGGCCGTCCTTGTAGAATCTGTCTTTTACTGGAGGGCTTCTCTCGTTCAAATACACCCCCAACCCCCACATCACCCCGATTCCAAGCCCGACTCCCCACACAATGCTCCAAAAAAAATCCACTGCGTTTAAATCCTGCCAAAACACATGTAATTTTAACTCGAATCCTTCCCAGCAATCGAGGTCTCACTGAAAATGTGATTTGTTTAAATCACAGCCTAAGTGCATTGATAGTGAAGTAATTACCAACTGAGAAATAAATTTCTAAACAGACTACATTAAAAAAAACGAGAATGCATTTCTCCGTTGAACAATAACTTTGTAAATTAACATTAATTTTTATTCCTGTTATAGTAGAAACGAAGTAACAGGCGGATTCTGTTCGTTATGCTTAAGTATGAAAACTGTAATTGACAAAAGTTAAAGGCTTCTTTGAGACAATCCCTTCAGTTGAAACCCTGGCCTGTTTATCTGACCTGCATAAATCGGAAGTAATTCTGTTTCACATTTTCTAGTTTGGAGATATCAAAACAGACAAATTATTTTAATTGGATAGATTGCATTTTGAACTTTCTAATTGATTCCCGAAGCGAGGTTTTTGTTTGAAGAGGGTGAGTGGATGGTTTAATTCTGCAAAACGAAACATGTTGGATTAATCTCCAAAGAACTTCAAAGCTCTCTGCTGAACGTTGTCAGGGCTCAGACAGAACGGGCTGTTTATAATCTGTGATATCGACCTAATCAGAGATTTTTTTTTGTTCAACCAACGCATCAAGGGAATTC
The DNA here is from genome assembly GCF_009764475.1 of Pristis pectinata. Classification (NCBI taxonomy): domain Eukaryota; kingdom Metazoa; phylum Chordata; class Chondrichthyes; order Rhinopristiformes; family Pristidae; genus Pristis; species Pristis pectinata. The sequence continues at coordinate 7,159,256 of NC_067427.1, read as the reverse complement.
TCAAAATGTGTGGATGCATTTGAGACCATCGAGCGAATACTGAACGAAACAATTGTACTGGGGTCCGAGGACACCGAGTGAGGATATTTAAACTGCCCCCAAAAAGAGACCATTCACTCAGCGGTCATTATCCTCGAGCGGTGTAGGGGAATCTGAAGTTAAATAGAGCCGATTCCTCGGAGTATCAGGACTGCGAGGCACCTCCTCGTTGAGGTTTTAACTAGTTCCACAGCCGAATTTTTAAAAATCCTCCTTTTCAAACGAAATACTGTAAAGATTAACTCATGTGGCATCCGATTTTTTTTTAAATTTTCAATCTGAGAGAGGTACAAAGTTAATTCTGGATGTGAACAACGGGGGACGAATGAAGGTCAGATTTCTTGAAGTACTGCGCTGATTAATTAGGTGAAATTCTCCCGTGTTGCACCTGCCCAGGTAGACGAAGATATTTAGAACGGTTTAGCATGGACTTTATTTCCCCAAGTATAACGACTCTGTTGAAGGTCTCGTCTCCTTCGTGGGCTGGAATGTTATTTTTGACAATTAAAATGTTGCTTTGTGGAGTTAGCCGGGTTTCTGTTAAACAGGTTAATTGACTGCGGTAAGGTCGACAAGGCGAGGCGGGAGAATGGCCCGCTAACCTTTTGTGAGATCAGGGTCTGACCCTAGCCCACTAAAGCCAGCGAGATCTGTAGAACAGCCCCTTCCTCGCCAACTCAATAACAGCATCGGGGGGTGGGTGACACTCTTAAACAAGGCCCTTACTAGGATTGGAAGGGGAAATCGATGATTATCACTCACTCCTCTCCGGGCCGACCATTAAGACCCTTCTTTTCACAGGTATCTCTGCACAAGCGTTTTCGAGCGCGAATATAGTCAACGCCGTCGAATGTAGAGTATATTATAAGTCCGACCTTGCAGGGAGGCGAGACTTCTCGCGATTTGCCGGCGTGGAGACAGTTAGTTGGCGCCACTTCTGTAAAACGGATGGCCTGAGATTTGGCTTCGAATTTAAGCGATAATTCGTGTCGAGCAACAACGGAACAGGTGGGCAGCAGAACTGCACGCTTTGCCCCCAAGACACAAAATTCCACCGCTTGAAAACCAGATGTTTTGACGCAGCGTCCCCTTTCCCCTTAAATCTTAATCGAAATACTTCGTTCAATATGACCTTGTCATTTTAACGCTAAAATCTCCTTGCATGACTGGAGCGCAGCGGGGTATACATCGATCCTGCGGGGAAATTCGTTGCAATCTGTTCCTTGTACCGGCAAGGTGCGTGTTTGCCTTGATGTTATTTGACCTGTTTTCGTCGAAAATAAAAATGTTACCACACACACACACACACACACACACACACACACACACACACACACAGTCATTACAAATAATTAATTGGCTTAGGGTAACGGTGAACGGTAACTACATTTAACGGGAAAGTGAACCTGAGATAGAACTCAGAGGGCGAAAGAGTCCGGTGTGTGTATTGGCAGCTCTTCATGGCGAAAAGCAAACGGTGAAGACTTGAGAGAGCGCGCGTGTGTGCGTGTGTGTGTGTGTGAGAGAGAGAGAGAGAGAGAGCAAGAAGTCCGGTCCTGTCCGATTATTTCCCTTGGTGTAGAGAGGCCAGGGAAAAGGAAGTGACAGGTGTCCAACTAATAGTCTGGGCAGGTTGGATAAAGAAACTGCCTTCTATTGATAGAAGGGGCGAGAAGGAGAGGGCGCGGGTTAAGGAGAGGGCCTTGAGGACAAGCTGATATTTTACCCCTGAATCTCCACTGCAATGGAACCTTGGCTTCCAAAACAAATAACAAACCAATTGGACAAATATTTGAAAGAGAAATCTGAGTAGTGGAGAAAGCCAGAAATGGGGTTGACTGGATTGGTTTTACAAAATGGGCTATAGCACTGGCTTGATGCACCGAATGGCCGCCTTGACAATGACAATGCGATGCTTCCATTTCCAGTGTCTATGGAGGCCTCCTGGTTTCACCTGTAGTCTGGTGATCAGAACTGAAGCAGACGCTGAATGGAAAAATTGATCACCAAACCCTTGCCATTGTAGGTTCTTAATCTCTGAGCAACATCGTAGCACCGTTTAAATTGCACCCTTTCATCACAGCTCTCCCACTCCCTCTGTGCGCTACAACTGATGGGCTTCGTTGGAGTGGAGATATTTCTCACCAGCAATGGGACCGGCCCGTGCTTTTTCCAATATCGTTCCCTGCTAGCCCCACTGAGAAGAGAAGTGAACTCGCGATTGTTATTTTGTTAGGCGCTGTTATTTAATCTCTTTTTCCAATTCCAGGAAGATTCAGACGAGTTAGATTCGTACAAAAACCGGTTGTTTCCTCCGGGGAGACGGGACATTCACACTCAAACACTGACTCGCCTTACGGAGTCCACTCCATTTGAATTTCGCATAACCTCGGTGAAGATATTTGATTTCATTTGATCGTTTCGTTAGGTTTCCCCATTTACGGAATCATTTCCATTTCGATTCGATATTGCATTAATGCAAATGTGAATCAAAACGTCGAAAAGTTAAGGTAATTACCTTCACCCAAACCAAGTGCAATAGTTACAATTTCAGCCTCCCACGAATGAGAAAACGAACCACGCTGTAAATTCGAAGATAATTAGCGACTAACGCCAGTTATCTAGTTTCACTGTGGACTCTCTCTACCCTTTGCCCAGTAAAACCATCTTACCATTTGAGTTTTGAGGCCCGTTTTGATGCATCTCTTCCATTGATGACCAACGGTGCCCTGTGAGATCTTCCCGAATGTCCACACAGGTGGGAGTTTACACACCCATTCCCTGCGGCCCGCTTCAGCCCGGACCGGTGTGCTTACATTCCAGTTCCTCGCCCAGAAATGACTCTGAAATGAGAACGTTAGAGATATTGGGCAGGTCAGGCCGCAGCTGCGGGAAGACAATCGAAGTCGACGTTGCGTGTCGGAGACCCTGCGTCAGAACCGAGGAGAGAAGAGCAGCTTGTTACACCGCCGTGTGTGTGGGTGGCTGGGGTGTCTGATACGGGGTGACCACGGGGATAACCAGTAGGTTATCTGGTCAATGAGTGAACGTAGACAAAAGGATGTAGGTGTTGCGAAATGCAGAGCGGGAGGGCGTACCCGGCAGGTCATAAACTCTCAACCCTACAGACCTACCAAATTCAGGTTACTTGAGGCACTTACACCTCACGTTGGAACGGCAACCCCCCCCCCCCCCTTTAGGAGGGGCTGCTGGAAAATCGCTCCTGGTTTTAGATGAAGGATTTGATTTGGGGTTTTACCGGGGGCCGTTGGGCAAACCGAAGGCAGAAGACGGCCAGCGGATTGGGAATGTCCCAAAGCGGGATACTGGACAAGCAGGTGACACTGCTCTGAGGATGACCTTGGGGCTTAACGTTCAGAGTGACAGGGTCGAGTCCTCAACTTCAAAGCACTTCCATTGGCTTTGGGGAGGTGGGGTCGAAATCAAGGCAATTAAATCCGGCTGACAATTTCACCATTGCATCGAACGAGAGTGCTTTACACTCGTTCCCTTTGAGACATTTCAGACTATTCCAACGAAATAATTTAGGAAATAGCTTTTGAAGAGCAGTGTCCGCTGTCAACCCCTAAAGTATGTTATTTTTAAATCACCCCCCCCCCCCCAAAACAGTTTACGAGTTTGGAGAAATAGTAGAACTACTACCAACCAAGTATCACCAGAGAGTAACTGGTAGGTTAATAGGTGATTAAGGGAAAGCAGAGGCCAGACACAGTGATTAATCGTTGAGGTCCAAACGATTACCTTGTCCGTTAATAACGTCATTATGTGGCGTTCAAAATCGGGTTCAAAGAGAGCGCCGACCTTTTAAGAGTGTTTCCAACCCAATTTGAAACATAATTGGTTCCTTTGTAGTTCCAATGCACGAAACGCATAGCTACCATCGCCTAAAGCCGCCTTGGTTAGATTCACGCCTTTAAGAGATAAAAATTCATTTATCCAACGTGTGCCATCAGCGAGAAATAATCAAACGTTATATTGTTTCTCGATGGACTAACCTCTCACCTGTAACCCAATCGACTATAATAGGTCCACTAATTCCTGCATCGGATTACACACGCGGATCAAACTAAAATCACCAAACTAATTAATTTCAAGTGTTCTCCCATCCTTTAAAGATAAACATTCATCAGGAACATTTCGTAAAAAATTAAGAAATTTAATTTCCCAAACATTTATTTGAAGAAAAGCATCCAAATTTCTACTTAACGGACACTTTAATATCCTTTCCTGCTAACTCTTCAACGATTAATCGTTACAAAATATTTTAAGGTTTCGATGGCGACGTTCATTAACTGTCGTTAATGTTACATTTGCCGCATTATTTTGGTGAAAATTTGTTCTTTACAGATTTGAATATTAATCGTGAAAAGTACCAGAACTGATTTTCAGTTTGTACTTGAACGAACGGTTAACAGAATTCATCCAATTTACATTCTATTTCAAGAGTGTCGGACGCAAATGTGTTTCCCATTATTGGATTATCTAAACTACTATTAGATTAAGTGTTTTAAAATAGCCCTTCAAACAAATTCAAATTTGGGAAGAGGTTTGCGGGTTTGGGAGATGAATTCAAAAGGACAATTTAAATCCCTTTAAACAGAATCAATAAAGGCTGGACGCTAATCAGATAATTCAAAGCTGATATGCCAGTCAAATTATTTAAAATCATTGCATAAACAAAAATAAAATCTAGGGGGAAAAAAACCAGCTCAGTAACTTGACCCAAACTGAACAAATATTTAGATACGAATAAAATTACACTTTGAACAAAAGGTGACTTTCAGTTGATTTGCAGTTTTCCTCTTTGCGCTGTTACGGTCCTTGTCAAAGTCCTTCTGCTTTACAGATTGTAAATGTTTCGTGAAGTGCATCATTAGTGATTGAGTTTATGAAAATGCTTCGGGCTGATTTGTGGCCAAACCAGTAATTAATATTTAACCACAGCCATCATCATGACCTTCTCCACCTTGAAGTGTGAAAAGGAATTTGAAGCATTTTTTTTCCCCAAGGGGAGTCACTGAGGAACCGAAAGTAAATACCGGACAATCTGCAACGATTTCGGTTCGGTGAGAGCGTTGTCGGTGCAAGAATTGATAAAACGATAGCGTCTCCCTCACTTTTCTTGAAACTGGCTCTATCTGCACAGAATTTGAGACACCATTTCACGTCTGTTCATAACCATACTACTGACATCCTTAAAAGTTTTTTTTTACTTTAAATATCAGCAAACATAATGACTCTGTTAAATAATCGAAGATATTAACGTAAACTCTAAAATATTAGGGAAAGGCTGGAAACACTGGTTCAGAAGGCAACATGTTTACACCCGTTTCACCATCTCAGAACTTAGTGATATTTGGTGCAATTTTTTTTAAACCCCTTTTTCCATTTATGGTTAATTAATAAATTAAATCCAGGCATAAATGACAATTGCAAGTAACTTGCCTTTTGATTTTAAGAATTAAACCAGAAATAGGAGGGGAAGAAGTGAATTCAAACTCGTTGGACCATTCTTGAGTGCAAACCCTCGGTTACTCCGCTGGCTTTGCTGCCCTCTCCTGGATTTCAGCGGCACTGCTGCCGCACTTTTCTGTTCAAATACCAAGGGCGAAGGAGATGGGAGAAATTGTCCCTCTCTGGTCCTGCGCGGGATAGTTACACTGCCCACAGGACGTAAAAGGGAAAATCGATGGTCAAGGTTGAAAAGTAAACAGCACTTTAATTAACACCCGATTAAATTATGTTTGGTTTTGATTATAGTAAGATCGATTGTAAATAATATCCCCATTGCAACCAAAAATATGCAAATAAGGTCATGTTTATTGCATATTATTTGTATTATTACTTACTTAATACTGATAATTTTGAAATGAGTATAATAGCATTAATTGCTTGGGGGCCTGAGTTAGGAGGAGAGATTGCGTGGACTAGGACTTTATTCCCTGGAATATAGGAGATTGAGGGGTGACCTGATATGTAAGATCATGAGGGGCATAGACAGGGTGAAGGCACATAGTCTTTTTCCCCAGGGAGGGGGTGCTAAAAACACGAGGGCGTAGGTTTAAGGTCAGAGGCGAGAGATTTAAAAGGGACATCAGGGGCAGATTCTTCACGCAAAGGGTGGTGCGTATTTGGAATGAGTTGCCAGAAATAGTGGTTGAGGCGGGCACGTTAGCAACGTTTAGAAGCTATCTAGATAAGTGCATGGGTAGGAGAGGTGTGGAGGGCTATGGGGCAAACGCGGGCAGATGGGACTAGCTCACTGGGCAACATAGTCGGCATGGACCAAAGGGCCTGTTTCCGTGCTGTTAGACTCTATGGACTCTATCAGGAGATATACAGACTTCCACGGTTCTTTATGTTAACTTTTTTGTTATCTTAAAGCAGGATTAAAAATTAATGGAAAAGTTATTTGGTGCCTTAACGTCATCTTTGATGAGGGCATTTTAAAAATTTCCATGAAAATGGGGTACATCAGCTCACTATCAGTCGCCTTAAGTTTACTTGAGAAGAATAAATCAGAACATGATTAAAATGTGGGAGAGAAGCAGTTGTTCAAACAAAACAGCTGCCAGACTGCTGTGACCCCTAGGGGGCAGTGTAGGGCTGGGTAGGAATTAATTAGAGCCCTGTTTCAGATTATATTAGGTTGAACAAGATCCATTGATCTGTGGAATAAATCACTGTCCATTAAATCATTTGGAATTTACAGCTAATACCATTACCACTGTGCATAAATATTTCTGTATTGTGAACTGCTTTCCCAGTACTTTGAAGGTCAAGGATTGTTTTCCTGTTCCCAAGTGATGTGTTGTCCTTTTTAAAGTGGGATGTCACTACCACATTTGAATAAATGCTTAACTATTATTGATGTGCCTTTGCCAAACAAAAACGGGAGTCAGACCCTGATCCGAATCCAGAGCAGACCAAAGCCAAAGGTTGTTGAGATCATGAGAAAATAGGAGGAAGAAAATTGGGAAAACTTCTGCATCATTGACGGTGGCATCTCTGATCTCACTGGCTGTTTCGTCTCTGACGTGTGCTGTGTCCTGAACAACACTGGCCGTGCATCTACTGACCTACTTTGTCGAGTCAAGTCAAGTTTATTGTTATGCACGGCACGGTAGTGTAGCGGTTAGCGTAACGCCATTACAGCGCCAGCGACCCGGGTTCAATTCCGGCCGCTGTCTGTAAGGAGTTTGTACGTTCTCCCCGTGTCTGCGTGGGTTCCTCTGGGTGCTCTGGCTTCCTCCCACATTCCAAAGACGTACGGGTTAGGAAGTTGCGGGCATGCTATGTTGGCGCCAGAAGTGTGGCGACACTTGCGGGCTGCCCCCAGAACACTCTAAGCAAAAAATGTATTTCACTGTGTGTTTCGATGTACACGTGACTAATAAAGAAATCTATCTTATGTGCGCAAGTACGGTGAGGTACGGGTACAATGAAAAACTTGCTTGCAGCAGCATTACAGGCACGTAGGTACAGACAGCACACAGCAAGACGAGAGAGGGAGAAGAGTGTACAAAAACAAGACAGAGCAAATAAAAGCTTAAAAGAAGACGTAATCAGAGACATCCCAGCAATACTTTGATATTAAGATTCTCATCCTCAAGTCCAAATCCTTATGTGGTGTTGCCCCTCACTACCCTTCTTATTTACTCTTTCAGAGTTTTGAGCCCCTTCAGAACTAGCCCCTTGTGGATCTTTTGTTTCCGTGCTATGATTCTATAGCCAAACCCAAATTGACATAAACCTAATCCCTAAACTCTGTAATTCCCTCTCTAAATCGCTCTACACTTCTCCTTCTCTGCTGTTGATGCCTGTTAAAGCTATTCGGTTGAGCTCTCTCCTAAAATAGCTCAGTGTCAAACTAAACCCAAAACCAAAATAACAACTCTGGCTGTTCTTCCATCTGAAATGTTGACTTCTGTCCCTCTCTCCACCAACACTCCCTGTCCCACTGACCATTTCCAGTCTGTTTTTATCTCAGGTTTGTGGCGTTCACAGTATTTGCTTGTCAATTCCTTTCACATGCTGAACAATCCCCGTAATCCATCTAACAGCTTTCTGTTTATAGATCAGATTTCCACCATCTGCAGTGTTTTGCTAAGATCCTTTACTAAGAGGACATCTGAATGCAGAGTAACTGCTCTCAGGACACTGCAAAGCCTACTTCTGAAAGTGGATAAGGCATCCAATCCTAGAATAAAACCTTTACGATGAAGAGAACATAGGCGCGTTAATGGAGCAAGAAAAACTGAGCCAGCATCACAGATGGATGGTCGTCACCAAAATGGCCACTTCAATGACCATCTTCAACCTGGCAATGGCCATCTTCAACAAGATGAAGTCTAACTAGCTGCTCTTGCCATTTAACAGCATTACCACAGCTGAGATCCCCACCCATCAATATTCTGGCAGGTCATCCTTAACCGGAAACTCAACTGGACCAGCCAAATAAATGCTGTGTCTACAAGAGCAGGCGAGAGGCTGGATGCCTTGTGATGTGACTCATCTCCTGATACACCAAGGACTCGCCACCATCTATGAGACACAATTCAGGAATGTGATAGAATACTCTCAATGTGCCTGAGTGAATGCTGCTCAAATAATACTGTAGAAGCTCAACACAAAGCAGTTCACTTGACTGGCATCCCATCCACCACCAAAACATTCATTGCCTCTCCATCAGTGCACCATCTACAAAATGTACCATGCCTACTTGCCCAAGTTATTCCATTCCCAGCTCCCAAATCCATGACCTCTACCACCAGAAGGAGGAGAGCTATAGATGCATGGGAACACGGCCACTTCTTCCCTTCTGGGTCACACACCAACCCGACTTGGAATTGTATGGCTGTCACTTCGCTATCACCGAATCCCAATCCTACAACTCCCGACCACTTTGGGAGCACCTTCACACAAGGGCAGTAGTGATTCAAGGCAGCAGCTCACCACCACCTTCTCAAGAGCAAGTAAAGATGAAGAATTCTGACCTTGCCAATGACACACACTTTCTGAAAAATGAACAAATAAAAGTTACAGAAAATCTAAATATATCATGCTTCATAACCATATCACAACTCTTTGTATTCCAGGGAATACAAGCATCCAAGCTTATGTAATCTCTCCTCATAACTGGAACACCTTGCTCTATGCAAAGCCAATATATCTGTGCTGAGGCCCATGGCTGAAGTTCTCATCAGGACTTTGCATGGTTATCACAGAGTGGCCTCCACATTATACTTCAATCCTTTTACGTAAAAAGGCAAACATCCCAGTGCCTCAGTTTTTTTATTTCTGTCTTGATTCTGGCCACTGAAATTTGCTGACTGACTAAATCTCTGTTCTGCTACAGTTCCCAGCACGTTACTATTTAAAGGTCACTGGAGGTTGCACTGTATATTCATCGACATGGTCTCTGCAGCCTCCTGTGGTAGCAAATTCCACAGGTGCACCATCTTTGAGTGAAGATATTTCTCCTCATCTCTGTACTAAATATCTTACTCCCTATCATAGGACTGTGACCCCTGGTTCTAACTGCTCCTGCCAGGGAAGCATTCTCCCTGTATTGGGTCTGTTGAGCCCCGTCAGAAATTTGTATTGAGTTGGCTGTGTTAAAACCTATTTGCTCACAGACGAGACTGGAGCTCTCATACATTAGGCCAAGCCCTGTTCAAATGGACATTAAGACCTTTTTTTGAAGGGTACTCCTCATATTGTGAGACCATACCTGGAGTATTCTGTGCAATCTTGGTCTCCTTACCCACAAAAGGAGATACCACAGTGTTACGGACTCAGTGAAAGTCCCTTTAAGATAGAGAGTGTGTGTGTATGTGTGTGTGGGGCGTGCTTACGTCAATAGAAGATAAAGGACATAATGACGTTGTTGAAGAAGTTAGAAGAAGAAGAGAGAGAGAGAGAGAAGGGAGAGAGACACCAGCCTGCTAGTTTTCTCTATCGATGGATGAGAAACAATAACTGTGTCTGCCACTGAAATCCATGTATGGAAGTTGGAAGTAATCCGGTGGAGTTCACTTTGTTGCTGACCTGTAGAAGGAAACAGGTATTTGTGTGTGGACGACCAGGATTCGGATGCTTTTCAGGGTGAGGAAGTCACTACCGAGTAAACACTGAAGTGTCGCTGGGGTTCCATCGTGGAACATTTGGATTTCGTATTTACTCTCTCTCTGTTTTTCTACATCTACGTCTTAACTTCAGACAACGGTGGTTGTTGAAGAAGCCCTTGCTCATGTTTCACCTTATGGCTTGCGGAACTGAACTTTAGGAACCATTCCGGAACTTGGAGTTTGGGACTTTGTCACACACACACATGAAGAGTTTAGTTTTTGGGGTTAACGTTCAAGGTTTAACATTTTTGAATTCTAACATACTAACATTTTTACTTTTATTTTACGTATTATCATAAGTAGTGATTAATAAAATAGTTTTTAACACTGAATCATGCTCAGTGTGGTTCTTTTGTTGCTGGTTCGTGACAACAGAGAAAGTGCACTGGACATTCATGTTGGGATTATCATATGTTGATAGACTGGATTGATGAGGTCTATATTCATAGAACATAGAACATTACAGCACATTACAGGGTCTTTGGCCCACGATGTTGTTCCGACATTTTATCCTGCTCTAAGATCTATCTAACCTTTCCCTCCCACATAGCCCCCCATTTCTCTATCATTCACGTGTCTATCTAAGAGTCTCTTAAATGTCCCAAATGTATCTGCCCCCACAACCTCTGCCAGCAGTGTGTTCCACACACCCACCACTCTCTGTGTAAAAAACTTACCCCTCACATCCCCCTAGTACCTTCCTCCGATCACTGTAAAGTTATGTCCCCTCGTGTTAGCCATTGTCGCACTGGGAAAAAGTCTCTGACTGTCCACTCGATCTATGCCTCTTATCATCTTGTACACCTCTATCAAGTCACTTCTCATCCTCCTTCTCTCCAAAGAGAAAAGCCCAGCTCACTCAACCTATCCTCATAAGACAATCCTCACTTGAGCTTAATGAGAGGCAATCTTTTTGAAATGTACAAAGTTCTGACAGGGCGTGACAGACCCAATGCAGGGAGGATGTTGTTGAGTGCGTTATCAAGTTTGCACTTGCTCACCAGTAACCTGCTCGTCACTGGGTTTCACTAGCAACCATTTGGCTCCAGACCTTATCACAGCCTTGGTCCAAATGTGGATCTCAGAGCTGAATTCCAGAGGTGAGGTGAGAGTGACTGCCCTTGGCAACATTTGACTGAAAGTGGCATCAAGGTGCTTTGCTGCAGTTGAAGTTAATGAGCATCAAGGGGAAAATATTTCAGTGGCTGAAGACACAATTCACACAAAGGAAGATTGTTGTGGTTGTTGGGGGGGGGGGGGGGTCAATCATCCCAGCACTGGGATATCACTGCAGGAGTTCCTCAGGGCAAGGTCCTAGTCCCAACCATCTCCAGCTGCTTCAATAACCTTCCTTCCATCACAAGGTTAGAAATAGGGATGTTTACTGATGATTGCACAGTGTTCAATTGCATTCCAGACTTCACCAAATGAATGAGATCATTACCCCTAATCAGCAAGATGTTGACAATAATCAGGCATCTTGAAAAGTGACAAATAACATTCATTGCTACAAAGTTCCGGGCATTAACCAACTTCAGTAAGAGAGGGTCCAACCCTTGACATTCAACATTAGTACCACCACTGAGTTCCCCATCATCAACATTGACTAGAACTCAACGGGACCTGTCACATAAATATTTTGGCTACAAGAACAGTTCAGAGGCAGGGTGTACTGCAGCAAGTGACCCAACTCCTGACCTTCCAAGGCCTTTACACCATCAGGAGCACGATAGAATATTCTCCACTTGCAGGATGAGAGTCAACTCCTAAGAGAAACTCGACATCATCCACAACAAAACAGCCCACCCACCGCCATAACTGTTCATTCCCTGTACCACCTGCACACAGTGGCTGCACAGCGTACCCTCCACAAAATGCACCGCAGTTACTCACTTCGGCTATTCCCAAAAGCAGCTTCCAAACCCGCAACCTTTTCCACCGAGGCTTCAGGTGGAAGGGAACGTAACCACCTGCTGGTTCCCCTCCGAGTTGGGAAGATACCTTTGGTTCTTCATCGTCATTAAGTTTACATCTTGGAATCACTGTAAGTATACTTCATCACAGCCACCTTCTCGAGGTAACTAGGTCTGGGCTATAAGATAAGATATCTTTATTGGTCACATGTACATTGAAACACACAGTGAGATGCATCTTTTGTGTAGTGTTCTGGGGGCAGCCCACAAGTGTCGCCACACTTCTGGCGCCAACATAGCATGCCCGCAACTTCCTAACCCGTACGTCTTTGGAATGTGGGAGGAAACCGGAGCACCCGGAGGAAACCCACACAGACACGGGGAGAACATACAAACTCCTTACAGACAGCGGCCGGAATTGAACCCGAGTCACTGGCGCTGTAAAACGTTATGCTAACCGCTACACTACTTTCTGATCATGAGAAAAAAAATCAATAAATTTTCAAAGCAAAATGAGGAAATGCAGAAATTGAACATGTTCTAAGTTGCAGGAAAGGAGTGGAGGGAGTAATGGGGATGTCTGTGATAGGCCGAGAGAGACTGAAGGAAACAGGCAATGGTGCTAACAGCGGAGGGAGGGTGATGAAGGTGTGCAGCTGGTCTGCTTGAGGAGGTTAAACGGAAGGAGATGAGTGGAGTTGGAGGAGAGAGAAAAGAAAGACCTTGAAACATTGGACTTCAATGTCACAAAATTACTTTCCTTAGAAACATAAGGGTTTTGGTAATTGGTAATTGGTTTATTATTTTTCTGAATTGTCACATGTGCCGAGGTACAGTGACAAACATTGTTTTGCATACCATCCATACAGATCAGTTCATCACATCAGTACATTGAGGAAGTACAAGGGGAAGCAGTAACAGAATGCAGAATAAAGTGTTACAGTTACAGAGAAAGTGCCGTGCAAGCAGACAAGAAGGTGCAAGGTCATGACAAGGTAGATTGTGAGGTCAAGAGTCCACCTTATCGTACCAGGGAACCGCTCAATAGTCTTATAACAGTGGGATAGAAGCTGTCCTTGAGACTGGTGGTACGTGCTTTCAGGCTTATGTATCTTCTGCCTGATCGAAGGGGGGAGGATGTCCAAGGTGGGAGGGAACTTTGATTATGTTGACTGCTTTACCAAGGTCAGGAGAAGTGTAGACAGAGTCCATGGAGGGGAGGCTGGTTTTAGTGATGTACTGGGCTGTGTCCACAACTCTCTGCGGTTTCTTGCGGTTTCAGGCAGAGCAGTTGCCATACCAAGCCGTGATGCATCCTGATAGGATGCTTTCTATGGTGCATCAATAAAAATTGGTGAGGGCCAACAGGGACATGCCAACTTTCTTTATTCTTCTGAGGAAGTAGAGGCACTGGTGAGCTTTCTTGGCCATGGCGTCTACATGGTTAGACCAGGATGGACTATTGGTGATGTTCACTCCTAGGAACTTGAAGCTCTCAACCATCTCCACCCATTTTATTCCCTGGAGAGGAGACGCATTCAATTGCTGCATGTAGGTTAAATAAACTATTCATCCTTGCCCAACAAACAATCTGCTGGAGGAACTCAGCTGGTCGAGCAGCATCTATGGGGGAAAGGAATTGTCAATATTTCAGGTTGACAATTCTGCATCAGGACCAGTTTGTTGCTCCAGATTCAAGCATCTGCATTCTCTTGTGCCTCTATTTATCCTCGCCATTTTAACTTGCCAGAAGAGTATTATTACTATTATTCATTATGTCCCCTGTAACTTGTTACCCATGGAATGACATGATCCAGCTGCTGAGGAATTGCCCATGACCTGCTGACTTCTGTATAGAAAATATATTTCAACATATATCTCGATTCCTTTACACGAAGGTGTCATTTTAAAAGAAAACTTCTTCAAGGAACCAGAAGCAGGCAAAGTGCACCAATGTCTCTTCTGGGCTGTGTGACTTTGGAAACAGAGGGTAAACAGACTGAGTGCAGTGAGCACAGAGTGTTCCACATCACTGACCCAGGCTCAGGTCAGTCTGGACTGACAGCCCTCAGTCAACGAGTTCGTCCCTGTCCTGTCAGGTACCTCCCCAGCTCTCTTTTGAATCTACAGTTGAATCTGCCTCCAGTGCCGCTCCTGATTTTCCTAATGTCAGTGTTGCTTCTTTGTTCTGTGTCCTTTGACTCCTCTGCCAATGGGAACAGATTCTCTCTACCTACTCTGCCCACACCCTTTGAGGTACTTCCTTCAGATCCTGTCTCAACCTCTGTTCCAAGGAGAACAACTCCAGCTTCTCCGGACTAGTCACATAACTAAAGACGCTCATCCCTGGAATCATTTCAGTAAATATCTTCTGCACCCCCCTCGAAATCCTTTACTTCAAAGACCCCACCATCCGGGCCATGTCATCTTCACGCAGCTACAGGAGGTACAGAAGCTTGGAGTCCCACACCACCAGGTTCAAGAGCAGCTACTTCCCTTCAACCATTTGGTTCTTAAACCAACCGGCACAACCCTAAACACTGCCTCAGTACAGCAACACTATGACCACTTTGCACGTACAATGGACTTTGTTTTCTTGTTCTAATTATGTTCTTTTCTGTATAATTTATGTTTATATTTTTCTTGTGAATGCTGTGCCTCTAATGCAATGGGCCTGTGATGCCGCTGCAAGTAAGTTTTTCATTGCACCTGTGCATACGTGTACTTGTGCACATGACAATAAACTCGATTTGACTCTACTCAGCTTGAAAGAGGGACATCCAGTACTGGACACAATACTCCAGCTGTGGCCAAACAGCTTTCTATAAAGGTTTACCATGACTTCCTTGCTCTTGCACTCTTATGCGTTTACTTATAAAGATCAAGATCTGGTATACTTTTTTAACCATATTCCCAATCTCCCCTGCCACTTTCTACAACTATGCACCAATATCCTCAGATCTCGCTCGTACCCCTTTTAGAATTGTGTCCTCCAATTAGTGATGGCTTTTCTCAGTCTTCTTACCAAAGTATAGTACTTCCCACTTCTCAGCACTAAACATCATGTGTTAGCCATCTACCCATTCCAGATATCTCCTTGACGTCCATCATCATTCTCCTTCCAGTTCAGAGTTCCTCCAACTTTTGTGTCATTTGCAAATTGTATCCAAATCATAAAGTATTTTTAAGTAAAGGAAGTCACTTCCGGAAACTCCTCCTCCAAGTCGTTCAAGACGCACCATTAGGTGTTATTCTTGAACCTGTTGGCCTGTATCCTTATTGAGAACCTTTAATCTGTCAGTGTGTGGCACAAGAAGGAAAATGACCCGCAACTCTCTCTTCGATGTTCACACTGATATCATGCTTAATTAGAATTCAGAAATCAATTATTTGCAGTTAGTTCCTGAAAAGTAGATTTGAAAGGCCGTCTGCTACAAGGTATATGTTCTCAGTCTCTCTGATGTACACAAATTCATGTTCAGACTGTAGGGTTCCAATTCTCTGCTGCCTGTCGCCTGTAGGTGTCCTAAATTAGGCACTTATCCAGTTATTAGTGGGCATGAAATTGTCCCTAATCTGCTTTAATAGGCTCTGTCAGTCAAAAAAATGATGTGTAAAATGCAAATTGTCACAGTAACTAATGTCCTTTAGGGATGGAAATCTGCAGTCCTTACCCAGTCTGGCCTACAAGTGACTTCAGACCCAAGACCTTGCATCATCCAGGAAGCCACTCGGTTCAAGGGAAATTAGATATGGGTGTTAAATATATTGATGTGAAGTGGTTTCCAAAAGCCTGGACTTTGCAGTTGTAATGATATTGTTACGACTGATGATTGACGTCATTTTTCAATGAGACTGACAGCATCTTTGGAGGTTCTACACATCCACAGTTTGACACAGACAGCTCCTATCAGTGACTCACACCCTTTCCTCAGGGCGAGCTGTTTACAGTCTTCTCTGTGGAATAACCCAAATTAATATAATTTTGCAGTGTTTACAAAACAGTCTCACAGTACACTACCCAGAAAGTACCCTTTAAATAAATAGCTAATTGCCAAGCAAATTCTCAAACCATAAAAATATAATTTTATGTACATAGATTTTAATTCCCTCATATATATCTTTCAAAATATGAGTTCACTGCTTAGTTCATTTGTGACTCTTGCATTTCATGAAATAAGTTTATAAATTACTACATTTGTTCTGAGACTGGGATTAAGTCAGGTTGCTGGGACAATGCAGGCAGTTATAGTCTGCATTGTGTCTGACCCAGATGTCAAAATGGAAAGTATTCATTATCGCAGTGGAATAATAGATGGGGTGGTGGATGACACCTGTCGCTGTCTCTCAACTCTACTCCCACTCCCCTTCCCCTCTTTACATTGGATATCTCGCCTCTCTGCACTCAGTCCTGATGCAGGGTTTCGACCCGAAACATCAGCAATTCCCTTCCTCCCACAGATTCTGCTCGACCCGCTGAGTTCCTCCAGCAGATTGGTTGTTGCTCCAACATTCATTTTCCTGCTGTTTTCTTATATCTTATCGATGAGAAATCCATCACAGTCTCAAATAAGCACAGGGACTCTGCTCCTGGTTCTCTGTGGCAAAGAATTCCAAAGAATGACAACCCCCTGGGAGAAAGAACCCTTCCCCATATCATTGAAACTTAGAGGACTCAACTGGCTGAAAATGAAGTGCTCATTCTGTGCAATGAGAGGTTTTTAAAATTTTCCTTGCATGTGACAAAGGATGACAGAGTATTACAAGAAAGTGAAAGTAACCTCATTATAAATCAGGTAAATAAACGTAGCTAGAAATTAATTCCCAGTCAGTAGCCTTAGCATACTAAACAGTAGAATCTTGGGCTCCAAATTTCAGTTTCATAGACATCAATGACAAGACTTTAAGCAGCATGGTACAACGCACTGCTAATACTATACAGTTCTTGTTGTGTTATCGACTGGGGACCAGGTACATCACAGGGTCATCCTTAACTGGAGGCACAGCCATTGGTTCCAGTGACCCAGGTTCAATCCTGACTCTAGTGTTGCCCGTGTGGAGTTCGCACATTTCCTGTGACTGTGTGGACTTCCTGAATGCCCCAGTTTCTGCTCACGTTCCAGAGATGTGCTGGCCGCTTGTGACAGTGGGCAGCAGGAGATTGGGGCTAGTAGGAATGTGAGGGTAAAAATGCTAAGAGTTTAGAGAGCAATTGATGGTCAGTGTGGATATAATTCGCATTAGGGCCTGTCTCTGTGACGTATAACTCTATCGCATTGTTAACTTGTGTCGCAGTTCTATACATGCCGAAAACCAGGAAACTTGCAAGTACAGCTGGAACGGTAGAATAATGGTTCATCTGAACACCAGAAGCTACATTTTTGCCCCATTGATCCAGGGATATAGTTCAAATCCCACGGTGGTACCTAAATTAAAATTCAAATAATTGAATAAATCTGGCTACATTTTGATAAAAGATAAACATAATAACAGTGAGCCTGAACTGATAGTTGTAAAAACCCTTCTGAATGGGAGAAACAAAAATAAGAGTAGGCTCTTTGGCCTCCTTAAAAGATCCCCTAACTCAGCACAACTTTCCTGCACTAACTCCGTATCCTTTGATCCCCTTAATATATCAATATCTGTCTTGAACACACAGTGACTGAGGCTACACAGCTTTCTAGGGCAGAGAATTCATCGCCGTTATCTCACCTCAGTCCTGAGTGGCTGAGGCCTTATTTTAAGGCTGTGATCCAGGTGCTTGACTCCCCAGCCAGGAGGAACAACACTTCCACACCGACCCTGTCACGCTGCAGAAGAACTTCTTTGCATTTCAATGAGATCACCTCTCATTCTTCTACACTCCAGAGAATACAGGCCCAGGCTGCTTAACATCTCCTCCTGAGAAATCCACCATTCCATGAATCAATCTGGTGACCTTTTGCTGCACTCCCTCAACTGCAGGTATATCCTTCCTTCAATAGGGGGGACCAGACCGATACAAAATATTCCAGATGTAGTGTCTCCAAGGTCTATGTAATTGGAATAAGATGTCTCTATCCTCGTATTCAAATCCTTCTGCAGTAAAATAGCACTTGTTTTTCTAATTGCTTGCTATGCCTGCATGTTAACTTTCAGTGATTCATGTACGAGGACACACAGGTCCCTCTGAACACCAACATCTCTCGATCTTTCATCATTCAGAAATGGTCCACCTTTCTACTTTTCCTCCCAAAATGGGTGACGTCACATCTTCCCACATTACTTTCCATCTGCCAGCTTCTTGTTCATTCATTCAGCCTGCTTATAGCCCCCAGTTCATCTCTGGGCATCCTGCTCACAAGCCACACGATCACCCTTTGGAGAAGGACATTTAACTATGTGGCTCCAGACTGACCTAGGCGGTTGACTGTTAACTACCACCCCCTGCCAGTTCAGTACCAATAGTGCTGGAATTGGCAGTGACTTTCATCGTTCTATCAATTAAAGATAAATATTATTTACTTCCAGTCCTATTGCCCTTTCTCGTGAAGGCTGTTCTTCACCATGCAAACTTGAGGAAATGGCGACCAAATCGTTCTTATCCTCCTCTCGTGTCTATCCTGGGGTTGCAGAATCCCATGATCACAGTTGCGTGCTGAAGCCTCACTGGACTTAACACTCTTCTCTCTCCTGTGAAGGAACGATGTGCTTATTTGTGGTTCTTCAACTATGACCAAGACTGAAATCAGCTAACTTAATAGTGGCTGTAAAAATCAAATCATCTAACATATATGGGTTACTACTAACCTGGACTAACAGCTCATCAGCAAAATTGTTTGCAAGGAGAAGTGTAAAATATTTATGAACTCACAATCAAACTTGCATTTAGTTATTCCCTCTCATTTCCTCAGGACATCCCAAAGCTTCTCACCAACAATGAGTTAATTTTGTATGGAGCTATTATGGTAGTTATCAATACAGGAGCCTGAGGTCACGTACCACCAGGCTTAAGGACAGCTTCTATCCCACTGTGATAAGACTATTGAACGGTTCCGTTATACGATGAGATGGACTTTGACCTCCCGCTCTACCTTGTTGTGAACTTGCACCTTATTGCACTGCACTTTCTCTGTAGCTGTAACACTTTACTCTGTACTGTTATTGTTTTTACCTGTACTACCTCAATGCACTCTGTACTAACTCAATGTAACTGCACTGTGTAATGAATTGATCTGTACGATCGGTATGCAAGACAAGTTTTTTACTATACCTCGGTACAAGTGACAATAATAAACCAATACCAATAACGTAATCGTGGGGTCCAAGTCCATAGATCCCTCAAAGTTGCCGGGCAAGTTGATAGGGTAGTTAAGAAGACGTATGGTGTGCTGGTCTTCATTAGTCAGGGGATTGAGTTCAAGAGCTGCGAGGTAATGTTGCAGTTCTATAAAACTCTGGTTAGACCACACTTAAGAGTATTGTGTTCAGTTCTGGTCACCTCATTATGGGAAGGATGTGGAAGCGATAGAGAAGATGCAGAGGAGATTTACCAAGATGTTGCCTGGATTAGAGAACATGCCTTGGGTTGAGTGAACTAGGGCATTTCTCTCTGGAGAGACGGAGGATGAGAGGACACTTGATAGAGATATATAAGCTTATGAGAGGCACAGATAGAGTGGACAGCCAGCACCTTTTCCCCAGGGTGGCAATGGCCAATACCAGAGGACATCTGTTTAAGGTGAGTGGAGGAAAGTTTAGGGGAGACATCAGAGGTAGTTTTTTTTAAAAACGCAGAGAGTAGTGGGTGCCTGGAACACACTGCCGGGGGTGGTGGTAGAGGCTGATACAAAAGGGACATTTAAAAGACTCTTAGATAGGCACATAGATGCAAGAAAAATGGAGGGTTACGGGCTGTGTAGGAGGGAAGGGTTAGATTGATCGTGGAATAGGTTTATATAGGTCGGCACAACATCGTGGGCCGAAGGGCCTGTACTGTTCTACGTTCTATAATGATATGCTAGTTATTAACAACCCCAGTTGTAGATATCCATAATCATAGTACATGAATTAATCTCGCACTGTGTCATTGACTAAGTACCAATTTTAGGGTATTACATGTCTTACCTTCTTGGAAAGTGTAGAACTGTACAATTTGCATCAGATCCAACTTCCATGAAAATTGGTTGCTTTGATTCTTCTTCATAGGCAGCCCCTTGGGATAAAGGATAGCTCATTTCTACCTTGCCTTTGTGGATAAAGAGGAGCCATAAATGTGGGAACCATTAATGCTTCTATAGATTGGACACGCAGGGTGGGTGGATAATTTGTGAGGTGGTAGCACCATCCTTCAATTATGCAGGGTTCCTTGTGCTCCTGACGCATGGACCCATTTCTTAACATGTGTTTTTCTACAATAATAATTATTCTATATATTATTTTGCAAACCCATTTATTATTACTGGCCACCTGATTCTTCCAGAGAAAGAACAATTTTGGAATAAATTCAATAGTGAACAAATTTGCACAAATCCCACCCACAATACAACACTCTCATCAATAAGGAGTTTGATTATCAATCCCTGCAGTGTTTGGCTTAGGTTTTGAACAAGTTGGGGTACATTTTCATCTTCACTACTTGCATGGTAATCTTACTGAATGGATTATCCATCAGTTGCAAAAGCAAAGGGGTAGAAGTCAAATGGGATCCACCTCTGCAGAAGTTGTCTTTGAATATTGTGGTTTTGAGTTTGTATTATTCAGGGATGAAGCTGGAACAGTGCAGGATGTAGGAACGTTGAATAGTTCCCATGATGTGGCAAACTGTGAATTGGCTTGAGGGGATGAAATATTCTTCCATTGTTTTTCTATGACTTTATCCAGGAAGCCAGTTCCTTCCCCAATAATACCCGCCGTAGGGCAACAAAGCAAGATCACATCTGGAACCAAGATTCACAATTCCAAAGTGGATTCCAAATTTGCAATGAAACTCCTACACTCACATCAAAAGTCAAAGTCGAGTTTATTGTCATGTGCACAAGTCCATATACGCATAGGTGCAAAGAAAAACTTACTTGCAGCAGCATCACAGGCACAGAGCATCAGATAAGCAGCATTCACAAGAAAGACAAATTAAACATAATTATACACAATTTTTACAAAAAAACAACACATTTAGAACAAAACAAAACCAAAGTCCATTTTAGTGCAGTGTGATCATAGCAGTTTACAGGCACGGTAGTGTAGCGGTTAGCGAAACGCTATTACAGCGCCAGTGACCCAGGTTCAATTCTGTCTGCAGGGAGTTTGTACGTTCTCCCCATGATTGCATGGGTTTCCTCTGGGTGCTCTGGTTTCCTCCCACATTCCAAAGATGTACTGGTTAGGAAGTTGTGAGCATGCTATGTTGGCACCAGAAGCATGGCGACACTTGCGGGCTGCTCCCAGAACACTCCAGGCAACAGATGTATTTCACTGTGTGTTTCGATGTACATAGGATATCTTTTAGTCACATGTACATTGAAACAGTGAAATGCATCTTTTGCATAGAGTGTTCTGGGGGCAGCCCGCAAGTGTCGCCACGCTTCCGGCGCCAACATAGCATGCCCACAACTTCCTAACCCGTATGTCTTTGGAATGTGGGAGGAAACCGGAGCACCTGGAGGAAACCCACGCAGACACAGGGAGAACGTACAAACTCCTTACAGACAGTGGCCGGAATTGAACCTGGGTCACTGGCGCTGTAATAGTGTTACACTAACTGCTGCACTAGTGATTAGCATTGTGCAGGTTGGTTCAAGAACCAAATGGTTGCATGGAGACTCTTGTTGGAGTCAGCAGCCAAGGTTTCAGAACTAATTAGCACATGGCCCAAAATCAACTGATTGGGGTTGCTCCCTTCCATTACTGCTGATGGGAAGGCCAAGCTCTTTAAAGACCGGGCTTGATTTGCCAAGATCTGCTGTGCTGTTTGTGCTGAATGGACCACCTGATGGGACTTGCTCATTCAAGAGGCCACTGCTGGATTCAGAACAGAGGCAGCCTGTAGTCTGGGTCCGAGGAGGAAGTAGTGCAGGGGGCAGAACACTCAATTATTTCTTTAATTATGTCCCTAATATTCTGCAAACTCTAAATCTGTATTAAGTCTGCAGTACTTTGAAGTTTCTTCGAACCTTTGTGTCCCTGTTTAATTAAAAAGATTTCTGAAGAAAGTTTTATCTAAAATCTCAACATTTTCAGATTACTTAAACAAATCACTGGCCATGTTCCTTTTAATCATCCAATATTTTGTTATTAATGTCCCTTGGAAGAGAATGGATTAAAATCCATGGATGAAAATTATTGTTAGAAAGCCAAGAAAGGAAGTAATAGTGAGTTAATGAGGTGAAGCAGATTAAAACTATTAAGATAAACTTGACATCAGTAACTTTGAACAATAAATGCAACAACCTGAAGGCAGCAGGTCATTGGTTTCCCCCTTGACCCAGGTAAAAAAAAACACAAGATGGCTCCCAAAGAGTCTAGTTTATAATTAGAGGAGATTATATAATTCTATCTGCCTATCACACAAACACTTCACCTCCAGTGTCTCCCATCTGCCTCCCAACTGGTTCTATCTGCCCATGATTTCCCCCTTATCTGGTTCCACGTCACCTTCCTTACTTATCAGATTCCAGCACCTACAACCTCTTATGTCTCCACTTATCACCTTCCAGCCTCTGTCTCTACCTCTCCCTTCCTTTCCTGGCTCCTTCCGTCCCCATTTTTCTCTTTACTTATCTGTATCTACACGTCACCCACCAGCCACTGTCTCCTGACTCTACCCTCCCTCACTTGGCTGCATCTGCCCATCACCTCCTTCCTCACCTGGTTCCACCCATCACCTGCCAGCCCCTATCCCATTCCCGCTTCTCACCTCTTCATACTGGCTATCCCCCTCTACACTCTCAAGCCTCGACCAAAACGTCGACCGTCCCTTCACCTCCACAGATGCTGCCTGACCTGCTGAGTTCCTCTGGGCTGTTTGCTTTCTTTGGTTTTGAGAGTGTTTGTCCAAAGAACATAAGAAAGAAAGAGCAGGAGTAGGTTACTCAGCCCCTCAAACCTGTCCCACTATTCAATATGATCAATAATAATTTAGCCAACCCTTCTTGTTTAAGTAATAATCAAGATATCCCATTCTACCCTGTTCCTGTAACTGAATGTGTGTCAATTTTGGCGATGTTGAACTTGGCAGATGAAAGAGAGTTAATCAATAACATTGGACACTTCCCTTATACGATGAGATGGACTCTTGACCTCACAATCTACCTTGTATGGTTGCACCTTATTGTCTACCTGCACTGCACTTCCCGGTAGCTGTTACACTTTAGTCTGCATTCTGTTATTGTTTTCATCTTGTGCTACCTCGATGCACTGTGAATGAATTGATCTGTACGAACGGTATGCAAGACAAGTTTTTTTTACTGTACCTGGGTACAAGTGACAATAATAAACCAATACCAAAACCAATACTTATTACGAGAATGTTGCCAGGACTCTAGGGTCTGAGTGATAAGGAGAGGTTGGGCAGGCTCGAACTTTATTCACTAGAGCGTAGGAGATTGAGGGGTAACCTAATGGAGGTCTATAAAATCATGAGGGGCATAGATAGGGTGAATGTACACAGTCTTTCTCCCCCAGGGAAAGAGAATCAAAAACTAGAGGGCATAAGGTTAAGGTGATAGGGGAAAGATTTAAAAGGGCATCTTCTTCATGCAGAGGGTGGTGTATATATGGAATGAGCTGCCTGAGGAAGAGGTTGAGGCAGGTACAACAATAACATCGAAGAGACATTTGGACAGGTATATTGACAGGAAATATTTAGAGGGGTATGGGTCAAACACGGGCAAATGGGACTAGCTGGGATGGGCATCTTGTTCAGCATTGATAAGTTGGGCCGAAAGGCCTGTTCCCATGATGCATAATAGAGTTTAGCTTGCAATACGGGGTCACTTGTCCGATAGACCATGACATTATTAATGCCTGATTTATCTTTTGGTATGTGGGCATCAATAACAAGGCCAACATCTATTGCTCATCCCTAATTGCCCTCGAGAAGGTGGTGGTAAACTGCCGCAGTTCTGATTCCCATCCTGGTCCTCCTCCTGTGCCGTTATAGAGGGAGTTTCAGGATTTAGACCAAGTAACAAAGGATTGGTGATGTTTTTTTGAATCAGGATGGTGCATGATTTGAAGAGGAACCTGCAAGTGGTGGTGCTCCCATACAACTTCTTCCCCTGTCCTTCTTGGTGGCAGGGGTCATAGAGTTAGGAGATGCTGTTGGGACAAGCCGGAGAAGTAACTGCAGTGCACTACCTACAAAATGCACTGCAGTTACTTGCCAACAGGAGGCACAATGTTGGAGGGAGTGAATGCTCTGGGTGGTTGATGAGGTCCCATTCAAGTAGGGCACTTTGTTCATGATAGCGTTGAGCTTTCTAATTGGAGCTGCATTCATCCAGGTAAGTGCAGGGTTCACACTCCTGACACTCCACACTCCTCAGTTGTGCCTTGTAGATGGTGGAAAGGCCTGAGTTCAGGTGGTGAGTCACTTATATCAGAATATCCAGCCTCTGACTCACTCTTATATCTATGGTATTCATACGTCCAGTCTGGTTGAGTTCCTAGTCAATGGTGACCTCCAGGGTGTTAATGGTGGGGAAATTGGTGATGCCATTGAATGTCTCTTGTCAGAGATGGGTCCCTTAGTATGAAGGCAACTTGCCACTTCTGCTCTCCCTTTCTGCATGCAGCCAACCTTCTTGAAACGCTAAGAGAGTGGAACTGAACACTGTGCAGTGTTCGGTGAACATCCTCAACCCTGGCCTTTCGATGAAATGAAGAAGCAACTGAAGATGTTTTGGCCCAGAACATAATCTCGCTGCATGTCTACCTGGTGTCATGGTCACAGCCTTACTTTACAGTGTCCCTCACCAACTTTATGGTAGGTGGAAAGCAGAATGGATGAGTTAGCTGCTTTCTTCATCATGTTCTTTCTTGTGCCCTTCCAGTGGTGAAGAGCTGGATGATTATTTGTAACTTGTGGGAGAAACTTCTTATTTAAAGAACTTCTTGTCATTTTATTTGAGGCACTTCATGCAACCAACCTTGGTGTAAACCAACCATCTGCATTAGAAGGTCAGATGAGGGATAAGTTGAAGCACATTATTTCTGTTGGCGATTCGAATCTATGAACACAAAGCAATTTATGCAAAAGATGAAAAATGGATGAGCAAAACAGAAAGATGCACAACTACCACAGAACATCTAGGAATAATTTCTGAAGTTATTTCCCCAAAAATATAGCATGACCCAGGCCAACATCTCTCCAAAATAAAATCTTTAACTAATGTTACCTGAAACAATCTTTTTAGGATCTCTTTCGAACAAATCTGCAGAAACTGATTCAGACATTAAATTCTGCTATTTCTTACGAAGGAATGTCAATCTCTACCAGATTATTGTTACTAATAAGCATGGGCTCCAATGCAGGCATGGTTTTTATTAAGCTAATGGCATACAGTAATGCAGTCTGGAAGGGCCTTTTGTTACACATTTCAGTTTGACGTGTAACATTATATATCTTTCTGACAACTTTTGATCATACAACCTAAGTCTGTGTGCAAGTTTCCAATAAACACGCACAAAAATCAAGACCATAACTATGACAAACAAATAAGGGATTGAGGGATAAATATTAGCCCAGACAAGGAATAACTCAAGGAATGGTGATGTACCACTGCCTTAATATCTTTTGTGGAATGGAATGTATAATTCATCTTCCTTCTTTCATATATTGGTCAGAGGAAAGGAATGAGGAAGGGCTTAATTATACCCCAATGGCTATTCAAGAGGATTCTAGTGCTCTTCATTGAGCTGCAGAAGAAACCAAGATGGCTATTCAGTGCTGGACAGCTGGAGATGTGATGTCCTCTGATCTGCCACTCAGTAAGCAACTTCTGACATCTGTGTGCAGTTTGGCATGTTTTGGGTTATATTATTTATTCAAGGGAATTATATTGCTGACAAATATAATATGCACAGTGCCAAAAGATCACAGGATGACAAATGTTTAGGAATTCCTAACCTTTTTGCTGCTGGGTCATTTAAAAGTTAAAATATGATTATGTCCTGGGATAAACAATGTGGAATGAATTCACTGCATTTGTGGTGAATGGGGAGATGTCCTTCAGGTATATGTTAACAACAGGGCAGTATCCACACAAACAAGTATACGAATCTGGAGGTTTTGATAGAGGAAAGAAGTCTGAGAATAAAGTTTTACACAAAGCTAGAATTGTGAGAGATTGGCTTAAATATATTAGACAATAATTGCATAAGGCAGGGGGCAGGCACAGTGGTGTAGTGGTTAGTGTAACACTATTACAGCACCAGCAACCCAGGTTCAATTCCAGCCACTGTCTGTAAGGAGTTTGTACATTCTCCCAGTGATTGCGTGGGTTTCCTCCGAGTGCTCCGGTTTCCTCTCACATTCCAAAGACATACAGGTTAGGAAGTTGTGAACATGTTATGTTGGCATTGGAAGCATGGCAACACATGCGGGCTGCACCCAGAACACTCCATGCAAAGGTGGATTTCATTGTGTGTTTCAATGTACATGTGACTAATAAAGATAACTTATCTTCAAAAAAAGTTGTACAGGGGCTGTTGAGATATATAAAGAGTAATGATAAAATCCAATAATGATCATGGAAATTCCTTGGAGATTCAGTTGATTAAGTCAAAATGAATGTTTCTGACATTAGGTGAATAAAGTTATTGTCAGGGGATATACATGTCCCTATATGGAACAAATCTTGAAATACACTATCACACTTTCAACAATACACTTTATACTTTAAGCAACATATTCACAAAAAGGCACTTGCATAAACCAGTATACAAAATGATAAAACATCTCAGACTCTAATTAACCTCAGATTGTGTCCATTTCCAGCAATTGGACTTCAAATGTTATGGCAAACAGATCAGGTCAAGTGTATCCTATGTCAATCAGGAGCAGCACATTATTTGACATTGTGGTGACTCACCGTCTAGTCGGGCGAACCGGCTCGGCAGTCGGGTCGTGCGGCGTCGGAGCGACGAGGCCCAAGATGGCGGTGGGACTCGTCTTTCCAAGCGACGGGGAGAACCCGCGCGTGGGAAAGTCCTGATGACGTAGGACTTACGTCATTGCCGGTTGTTTTGGGCGGGAACATTCTCCCTTAAAGGGCCCACGCAAGGCGGGAAAATAAACCAGTTCTGTTTGGCAATCCTCCGAGTATAGTCTTGTTTCATTCCGCGGCAGCAACCGCTACAACATCATGATTTTACCTTTGTCAGGGACTGTAATGCTTTGGGGAGAACTGCCAGCTTTTAAAACAATCTGCAGTGCAATGACAAATCAACTTTCTTTACACCCTAATGATCAATTTGGCATCGTTGTGCAGGCAATTATTTGCATAAATTGATCATTAATTAGGTTAAAGTACATTTGGGTAGGGTGAAGACATATTAAAAAATCTTGGCTCCTGTTCAGAGTGCTGCTCTCAGGTGCGAGAAACTGTGTGTAATATTATTCACTTGATTCTACCATTGTGATTCCTCTCCCAGGCAGGGCAGAAATATTTCTGTTGTTGGCACCTCTCTAGATATACAAAGATTTTTATCACAATTATTCTTTTTACATATTTGTATTCATAGTATGTGATGTACTTTATAAATTTTACATACACAAATAATCAAGTTATTACACAGTTTGGACAAAGTGTTCCCAATAAAGTGGATACAGATTGCAATAAAACATCTTAGTTCTCATGCACTATGTTTAAATGGACAAATAATATCACGGTAGCCATTAAATTACTCAGGTCATCACAAGGAGAGTCTGGAGATGCCAGGATGGATTTTAAGGGAGTTGCATCTATCTGAGAGCCTCTGAAACAATAATGCAGCTGGAGTCAGGAAAGGAGGCTGGGTAAAGCATTCAGGTAACAGTTAAAAATCATTTGAAATATGTGGATATTCTTTGAAGTTGCATGAGTCAGGATCCAGTGTAGTCTGCAGATGAAGTGTGTTTGGAAAACTAGGGCTAAATAAACCCTAAACACAAAGGATTGGACTAATGCTCCAGTGCAGCAGTGTGGTCCTTCAAGAGATTTTAGACCAAAGTCCCATTCCCCTCCCATAGTAAACCAGAAGAGATCAAAGTCAGTCAAAATTGAGTTTATTGTCATGTGCACAAGTACATGTAAGCACAGGTGCAATGAAAAACTTACTTGCAGCAGCATCACAGGTACATAGCACCAGATACACAACATTCACAAGGAAATGTTCACAACATTTACCAGGATGTTGCCTGGATTGGAGAACATGTCTTATGAGGATAGGTTGAGTGAGCTCGGGCTTTTTTCTTTGGAGAGAAGGAGGATGAGAGGTGACTTGATAGAGGTGTACAAGATGATAAGAGGCATAGATCGAGTGGACAGTCAGAGACGGCACAACACAAGGGGACATAATTTTAAGGTGATTGGAGGAAGGTATAAGGGGCATGTCAGGGGCAAGTTTTTTACACAGAGAGTGGTGGGTGCGTGGAATGCACTGCCTGCAGAGGTTGTGGGGGCAGATACATTAGGGATGTTTAAGATGCTTTTAGATAGACACATGAATGATAGAAAAATAGGGGGCTATGTGGGAGGGAAGGGTGAGATAGATCTTAGAGCAGGAGAAAATGTCGGCACAACATTGTGGGCTGAAGGGCCTGTACTGTGCTGTAGTGTTCTATGTTCTATAAAACATAAACTAAACATAAATTATGCACAGTTTTTACAAGAGAGAACACAATTAGAACAAAAAAAACAAAGTCCATTGTAATGCAAAGTAGTCAAAGTGGTCATAGTGTTGCTATACTGAGGTAATGATTTGGGTTTTGCCGGTAGGTTCAAGAACCAAATGGTTGAAGGGAAGTAGTTGTTCTTGAACCTGATGGTGTGGGACTTCAGGCTTCTGTACCTCCTGCCCGATGGTAGCTGTGAGAAGATGGCACTGTCTGAATGGTGGGGATCTTTGATGATAGATGTTGCCTTCTTGAGGCAGCACTTCCTGTAGATACTACTGATGGTGGGGAGGGACGTGCCCGTGATGTATTGGGCAGAGTCCACTACTCTCTGCAGCTTCTTACATTCCAGCACATTTGAATTGCCATACCAGACTGATGCAACCAGTCAGGATACTTTCCATAGTATATCTGTAGAAGTTTGTGAGGGTGTCTGGTGACAAGCCGAACCTCCTCAACCTTCTAAGAAAGTAAAGATGCTGGCGCACCTTCATTGTGATTGTGTCTATGTGCTGGGCCCATCACATTGCACTATAGTGAAAATGAGCCAGGGAATTCTCCCCATGTCCTGACTGACATTTACCCCTCAATCAACGTTATTGAAACATATGTTGAGTGCTACGGCTCTGTACCTGACCAGCTTGCCACTGCCCCTGTTACTTTTCCATTGTAGAGATTCAGTTGAGCTGAACCCTCCTCACCGATGAGGCGGGGGATTGTCTCTGAACAATGAGTAGGCCTCATCGGTAGTCCTGAAGTCCCACTCCATAATGTCCTAAGTGTAGTATACGTCTTTGATACTGGTTTAAAAACTGTTTAGGTGGATGTAAATAATGTAAAAAATGCCTTATATCACTAATAGACCTTTAAAAACACTAAAATGAAGTAAATTAAGTAGTTACGTTTACCTTTCTCTACAGAGTTGCCCAGCCAGTTGAAATGAATGAGGTCATGGTTCCAACCTGGTATAATGCAGAAGGCCAGATGCAAAGAGCTTATGGATACTCTCTCCTGGAAATCAGTGCTTACCTACTGGGCTCAATGGCAAGACTGGTGCTCCACAAGGCTGTGTCCTCAGCCTCCTACTCTACTCCCTGTACACTCATGACTGTGTGACCAGATCTTGCTCCGACGCCACCTACAAGTTTGCAGATGGTACCACCGTAGTGGGCCGTATCTCAAATAACGATGAGTCGGAGCACAGGAGGGAGATAAAGAGCTTAGCGACATGGTGTCATGACAACAACATTTCCCTCAATGTCGGCAAAACAAAAGAGGGGGGTGGTGCACATCCACTTGTCCACATCAACGAGGTGGAGAAGGTTAAGAGCTTCAAATTCCAAGGAGTGAACATCACCAATAGCCTGTCCTGGTCCAACCACGTAGATGCTACGGCCAAGAAAACTCACCAGCACCTCTACTTCCTCAGGAGGCTAAAGAAATCTGGGATGTCCCACTTGACACTCACCAACTTTTATCGATGCACCACAGAAAGTATCCTATCTGGATGCATCATGGCTTGCTATGGCAACTGCTTTGCAAGAAACTGTAGAGAGTTGTGGACACAGCTCAGCATATCACAGAAACCAGCCTCCCCTCCATGGACTCTGTCTATACTTCTCACTGCCTCGGTAAAGCAGCCAACATAATCAAAGACGCCTCCCACCCCGGACATTCTCTCTTCTCCCCTCTCCCATCAGGCAAAAGATACAAAAGCCTGAAAGCACGTAGCGCAAGGCTCAAGGACAGCTTCTATCCCGTTCTTATAAGACTATTGAACGGTTCCCTAGTACAATAAGATGGACTCTTGACCTCTCAATCTACCCCGTTATAACCTTGCACCTTATTGTCTACCTGCACTGCACTTTCTCTGTGGCTGTGACACTTTACTCTGCATTCTGTATTGTTTTACCTTGTACTACCTCAATGCACTGTGTAATGAATTGATCTGTATGAACGGAATGCAAGACAAGTTTTTCATGGTACAAGTGACAATAATAAACCAATTCCAACTCCAATTCCAAAGGGAGCAGACTTGCCTCCAGCAATTTTCCGACCTTCCCTTAGGGATCACCTGCTACCAGGTTCTGTGATTTGGTCCATATTATTTGATGGTTATCACATTGCTAACTGCAGAAGTTTGTGGCCAAGAACTACGGAAGGACGGCACAGTGACCTCAGGTACTTTCTGTGTGGAGTTTGCAATGTCCTCCTTGAAAACTTGTTGTTCCCTGCTGGCTGCTCCAGTTTCCTCTCACTTCTCAGAGTGGGTTGATTCGCAACTGTAAATTACCCCTTAGTGGCAAAAGATTCACAAGAGATTGGAGAACAAGATGCAGGGCTACACGGAATTAATAGTCTTCACATTGGTCTGCTGGAAGCTGACATGAGCATGATGGGTCCAATGGCCTCAATCCGTGTCATGGTAAGTCTTGAAAAATGCTGAAAAAAGGAGTCTGGGTAAAGGTAATATCCAATTAGTTAAACATCATTTGCAGTAGGCAGCTCTCGCCACAGATCTCCATCATTAATTCAGGATCTGCTTTCTGAACATTTTGCTGGACTTCAAATCTTGAAAGCTTTCTGTAATGGGGTTGAAATACCATGAAGAATGAAAGGAAAATATGGAGGTCATACAGCACGGATACAGGCCCTTCAGCCCAACCAGTCCATGCCGACCACACCCACTCAACTAGTCCCATTTTTCCGCATTCGGCCCATGTCCCTCTAAACCCCACCCCTCCATGTACCTATCCAAGTGCTTCTTAAATGACACCATTGTACCTGCCTCAACTACTTCCTCTGGCAACTCATCCCAGATACTCACCACGCTCTGCGTGAAGAAGTTGCCCCTCAGGTCCTACTAAATATTTCCCCTCTCACCCTAAACCTATGCCCCCTAGCTAAACCTACCCAGCGGAAAAGACTGTTACCGTCCACCTTATCTATGCCTCTCATAATTTTAAACATTTCTCCAAGGTCGCCCCTCATTCTCCTACATTCCAAGGAATAAAGACCTAGCTTGGCTGACCTCTCGCTACAATTCAAACCTTCTAGTCCTGGCAACATCTTTGGAAATCTTCTCTGCACTCTTTCCTGTTTTAACCACATCTTTTCTATAATAGGGTGTCCAAATATATAGATGGATCTTCTTTGAAGTCACACACAGAGGTAACCAAGTATTTCACAGTGCTGATGAACAGGGGTCTAAAAAGCTTTTCTCTTTGGAGAGAAGGAGGATGAGAGGGGACTTGATAGAGGTGTACAAAATGATAAGAGGCACAGATCGAGTGGACAGTCAGAGACTTTTTCCCAGGGCGACAATGGCTAACATGAGGGGACATAAGTTTAAGGTGACTGGCGGAAGGTATAAGGGGGATGTCAGGGGTAAGTTTTTTTACACAGAGAGTGGTGGGTGCGTGGAACGCACTGCCGGCAGAGGTTGTGGGGGCAGATACATTAGGGACATTTAAGAGACTCTTAGATGAATGATAGAGAAATGGGGGACGACGTAGGAGGGAAGGGTTAGATAGATCTTAGAGCAGGATAAAATGTTGGCACAACATCGTGGGCCCAATGGCCTGTGCTGCACTGTAATGTTCTATGTTCTATGTCATTGGCTAAATAAGCCACAACTGGACTTCTCCCTTTAATGTTAGATAATACCTAGATTCAGTATCATTTTAAGTTATATTTGATAATTTGAGAAGCAAAAGGTTTGCACTGGCTGAAGTCTCGGTGTTGAGTGAGATGGAATTGGGAAGCTCGAGCACAGGTGCTGGTGGGAGCTAGAAATAGTATTTTACATTTTACTGAGTCAGTTGCATTAAAATGTGCAAAATAATTACCTGTTGCCTGTAAATACAATTGCATAATGCTACTTTTTCAGCATTGTGTGATCGAAGATTAATTTTTCTGTGAGTCAAGCAAGGCAAAGACCGTTTCTGAGTTGTTTTGTGTCGCCCAGGGAATTTTATCTGGCATTTCCCGTTGTGGAAATTAAGCCAGTCATATAATGACAGCAAGGGGGTTTCCTTGTCAGGACCTCATGGGGTACATCACTTTCTGCTCAATGTTCTCCTTGGAGCACTTGTCCCACATTCTTGGGGTTCCCTCCATCGCACCCTGCTGGGACAAAGTGGTCTTACTCTACAGTGTTGGCCTGCAAGATAATAAGATACATTTGACCCTCTCACCCAGACTGTGCACAGAACTGCGTGCTTTCTACCCCCACCCCCCCCCCAATCTATAGCCCACTTCCCAATGTACAACCATTCCTTCCACGTCCCCAAATGCCAAAATGCCAGGACCAATCTTCTCACCACCCTGTACGACTGCCGATGGTGCCACTGATCCCCCAACCCCAACTTGCACCAAATACTGGACTCCTAGCTTGCCCAATCCCTTTCCCCCTCTACCCCCACCCCACCCAACCCCGCTTGTGGAAAGTTTCCCGAGCCCAACCTCAGGAGATGAAGAACAGGTGACACTGCTCAACTGTGGAAATGTACAGCACCCAAACTCTTGTACAATAAAATATTGATGTGGCTTTTGACCAGAATGTTTGTTCTCCCATCTCATCTGCACTGAAGTATCCCACCCTTAATGGTACACTTGCTTTTTTAGGCATGCATTTAATATCATTAATAAAATGATTAATTAAAAGTAATTAATCCACACAGTCAAAAGCGTCTTAGTATTTTATGTTTCTTGTTTTCTTTGGAGGCCACCAGATTTTACATATATAGACGGATAAAAGAGACATTATTCCAGGTTGCTGATCCTTCATTCCACACAGTAGCTGACTGACCTGCTGAGTATTTCCAGCGTTCTGTTACAATTAGTTGTGTAGCATTCTTGTCATTGTTATGTTATGGTCATTGCATCTACTTTATCTCTTTGAACTTTACCAAGTTCTTACAGGGCTTGATGGGCTAGATGCTGGGAGCATGTTCCCCCCCCCCCACTCAAATGGGGAGCCTAGGACCATGGGGGTCACCATCTCAGAATAAGGGGTCGACTGCTTTGGACTGAGCTGTGATCTAACTGAAACTTCTCGACTCAGCGAATGGCAGGTCTTTGGAATTCAAAGGGACGTTGAGGCTCAGTAATTGAGATTCAAATTGTAGATCGGTAAACTATTGGATATTGAGGGAATCAAGGGATACGGGAATGGTGTGTAAAAATGGCAATGAGGCAGAAGATCAGCCATGGTATTGATGAGTGATGAAGTCAGCTCGAAGGTTCAGATGACCCTACTCCTGTTCTTATATCTTGTGTTATTATGTTCGGGAACCATTTTCCCCCTTTTAAATACATTGTGTGTAGTTACGAACATAAGGAGTAGACTACAATGAAATAAAATGACAGCATTGTGGGCTTCCATTCTGTTGAGCAGCAACATATGTGTTTACTCATAGGAGCAAGTACATTGGAGTTTATATGCATCACTTGTTGTTCCCGTTCAGGTTTCCAACATCTGCAGTATTTTGCTTTGGGCAGACAACTGCAATGAGGCCCCACCTCTTGGGTCCCACCTGCCTAATTGGTTGTGGAATCAAATGACTTTCAGGGCTGGAACACAAACCACTAGCTCATAATCATGTAGTGGGCTCCAGCCTAGAGCCAGACATGTATTTTTTTAAACCTGATGGATGATGTGTCCCAGAGTAGAGAGAACAGACCTTATATGGATTTTACATTGCCCTTGCTTCTGGGTTACATCTTAGCCTATAACGTGGTTCCGTAAGGACAGAGATTCGTAGAGACGGACGGATTTTCAATACAAATGTTTAGCACTTCTCACAGTAATTTTATTTTTTTTTCTTTAAGGCTGTGCGTTAAACGTCAGAATTAAATAGAAACTGTCTTCTGAAGAAGACAGAAACTTTGAAAATAACTCTCTAAAAGTCAACCATACTTGCTGCTAATAGCAAGAAGGGGTTTCATGAGGTTCCTATTAAATCTGGTGCTCAAATACAAAGTGAAAGGCCGGGAAATGAGAGAAACGCTGCCCTAAGCAGCAGTCTGACATACTTAACATTGAAATAAAAGTTAAATTGAATCCTGCATGTGTTTTGAATGCTCACAGTATTTCATTTGCGTGCAGAATCAGCTTATACCAGGGAAACCACAGCTTCCTTGAGTGGTGAACACATCAGTAAACATTGGCAGCAATAGATTACTGACAACACAACTTCCATTTCACATAACCAGGCACACTCGATTACTGCGTGACCTGGTGAGAGAGAAAATTGTCTTTAACAATTTGCTCTTCCAGATACCAACACCATATTTACAAGCCCCTGCCGATGATTAAATATTGATGTCTTTCTTTGGGTCCACCAATAAATTCATTTTAATTAAACTATTGGGATTTGTGGCATCCTGGTAAAATGTCACTGGACAACACAGTTCCTTCATTACAACATTGACTACACAGTTCAAAAGTACTTCATGGCTGTAAAGCATATTGGGATGTCCTAAGGTTTGAAGAGGCGGTATAGAAATGCAAGTCTTCCTTTTATGTTAATGGAATGCCAGAAATTTTCTTTAACTTATTTAGAATGCACTGGAGATTGGGTTACACAGATCAGCAGAGCCCTTGAGAATTATTGAGCTGTTATATTGCAATATCTGTAGGTTAATAAATGTGCAAGTTCCAAGAGAGAGTTAATACTCAAAAGGGTTAATTTGCATTGTTTCATTTCTGTGATATGTGCTGCATAAGGATTTTGCATGTTTATTATTGTCATTAAAGACATCTAGTTTGAACAATCTCCCTTCTGATATGTCAGTAGTTACAAGTTGAGATGGTTATTTATACAGTATATGGCTCCACACAAGTTAACAGTAGAAATAATAATCTACATTTGTAAGACACCAATACCTTAATGAAATGTCTCAAAACCCTTCATAGGAGCTGTATCAGACAAAATTTGACCCTGGACTATGTGATTGGAAGCTTGGTCAGAGAGGTAGGTTTTAATTAAAATGGGAGAGAGAATTCCAGAGTTTACATTGGCATCTGAAGGCACAGCCACCAATGGTGGAGTGGTTAAAACTGAGGATGTGCATGAGTCCAGAATATCACTCAATAGGTGAGGGAATCCAATCAATGCAATGATCCACACTGAGGTTTAACCTCAGAAAAAGAATAAGTTGCAGGGAAAATAAGGAGAAGAGGAATGGGAAGGAAAGGATTGCTCCATTGGGAGCCAGCGTGGACTCATGGTGCCGAATGGTCTCCTGCATGGTAAATAAGTCAGTAAGTTAACACATTCTCAAACACTTCAGTGGAGCACCAGGCCACTTTCATCCAAGGTGGATCTAGAATCACATTTGGTAGCAACATTAGGGCAAGCTCAGAACTGCTCTTTCAATGAAATCAGTGGGTTAGCCTGACTTGAGTTATACTGCAATGTTTACACCTGCCATCCACCTCCACTCCCCCCGATGGTGAATAACAATGAATCAGTCACAGTGCTGGTGACACACAGTACTTTGGATGCGTCCGTGTGTAAGTGTTTGGGATTGGACGGCGGGCTGCACTAAACTGTGTGGAGTTAACCCTTCCTGGAGGCGATATCTTGCTTCCAGGCCTATGCCACTGGTGAGGGGTAAGTCCACTCTGGTGTGCAACCTTCTTTATAAAGTGCTCAGATGGTCCATTGAATTCTCAGAGGCTGGATCAACATATCAACAAGAGATAGAAGCAGAATTAGGCCATTTGGCCCATCAAGACTGCTCCATCATTCAATCATAGCTGATTTTTTTTTCAACCCCATTCTCCTGCCTTCTCCCTGTAACCCTTAACCCACTTACCAATCAAGAACCTATTAATCTCTGCCTTAAATACACCCAATGACTTGGCCTCCACAGCCCTCTGTGGCAACGAATTCCACAGATTCACCACCCACTGGCTGAAGAAATTCCTTCTCATCTCAGTTGTAAAGGGACATCCCTTTATTCTGAGGCTGTGCCCTCAGATCCTAGACTCTCCTGCTAATGGAAACATCCTCTCCACGTCCACTCTATCCAGGCCTTTCAGTATCCGGTAGATTTCAATGAGATCCCCCCACAACATCCTTCTGAACTCCATTGAGTACAGGCCCAGAGACACCAAACGCACCTCATACATTCAGCCTTTTATTCCCAGGGTCATTCTTGTGAACCTCCTCTGGTCCCTCTCCAGGGCCAGCACATCCTTCCTTAGATACGGGGCTCAAAATTGCTCACAACATTCCAAATGCGGTCTGACCAACTTCTCAGCAGTAAGATAAGATTTCTTTATTAGTCACATGTACATCGAAACACACAGCGAAATGCATCTTTTGCGTAGAGTGTTCTGGGGGCAGCCTACAAGTGTCGCCACGCTTCCGGCACCAACATAGCATCCCCACAACTTCCTGACCCGCAGGTCTTTTGGAATGTGGGAGGAAACCGGAGCACTCGGAGGAAACTCACACAGACACGGGGAGAACGTACAAACTTCTTACAGAGAGCGGCCTGAATTGAACCTGGGTCTCTGGCGCTGTAATAGTGTTACACTAACCGCTACACTACCGTGCCACCCTACATCCTTGCTTTTATATTCTAGTCCTCTTGAAATGAATGCTAACATTGTATTTGCCTTCTTTACTGTCAACTCAACCTGCAAGTTAATCTCAAGGGAATCCTGAATGGATTAAGACATTAGACTAAGTGAGGACAAAAACACAGACACTCAGCCACAGGAGTGGCTAAACTTACCCACCAGAGAACGGAAGTTTACTACAGCATTTAGAAGCCCCATCCATGCACATATAAAGCCAAACTGATTTTTAATATTCCTAAAGACACCCAGCACTGAAAGGGTTACATTCTCCTTCTCCTGATTGTATATTCCTTTATTTTGTGATCATATTCCCCAGAGTCTGGTTTTCCCTTTTATTGCAGTTTCTGGCATTTATTTTTTTTTTGTTGCATGAAGGAATACCTGAGAAGTGTTCAAACACTTCCCATGTGTTTTCCTTTATGTACCCGTCCACAGTGCGGTCCCAGGAGATACAGATATAAGAAAGCATTAGGCTGTAAAATTTTACTTCATTAAGCCAGGCACACTGCAGTATATACAAACGGTATTCTCACTCTGGACTGACAATTTGCTCCAGTATATTATTAGATCTCTGGAACCACTGCAAAAATTATAATTTCACAAAGCGGGGAAGGATTCCAGCATTTAAGGACAAGGTAAGTTGCTCTTTGCTTGATATGTTGCCCAGCTGAATTTCCAATCTGCCAGGCACTCATGGTGGAAATATGTCTTGGCTTATCTTAGTGAATTTTAACACCTTAAAAAAAAAGAATTAAAATCCTGGCAGAGTTCTTATCGAATACTTTCTGAGATTTTCTTGTGAGGAGGTAAATATCCTTTAGAAAGGAGACTTATTTGTTGCAATGCACCTGAGACATAGCAATGATGCTGTTCAGCAAGCAGTGCTTTTTATAGAAGTGGTACAATGGAATTTTAAGACGGGAAAATTCACGCTGCCTCAGTCCATTGTTGAAACGTTTTGAACATTTAATGATTCGCAGACCAACTTCTGGGTAAGATTGTTCAAATTCAGACAATGAGGACTACTTTAGGAACTAGAAGTCTATAAATCTTCCAAAAGACCATTTTAAAATGCAGCAAATTGAGATGTTTGCAGACACTGTGTCCAGCTCCTTAATTTAATAAGGTACATATTTGATGAGATTTGCAGGGGAAAATAATGCAATACATTGCGCAAGAATTGAAGGATTTAAACAGTGACAGTGGAGTAATATTTACTCAGTTATGATGAACAGCAGGGAATACGATAACACGCTGGGGAGATTCTTAAAAGAGTACATAAATCTGTGAAATAGCAGACAACTTAGTGTTGATAACATTGTTTGGAATGAAATCATTTCAATTATCTTACAAGTCTTCAACAGTTACTGTATTTATTGAACCTTATTCCATAATAAGAAAATGTGTGTTTATAGATTATTAATGGTTTGTGTTTTTGAAATATTGTTGAGCTGCATTTATTTCATAGTTTGGAA
Source organism: Pristis pectinata (assembly GCF_009764475.1). Lineage (NCBI taxonomy): Eukaryota > Metazoa > Chordata > Chondrichthyes > Rhinopristiformes > Pristidae > Pristis > Pristis pectinata. The sequence goes on along the minus strand of NC_067427.1, from coordinate 7,120,227 downwards.
TTTTACAGTCCGTGTAGAAATGATCAGACCTCACACCAAATGATTCCTTTTCTTGCAACAGCATGCCCTGCCCTTTGAAAGCTAAGTGTTAAGTTAGTGAATTGGTTCACAACTCTGTTGACCCTCAGTGTTGGTCAATCCTTCACTAAGGCAGCACTGTATTAAGAATGTACAATGCTGCCAACTTAGAGAAGGTTCTAAACAGTTTCAGCTCCAGACAACAGTAAGCCAGAAAAGTAAATCTGGAGTTGGAGCCTTCCCTGAGTTGTGTGACTCCCTCGAGGGGTAACCTTGTCCGGTTTGCAGTTCAACACTGCAAGGGGTGTAAATTCATTAGACTCCATCTACAAATAGATGAGCTTAATTTAACTAGCGAGGGAAGAGCAACAACAACAGCAACAAGTGAATTCTAATCAATGCTACACATACATGTATCCAGGAACACACTGACTTTTCTCCTAAACATACATGTATCAGGGAACACACAGATTTCTCTGCTGCACATACATGTCAGATGCATGCTGACACATGTTGACTTCTATCTCCTACACAGATGTGTGCAGACACAAGTTGACCTCTCCTGTACATACATGTATCCATGCACATAGTAACCCTGCTCCCAGCCATATATTGATCTACAGTTTCTTGTGTCCCTACTGATCTTTCTCTTTCCATCCAGACACTGAACCCTTCCAGTACATACAAAAATTCAGGCACACTCTGACCCCTCCCATGCACACACACTAACCCTTTCCTAACACGTGTATGCCAGCGCATATTGTAAAAATACCTGTATCCATGAACACCCTGACCTTTCTCCTGCAGAGGATGGGTACATCTGCTGGTTGGATAAATTGAACCAGAAAACCTACTCTCCAACCATGCACTGAAGGGATCAGTTCTTAGCTTGTTTGTTGATACCAGATAAATTCAGCCCATGTTGATCAGATTTCTGAAAACAAAGGACATGCATTTCTAAAGGACTTTTCACTTCCCTTTCAGAATGCACAATGCATCCAGTTAGGTACTTTAGGAGTGTAGCCACTGTTGCAATGTAAGAAATGTGGTTGCTAATACAGGTAAAGTAAGATCCCACAATCAGCAATGTGATATTCAACGGATAATCTGTTTTAGTAAAGCTGAGCGAGGGGTAAATTTTGGCCAGGGCACCAGAACAGTGCCATGGGATCTTCCATGTCCTCTCAAGAGGGCAGAGGGGGGCCTCAGTTTGCTCCTATCTAAAAGACGACACCTCCTACGATGCAGCACTCCCTCAGCATTGTCCCGGAGAGCATCAGCCTGGATTTTTGTGACAAAGTTTCAGGACTAACAACCAGCTGAATCTAAAATTAGAGTGCTACCAGTCTTAACACTGCAGAGGACTCGGCTCCATGGTTATATGCCCTTCCAAGAGTGGTTTATTTCCAGAGATAGAGCATAACCTAGAGAACAATATCAATGAAAAGGCAGATGGAATTTCATCTGAAAAGTGTGAGGTGATTTATTTTGGAAGGACAAATAAAGTTAGGACACAATGAATGGTAGGACCCCAGGAAGTACCAAGCAGACTGTGTATATGTACAAGAGTTCCTGAAGGCAGCAACACAGGTAGATAAGGTGGTGAAGTAGGCATAAGGGATACTTACCTTCGTTTGCCATGGCACTGAATATCACTGCAAGGGGGTTGCAGTACAATATGTAAATCATTAGCAACACACAGTCTGTTGTAGGATCTCAGCGGGTCGAGCAGCATCTGTGGGGGGGGGGGGGGAAGCTTTGGGTCAAAGCCGTGCATCAGGACTGAGAGTGGAGAGAGGAGATGGCTGGTATAAAGAGCAGAGGCAGGGTGGTGAGACAGGGGCCAGCAGGTGATTGGTGGAGAGGAAGAGGGGATGAAGGATGATGGACTGATTGAGCCAGGTAGGGTGGGGGGGAGGGGGGGAGGGCTGGAGGTGGGAGACGCCGGTGGGTGGATGATAGGTGGTGGCAGATGGGGTCAGGTGGGAGGAGGGGAGGGTGAAGGTGGAGACAGGGTGTTAAGTAGGAACACAAAGGCTCCCACTGCAGGAATCTGAACACGTAAGGAAGGGGAGATGTGAAAGGCCAATGGAACCAGAACGAGCCGGGGCAGGGGGAGCCGGTGGATGAAAATTTCCCCCTGACAGATGCTGCTCGACCCGCTGAGTTCATAGGACATAGAACAGTACAGCACAGTACAGGACCTTCGGCCCACAATGTTGTGTCGACCTATATGAACCCCTACTCCCTGATCAATCTAACCCCTCCCTCCTACACAGCCCATGACTCTCCATTTTTCTTACTTCCATGTGCCTACCTAAAAGTCTTCTAAACATCCTTATTGTATCAGCCTCTACCACCACCCCCAGCAGTGTTCCAGACACCCACCACTTTCTGTGTAAAAAACCTACCTCTGACATCTCACCTAAACTTTCCTCCTCTGAACTTAAACTGATGTCCTCTGGTATTGGCCATTGCCACCCTGGGGAAAAGCTGCTGGCTGTCCTCTCCAGTGACTCTATATAAATCATTAGTTAGGCTACAGTTAAGATAAGATATCTTTATTAGTCTTATGTACATCAAAACACACAGTAAAATGTGTCTTTTGCGTAGAGTGTTCTGGGGGCAGCCCGCAAGTGTCGCCACACTTCCGGCGCCAACATAGCACGCCCACAACTTCCTAACCCGTACGTCTTTGGAATGTGGGAGGAAACCGGAGCACCCGGAGGAAACCCACGCAGACACGGGGAGAACATAGAAGCTCTTTACAGACAGAATTGCACTCAGGTTGTTGGCGCTGTAATGGCGTTACGCTAACCACTACACTACCATGCCTGCCTTGTGCAGTTCCTGATCACCACACTATAATAATTCTGTAATTGCAGTGGGGAGGCTGCAGAGGAGATTCAACATGATATTGCTTTGGATGGAATGTCTCAGTTATGTGCAGAGACCAGGTAGGCTGGGTTTGTTTCCCTTGGAGTGAAGGAGGCTGAGGGGGCACCTGATTCAACTACAAAATTATGAGGCACTTTTTGAGCTTTGATACAACATTATGAGGGGCATAGATAGGGCAGTGACAAACTTCTCCCCTCAGCAGAGATTTTGAAAAAACACAATGGCTCAGCCAGTAGAGCTGCCGCCTCACAGCTCCAGCGACCCGAGTTCGATCCTGACCGTCGATACTGTCTGTGGAGAGTTTGTATACTCTCCCTGCAACCCTGGACTCTGGTTTCCTCCCACATCTCGACGACGTGCAGATTGGTAGGTCAATTAGCCACTGTAAATCACCCCTGATGTGTGGGTGAGTGGTAGATCTGGGGGGGGGGGGGGGGAAGTTGATGAGAATAAAATGGGATTGGGTGTAGGATTGGTGTAAGTGGGTGCTTGACGGCTGGTGCAGACTTGGTGGACCTGTTTCAGTGCTGGATGACTCTGTGACTCTGGGTGTCTACGACAAGAGTGCATGGGATTAAGTTAAGGGGGAGGAGGTTTAGAGGGAATTTAAGGAAGATTTTTTTCCACTCAAAAGGTGGTTGAAATCAGGAACACTGCCTGAGGGGGTGGTGGAGGCAGATACTCACAACATTTAAGAAGTATTGAGTTGAACACTTGAAGTGTTCTGGGATAGAAGGGTAAACAGAGTGCTGGTAAATGCGATTACCATAGATGGGTACTTGTTGGCCAGCATAAACACAGTGCGCTGAAGGGTCTGTTTCCATGCTCTTTAATTATAACATACTGCCAGTCTTGACTGGACTGCTGGATGAGATGATGATGAAAAACTGTCAGTGTGAACGAGGAGGGAAGAGAATGAACTGGCCACTGCAAAAACACACCGTTGGTTCAGTGAGCAGTGACAGCAACAACTGTCAAGGGAAATTCGAGGCACCACTTCTCCAATATCTCACTAGGAGCGACAAGAAATTTGGCAACACAGAGCGTAAGGAACATAAAGACCAACCCTCCCATTTCTGTGAGAAACAAAGGACCGCAGATGCTGTAATCTGGATGAAAAACACGCCGATGCTGGAGGAACTCAGCAGGCCAGGCAGCATCCGTGGAGGAAAGCAGGCGGTCAACGTCAAGGGTCTTAAAAGAAAGTGAAAGGATTGGTTCACTGTCCAGGGACTCCAGAGTAACCAGACCTGTACTTCCTCAGAAACAGGGTCTCCTTGATGACTGTCTCAGCCAATGAGTTGGATGTGGATTAAGCTGTGGCTGGGGAGATGAAGCATCGATTATACTGTTAACAATGTTAACTGCCTGCTTCAAGAATGACACAACTGAATTTCCGAAAGATGGTTCAGTAAGATCTCCCAATAGGATCAGGGTAATGTTCGCCAGAAATGAAGTGGATGATGGGGACATGCAAATTTTGGCTTCAATTCAATCGTTAACAGCAGTGGGGTTACCAGGTTTGACTGACAGTAGAATCACCCAGTCATTGTCTGTTCTGTCTTGGCCTTGCTTGTCATTAGACTTGGTAGTTCAGAGAAGAGTATCCTGTGCAATGAGGCAAATGCATGTTTGGGCTGGTGTGGAGAGTGGAGGGGAACCTGCAGGGGGTGGTGTTCCATGCCCTTTCTGGTGGTAGAAGTTGCAGGTGTGAGAGGTGCTGTCTGAGTAACCCAGGCAAATAACTGCAGTGCGTTTTGTAGGTGGGACACACTGCAGCCACTATGCACCCACACAGCCCAGCGCGTCACGGAAACCAGCCTCCCCTCCTTGGACTCTGTCTTTACATCTCGCTGCCTTGGCGAAGCAGACAGCATAATCGAAGACCCCACCCACCCGGGACATTCTCTCCTCTCTCCGCTTCCATCAAGTAGAAGATACAGGAGCCTGAGGGCACGTACCACCAGGCTTAAGGACAGCTTCTACCCCACTGTGCTAAGACTATTGAACGGTTCCTTTATACAATGAGATGGACTCTGACCTCATGATCTACCTCGTTGTGACCTTATTGCACTGCACTTTCTCTGTAGCTGTGACACTTTACTCTGTACTGTTATTGTTTTACCTGTACTACATCAATGCACTCTGTTCTAACTCAATGTAACTGCACTGTGTAATGAATTGACCAGTACGATTGGTACGCAAGACAAGCTTTTCACTGTACCTCAGTACAAGTGACAATAATAAACCAATACCAATACCTGCAGTAGAGGGAGTGAGTGTTAGGCTGGTGGATGGGGTGCCATCACGCAGCTGCCTTGTGCTGGATGGTGTGGAACGTCCTGAGTGTTATTAGGGCTGCACTCATCCAGGCAAGTGGAATCTGTTCTATCACATTCCTGACTTGTGCCAGGTTAGAAAAAAACTCCGATAATCCGGCACTCTGTGGACTTTGGTGGTGCTGGTTTAGCAGATAATGGAATTGGTTTATTATTGTCACATGTACCGAGGTACAGTGAAAAATTTAGTTTTGTGTGCCATCCATACAGATCATTTCAGAAACATAAGTACATAAAGGTACAACAAGGGAAAAGCAAAAACATAATGCAGAATATAATGCTACATTTACAGAGTGCCTGTGATACTGCTGCAAGTAAGTTTTTCATTGCAACTGTGCATGGATGCACTTGTGCATATGACAATAAACTCGACTTTGACTTTGAAAGTGCAGTGCAGGTAGACAATAAGGTGCAAGGGCCATGACGAGATGGATTGTGAGGTCAAGAGTTCATCTTTAACGTACAAGAGGTCCGTTCAGTAGTCTTAGTACAGCGGGATAGAAACTGTCCTTGAGCCTGGTGGTGCACAATTTCAACCTTCTGCATCTTCTGCCCGATGGGAAGGGGAGAAGAGAGAATGTCTGGGATGGGTCTTTGATTAATTCTGGCTGCTTTTCCAAGGCAGCGAGAACTGTAGACAGAGTCTGAAAGTGCAGACAGATTTTCTGGATTCTTGGAATTTACTCTTATTAATACCCAACACACTTGCCTTTCACTCTTTTTACATATTACACGGTAGTATAGTAAGTTATTTTCAGTGAACACAGCAAGTTTAAAGGGGAGCGGGAAATAGAAGCAAGTGAGTTTCAGCTTGTATACCTGAACTTGCCAAGACAAGCTGAAACATCTGAGGTCTGGCTCCAAACCTACCACATTCCTGAACCCTGGTGTTCTCACCTTCTATCCCACCAATGGCCGTACACTTGGCCTGCACTCCGCTCCCCTCCATCACAGTCTGGATGAACGAGTGAGTCAGATGTTGAATCATTTGTAATCGGATAATGGATTAACAGTTTTATTGCATTTGAATAGTTTTCAAATGTCTCTATCAGGGACATTAAAAACAGTCCCCAAAGGCCTTTGATACCACATCTACCTCCTGAGGCCTGTTCATCGCTTGAAGTCCACTGTTCCTTGTGGGATGCCCCTCAGGTACAAAGAATCAGCTCAGCTTGCCTTGCACATCTGGATCAGGTTAGTGCAGGTGGCTGGGGACTGGAGTAGTGAGAAGAGAACGTGAGTGGTGAGTCAGGGCAGTCGGCTGGGTCCAAGGCAGTCTGGTGTTTGTCTTTCAATCCTCTGTACCTTGTCAGAAGATTTAAAGTGTTGCAATATGCTTTGCATGTCTCATGAAGTAATCTATTATTTCACAGAGAATACTATGCGGTTTAAAACCACACCAGGAAATTCCTGAAATTCACTCAACTGATGGGAAACTGTGTTTGAAGTTTAACTTTGTTTCAAACTTGACTGAATATTTAACATAATTCTGCCTTTCAAATATGCATTTAATTCTTTACTTGTTCAAAGTTGCACAGCTGCGAACATTGGTACACTGAACGAAATTGTTTCCCCGTCAGTCTCCCTCCAGAGTGATGGGGGACACCATTGACCTTCTCACCAATAACCTGCACTCAACGCCCAATTTGGGTTTTGCCAGGTCTGCACTGCGCCAGACCACATCACGGCCTTGGTCCAAACGTGGACCAAAGAGATGAATTCCAGAGGTGAGGTGGGAGAAGGTCAGGAGACATCAGGGAGAAACGTCCCAGTGGTTGGATTCATACCTTGCACAAAGATGGTTGTGGCTGTTGGAGGTCAATTGTCCCAGTCCCAAGGTGTTCCTGCAGGGGTTCCTTAGGACAGAGTCCCAAGCAGAACCAGATGCTTTATGAATAACTTCTCTTCCATCATGGATTGGGATTAGTATTGGTTTGTTATTGTCACATGTACTGAGATACATGAAAAGCTTTTGCTTGCACACCATCCAGACAGATAGAACATAGAACATTACAGCACAGTACAGGCCCTTTGGCCCACAATGTTGTGCTAACATTTTATCCTGCTCTAAGATCTATCTAACCCTTCCCTCCCACATAGCCCTCGATTTCTCTATTATTCATGTGCCTATCTAAGAGTCTCTTAAATGTCCCTAATGTATCTGCCCCCACAACCTCTGCCGGCAGTGTGTTCCACACACCCACCACCCTCTGTGTAAAAACCTTACCCCTGACATCCCCCTTATACCTTCCTCCAATCACCTTAAAATCCCCCTCGTGTTAGCCATTGTCACCCTGGGAAAAGGTCTCTGACTGTCCACTCGATCTATGCCTCTTGTGCACCTCTATCAAGTCACATCTCATCCTCCTTCTCTCCAAAGAGAAAAGCCCTAGCTCGCTCAACCTATCCTCATAAGACATGCTCTACAATCCAGGCAGCATCCTGGTAAATCTCCTCTGTACCCGCTCTAAAGCTTTCACATCCTTCCTATATTGAGGCAACCAGAACTGAACACACTACTCCAAGTGTGGTCTGACCAGAGTTTTATAGAGCTGCAACATCACCTCGTGGCTCTTGAACTCAATACCTCAAATAATGAAGGTCAACACACCATACGCCTTCTTAACCACCCTATCGGCCTGCGCGGCAACCTTGAGGGATCTATGGACGTGGACCCCAAGATCCCTCTGTTCCTCCACACTGCTAAGAGTCCTGCCATTAACCTTGTATTCATGATGATGCCATTCATAAGTACATTGAGACAGTAAAAAGGAAAACAGAATGCAGAATTTGGTGTTACAGTTACAAAGAAAGTGCAGTGCAGGGAGACCACGACCAGGTAGATTAGGAGAATACGTCTGAGTGTATGAGAGGTCCATTCTTGAAGAAGGCGGGATAGAATCTGCCCTTGAGTTTGGCGGTACGTGCTCTCAAGTTTTTCTATCTTCTGCCTGACAGGAGAGGGGAGAAGAGAGAATGACTGGGGTGGGAGGTGCCCTTGATTATATTGGCTGCTTTCCCGAGGCAAGAAAAGTGTAGACGGAGTCAATGGAGGGGTGGCTGGTTTGTGTGATGGACTGTCTGCGTTGACAACTCTCTGCAAGTGGGGATGTTCACTGATGATTGGGCAATCGTTCAATTCCATTTGGAATTTTTGGAAAATGAAGCATTCCATGCCTGTATGCAACGGACTTGGGCAATGAACATCTCCAACATGAGCGAGTCTAACCACCCACCTGTGATATGTAATGGCATTACTGTTAGCCAAGTTCCATTAAATTCTGGGGAGGTGGGGGGGGGGGGGTGGTCACCAGTGACCAGAAATGCAACTGCATCAGTCACATATATACTGTGGGCATAAGAGTAGGTCAGAGGCTGGGTATCCCACAAGGAGTCCCTGACGTCCCAATGCCTTTGCACCATCAAACTTGGATGAGGACAGTGCCAATAATACAAAGCTCAGTGCCATACACGATCAAGTGGGCTGCTTGATCAGCGCCCCATCCACTACCCTAAACACTTAGCCTCTCCACTACTGCTGAACTGTGGCTCCAGTGGGCACCATCGACCAAAGGCACTGCGATTATTTGCCTAGAATGTCCTGACTGCACCTTCCGAACCTTTGTGCTCTACCTCCAAGAAGGGCAAGGCAGGAAGAATATGGGAATGTCAGTCCCATTCTAGATCACGTCTCACTACAATGTTTTCATGCGTTCTTTAGTTATTTTCTCACTTATCAAATTCATCTAATTCCATTTTTGCTGCGGTTGCTGGGGAAACAAGATATAAGATAAGATCTCTTTATTAGTCGCATGTACATCAAAACACACAGTGAAATGCATCTTTTGCGTAGAGTGTTCTGGGGACAGCCTGCAAGTATCGCCACACTTCTGGCGCCAACATAGCATGCCCACAACTTCCTAACCCGTACGTCTTTGGAATGTGGGAGGAAACCGGAGCACCCGGAGGAAACCCACGCAGTCACGGGGAGAACGTACAAACTCCTTACGGACAGTGGCGGGAATTGAACCCAGGTTGCTGGCGCTGTAAAGCGTTACACTAACCGCTACACTACCGTGGCACTGCCTCACAGCTCCAGCGATCTGGGTTCAATCCTGACCTCCGCTACAGTCTGTGTGGAGTTTACATGTTCCGCAACTATGTGGGTTTCCTCTGGGTGCTCCAGCTTCTTCTCACATCCCAAAAACATACGGGTTGGTAGATTAGTTGGCGGCTGCAAACTGTGTAGCTGAGGGGTAGAATCTGGGGGGAGTTGATGGGAATGTGGGGATAATAAAATGGGATGTATAAGATTGGTACAAATGAGTGCTTGATAGTCGGCATGGACTCAAAGGGCTGAATGGCCTGTTTCCATGCTGTATGATTCAATCACATAGAACATAGAACATTACAGCACAGTAATGTTCGGCCCACAATGTTGTGCCGACATTTTATCCTGCTCTGAGATCTATCTAACCCTTCCCTCCCACCTAGTTCCCCATTTCTCTATCATTCTCTATTTCTCTATCACATATGAAAAAACTTACATAATTTTTGTTTCCTTCACCATCCACTGTTCCCCCACTGCACCCCCCCCCCCCACCTTAAGTTTCCGCACTCTGAGAGTAACCTCATTACCGCAATCTCTCTGTATTACTGCCGGTGAGCTGACAGAGAAACAAAGAGAGTTACTTTTCAATGTAATTTTTCAGTAGCTGGACATCAGAGACAAGCCCAATATTTACTGGCTGTCCTTGATTGTGCTTGAGAAGGTGGCAAGTCACTTTCTTGAAAGTGAGTAGCTTGTGAGACCATAATGGAGTGAGGGGAATCAAGAACAAGAGGGCATAGGTTTAGGGTGAGAGGTGAGAGGTTAAACAGGAACCTGAGAGGCAACTTTTTCACCCAGAGGGTGGTGAGTATATGGAATGAGCTGCCAGAGGAAGTGGTTGAGGCAGGTACTCTAACAAGCACACGATAGTGTAGCAGTTAGCGTAATGCTATTACAGCGCCAGCGACCCGGGTTCAATTCCCGCCGCTGTCTGTAAGGAGTTTGTACGTTCACAAGATCACAAGATCACAAGACAAGGGAGCAGAAGCAGGCCATTCGGCCCATCGAGTCTGCTCCAAAGAAAAGGGAAAAAAGAAAAAGAAATGAGAAATTGGGGGGGCGGGGGGGAGGGAAAAAAAAACACACTATTCTAACCCCAATTTCCGGCCTTATCCCCATATCCCTTGATATCCTGACTATTTAGATATCTATCTATCTCCTCCTTGAACGCCCCCACTGATCTAGCTTCCACTGCTGTACGTGACAAGGAGTTCCACAAATTCACCACCCTCTGGCTAAAGAAATTTTTCCTCATCTCTGTTTTAAAACTGTACCCTCTAATTCTAAGATTGTGCCCTCTGGTCCTGGACTCACCCACCAAGGGAAACAGCCTAGCCACATTTACTCTGTCCTTTCCTATCAATATTTTAAATGTCGCTATGAGGTCCCCTCTTATTCTTCTGTACTCCAGCGAGTACAGTCCAAGAGCCGACAAACGCTCCTCATACTTAAGCCCTTTCATTCCTGGAATCATCCTCGTAAATCTCCTCTGAACCCTCTCCAACGTCAACACATCCTTCCTAAGATGTGGGGCCCAAAACGGCGCACAATATTCCAAATGAGGCCTCACTAGTGCCCCGTAGAGCCTCATTAACACTTCCTTACTTTTATACACTATACCTCTCGAAATGAATGCCAACATAGCATTCGCTTTCTTTACCACCGATCCGACCTGGTGGTTAACCTTTAAGGTATCCTGCACGAGTACCCCCAAGTCCCTTTGTACTTCCGTGCTTTGGATTTTCTCTCCTCCTAGATAATAATCTGCCCGCTTATTTCTGCTTCCAAAGACGTTCTCCCCATGTCTGCGTGGGTTTCCTCCGGGTGCTCCGGTTTCTTCCCACATTCCAAAGACATATGGGTTAGGAAGTTGTGGGCATGCTATGTTGGAGCCGGAAGCGTGGCAACACTTGCGGGCTGCCCCCAGAACATTCTACGCAAAAAGGTGCATTTCACTGTGTGTTTCGATGTACATGTGACTAATAAAAATATCTTATAAAAGGCACTTGGACATGGATCGGAAAGGCTTCGAGGGATATGGGCCAAACGGGGGCAAATAGGACTAGCTTAGATGGGCATCTTGGTCGGCGTGGACCAGTTGGGCCGAAGGGCCTGTTTCCTTGCGGTATTAATCTATGACTGTATAACAATATTGGTGGGTCTGGAGTCACATATGTGCCAGAGCAGGTCAGAATAGCAGATTTCTTCTCCTGGAGGATATTTGTGAACCAAAGCATTTTTTAAACAACAATCCAGTAATTTTGTGTTTATCATTACTAATAAATTCCATATCATTTACGAATTTAAATACCATTTCAGTTGTGGTGGGATTTGAACCCAGTCCTACTATATTGATGGTTCAGGCATTTGGGTTAATTAAATGCTGCAGCGTCATTGTATTGTACAAACGAGTCTGTCAGGGAATAAGTGTTCACATTAGTTGCTATGAGTAACATATGAAGTAAGACGGAGTATAAACCTAAAGGAAGTGGCTTACAAATTTGCCAAGTATAGGGTTAGTCTCGGAAACTGGGAAAAGTACAGAAACCAACACAAAGAGAATATTAAAGGACTCCATTTGGCTAAGGCTTGTCGGCAATATAAAGGCTTATTGGTTTTAGAACTGATTTCACTCTGTGATGTTTGCTTGCCAAAGCAGCCAAAAGAGCTAATATCGAGGTGCAAGTCCGTACTTGGCAAAAACTTCCTTGTTGCTCAGGTTGCTGCTTGAACAGAGAACTGGCTGGGGTGAAGACAATTGCTTCTGCACTTACAGTCAGCCAGCAACAGGAGGAGGAAAGGATTGGTTGGTAGGTCACCAATTTTTATAGATGCACCATACAGAGCATCCTATCTGGAAGCATCACGGCTTGGTACGGCAATTGCTCTGCCCAAGATCGCAAGAAACTGCAGAGAGTTGTGGACACAGCTCAGCACATCACGGAAACCAGCCTCCCCTCCATTGACTCTGGTTACACTTCAGTAAAGCAGCCAACATAACCAAAGACCCCTCCCACCCCGGTCATTCTCTCTTCTCCTCGCTTCCATCGGGTAGAAGATACAAAAGTTTGAAAACACGCACCACCAGGCTCAAGGACAGCTTCTATCCTGCTGTTGAAAGACTATTGAACAGACCTCTTGTATGAAAAAGATGAACGCTTGATCTCTCAGTTATTCTCTTTGTGGCCCTTGCACCTTAATGTCTCCCTGCACTGCACTTTCTCTGTACTGTAACACTATATTCTGCATTCTGTTATTGCTTTTCCCTTTGTACTACCTCGATGCACTTATGTTTGGAATGATCTGTATGGATGGCAGGCAAAACAAAGTCTTTCATTGTATCTCAGTACATGTGACAATAATAATTAATTACCAAGATCAGAAACATCTATTGACTTTCATGTGGGGACCAAGTCGCGTCAAGTTGAGTTTATTGTCATGTGCGCAAGTACGGTGAGGTACAGGTACAATGAAAAACCTGCTCACAGGCACAAAGATACAGACAAGAACACATAGAGCGTACGTTATATGTAAATTATACATAAATTTTACAAGATAGATCACTTTTAGGTCAACAGATTTTACAAATTCATTCTGCAATCCATTTTCCTCTGCATAGCAAATATTTCCGAGTCTGGATGGGGCTCCTCGTCATGTGTTTATAATTGACAGGTTTCCATACATTAGTTATTCGAGGATACAGTACAGAAGGAGCCAATCTAGCCCGTCTTTCAAGGGGCAATCCAGTAAACTTCACTCCCTTAATCTTTCCCCGCTTCCTCAAATATCCTTCTCCTACAAATACTTATCCAACTCCCTTCCAAACTCTGCCATTGAATTTATTTCTTCCATGATATCGGGATCCAATCCAAACCATAACCATTCATTGCACAGACACGTGTTGCCATGGTACCTCTCATTCTTTTGCCGATCGCTTTAATTCTGTGCCCTCTGGTAATTGACCTTTCAGCCACTGGGAACAGCTGCTTTCAAACACCTCTTCCAGACATCTCAAGCTTCCCCACTCTTCCCATGTAATTATAATCCCTCTTCCCTGGAACTGTTCGCATAAATCTCCTCTGCACCCTCTCCAAGCTCTTCACATCTTTCCTGAAGTGTGGTGTTCAGATCTGAGGACAATCCTCCATCTGGTGCTGAAATATTGTTTTATATGGGCTTAGCATAACTTCCTGGCTTTTATACTCAATGCCACGATTTATAAAGCTCAGAATCCCATATGTTTTTATAAACTGCTTTGTTAACCTGTCCTTTCAACTTCAAAGATTTGTGCATAAACAAACCCAGGTCTCTCTCACTGTAAAATGTTGCCAGTTACTATATTTCTAACTGAGAAGGAGATGAGTGAAGGGGAGGGAGTTCAGAGGGATGGGGACTGAGGGAGTAGGGGGACTGAGGAAGGCTGTCATGGGAAAGGGGTCAGAGGGAGGGAGACCGAGGGAGGGGATTGTGGGGGGGGGCAGTAGTGGAGGGGAGGTGAGGAAAAAAGTTTGTGCAAGGTTATTTGTTTGTGTTCTTGGTGAATGACAGTTAGAGTAGTAAGTCTGTGAGTACTTAGATTGTGTGTGTGTGAATGTGCACATAGAACATAGAACAGTTCAGCTCAGGAACAGGCCCCTTGACCCACAATGTCTGCAGTGAACACAATGCTGAATTAAACTAAATATCTTCTCCTTGCATTTGGTAATTGATTTACTATTGTCACATATACTGAGACACAGTGAAAAACTTATTTTTTTGCATGCCATCTGTACAGATAATTTCAAAACATAAGTACATTGAGATAGCACAAAGGGAATGCAGAATGTAGTGTAGACACAAGACACTGCAGATGCCGGACTTTCTCTGTAACAGTAACGCTATATTCTGCAGCCACACACAAAATGCTGGAGGGACTCAGCGGGTCAGACAGCATCTAAGGAAGGGAATGGACAGTCAACACTTCGGGTCAAAATCCTTCATCAGGACTTCATCCTGCTGAATGGTCTCAGCTCGAAACATTGACTATCCATTTCCCTCCATAGGTGCTGCCTGACCCACTGAGTTCCTCCAGCATTTTGTGTGTGGCTGCAGAATATAGTGTTACTGTTACAGAGGAAGTGCAGTGCAGGTAGACAATAAGGTTCAAGGGCCATGACGAGGTAGAGTGTGAGGTTTGGATCCCTCCATCCCCTGCATATTCATGTGTCTATCTCATAGCCTCTTAAATGCCACTATGGTATCTGCTTCCATCAACATCTGTTTGTATGTGCACCAAGTCGGGGTAGCAGAACCTAGTGGTCTCCATGTGCCGTGGACCTCCTTGCCACTGGGCCAAATCCTTGCTATGTCAAGGCTGTTATGCACACGGCTCTCATTTTATTTATTCTCAGTATCTGGGCAATCATCCTCAGGAAGATGAGCCACCTTCTCGAACCACTGCAGTCCTTCTGATGAAGGTGCTCCCACAGTGCTGACGGACAGAGATCTTCCACTCCTCAATGGAAACAAGTCATCCTTGATCCCAGGGGTCTGCCTAAGAAGATTATCCCTCATCATTTTTCCTACTAAACTGCCAATTTTTGAGATTTCAACATGTGTGTCACTTTCTGCGAGAAGTTTCTGAGGATACCATCGCTTGCGATGTTTCCATGATTGTGTCACCATTTGCTGAGGTTCGTGTGGGTGTATCAGTATGCAGGAAGAGTGCCTGCAAGTGGCTCAGTGTCTGAGACTCCTCTGACTGCGTCAATATGTGTAAAGTGCTTCCTGTGAGTATAACAACACTTGCTGAGATGACTCTTTGTCAATATCTGTAAGATTATGAGAGGCAGAGATAGAGTAAGACAGTTGGTGCCTTTTTCCCAGTGTCAAAATGTCTAATGCTCGAGGGCATGCATTAAAGGTGAGGGAGGAGGTGGGGTAAGTTCAAAGGAGATGTGCGGGGCAAGTTTTTTTTACACAGCGAGCGGTGGGTGCCTGGAATGCACTGCCAGGGATGGTGGTGGAGGCAGATACGATAGAGGGGTTTAAGATGCTCTTAGAAAGGCACATGTATATTTAGAGAACAAAGGATTATGGACATCGTGTAGGCAGAAGGGATTAGTTTAATTGGGGGTTTAATTAGTTTGGCACAACATCGTGGGCCGAAGGGCCTGTTCCTGTGCTGTACTGTTCGATGTTCTATTTGTAATAGTTTCACTGAGTGTTTCAATATTTGTGGGAGACCCCCAGTTTTTAAAATGTATTTTTTATTTTTATTTTATTTTACAGGGTGGTAACAGGCCCTTCCGGCCCAACGAGTCCGCACCGCCCATTTTTTAAACCCAAATTAACCTACCCGTACGTCTTTGCAATGTGGGAGGAAACCGGAACACCCGGAGGAAACCCACGCAGACACGGGAGAACGTACAAACTCCTTACAGACAGCGACGGGAATCGAACCCCGATCGCTGGCGCTGTAATAGCGTCGCGCTAACCGCTACGCTACCGTGCCTCAATGATCATTGTGGTTCTTGTGCATGTGTCAATATTTGTGACTGCTTCCTGTGAGTGTGACAACGTTTCTGATTGCTTCCTGTGAGTGTGACAATATCTGCAGGTACTTCTCCGGTTAGAAAGGTTTCACACGGAGACTTTTCCTTTCAACTGTGTTTAGGTAAATTGTCCGCCACAAAGAGTATTCAGCCTTAAAATGGATCAACAATGAGGTCAAGTGGAAACAGCTGTGCAAACATAGTTAGAGTACTGAGCAGTGAGAATAATTAAGACATTTTGAAAATGTGCATTTTGTCAAAAATGTACTTGCACTAACAACTTTGGTTACCTGCATAATCCACACTTTAAACCGAATCCTGACTGTAGTCACAAATTTGATTAAAATTGCTTGATAAACCGTCAATCTTAATTAGAAAAAGAACCACATTCATTTAAATACAAAAAGATGTTTTCATAATTTTATGTCCTTAAAAATTGCTTCTATTTGAATTTTATGGAGTATGTCTCCATCTGGCTAATAAAGACATATTCAAGCGATTAGCCAAAGAATCCCAAGGTGATTCCTGTAATAACAGAAGTTCACTGAATAAACTCTGGGAAAGGTGTTTATTCGACATGCAGGAGTTGTGCTTCCCTGAGAACACAGTGATCATCCTAGGTTTCATTGTTGTTCAAATTTTAAGAGATATAGCAGTGGAAAATAACAGTGTTTGGTTATGAGGTTTGCTGCTTCCAAAATCCTTGTGATTCGTCACAGTATTAAAATTATGTATGTAAGTCACTTTGATGAACTGTGTGATGTCACTGGCTGCAGAAGTAGACCCTCTGCTGGAATGAAGGCATAATTGCAGGCGCAAGGTTTCATCCTGTTCACACAACTAGAGCTCTGCTCTGTGCAAGCTTTAAATAAACTACCATTGTTCTAATCAAACAAGAAACAGCAGAGATACTCAGTAGTTAGGGAAGTGTCTGAGGGGAGAGAGAGAAAGTTTAGGTCCACAAATGGATTGTTAGGGAAGTGTCTACGGGCAGAGAGAGACAGTTTAGGCCCACAAAATGATCAGACAGTAAATGAAAAATCAAATAAAAATCCTGAACATTCTCGGAACCTGACATAAAAGCAGAAGCTGCTGGAAACACTCCGTGGGTCAGACAGCATCTATGGAAAGGGATGAAGTGACTCTGTTTCTCTCTCCACAGGTGCTGCCTGAACTGGTGAGACTTCCCATCACAGAGTATTGACCTTGGGTCAATGAGCCCTTTTTTTTTCTCCCCACTGATGTTACCTGAACCATTTCCAGCACTTACTCGTTTTATTTCAGATTTCCAGCAACCACAGGACTTTATCCTTTGTGTTAGTGATTCGCATCTGCTTAACTGAGCAGATTCTGATTGTCTAACTCCACTTACTCAAAACCAGCACTTGTAGTTCCTGAAGCAAGCACTGGCTTTTCCTTTCAATGTGTTAACCCCATTTCCAAGGCTTGCTATAATAGTGGCTGCACATGTTGCTTGCCTGATAACACTGTGCATCAGAAATATGACAAATATATTGATGACATTTGGCAAACTGTGGCAGTGATAAAGCCAAGTTCAATGCCGAGAGAACAAACTTTGGGGCGGGTGACCTTAAAGACATCACAAAATAGAGTTTTTACAAGAACACTGTGAACAACACAGACTAGGATGTTAAAGCATCTGCCTTCCACTTGGACAGTAACTTTAGACATGGTGTAGTGTGACTTCTCACTCTGCACTACTTTTGTTCCGGTCAGTTTTAGTTAGTTTAAACATCTAGAAGGACTGGTAAGCATAGACAGAAATAAAGAGATGAGACATCCCAGTGAGCGACTGTCTAAACCTAAGGCTGCTATCTCAATTCCTGCCAAATTGGTTCCCTTCCCGTTAAAGGTTCCAAAGGTTGGAACTGCCATTGGATAGGAAAACGCATTCTTAGGAGTTTAACAAAGAAGGAAAACAGTTCATAGGGGGCTGTGGCAGCCACAAGGTCAGCACTCACTGCCCTCCCCCACTCCGAATTGTTCTTGAGAAGATGGCTGTGAGTTGCTGTCATTAACTGCTGCAGTACTGGTGATGGGAAAATCTCCACAGTGCTGCTGGAAAGGGAGTTTCAGGATATTAAGCTCACAATTATGAAGTAACTGCACTATCCTCAAACATCAAATACTAGAGGACTAGGGGGAAATTTAACAATTTTTTAAAAAAATTTTTTAAAGTTTTATTTACAGCGTGGTAACAGGCCCTTCTGGCCCAATGAGTCCGCACCGCCCATTTTAAACCCAAATTAACCTACCCGTACGTCTTTTTGCAATGTGGGAGGAAACCAGAGCACCCGGAGGAAACCCACGCAGACACGGGAGAACATACAAACTCCTTACAGACAGCAACGGGAATCGAACCCCAATCGCTGGCGCTGTAATAGCTTCGCGCTAACCGCTACGCTACCATAGCATAGGAGATGTGCGGAACAGGTTTTTCCACACACAGAGTGGTGGGTGCCTGGAACGGGCTGCCAGGGGTGGTGGTGGGAGCAGATACAATAGTGGTGTTTAAGAGCCTTTTAGATAGGCACATCAGGAATGGAGGGACGCGGACCATTTGCAGGCAGAAGGTATTCAGCTTAATTTGGCATCATGTTCGGCACAGACATCCTGGGCCGAAGGGCCTGTTCCTGTGCTGTACTGTACTGTTCTGTGTTCTACGTTCTGTAACTTTGTCCCAGTTTTAGTTAATTTAAACTGGAATGGCAGGTGAGCATAAAACAGAGAGGCAGGAGAGACAAGAGACCACAAATGCTGGAATCTAGTTCAATAAACAATCTGTTGGAGGAACTCAGCAGTTCGAGTAGTATCTGTTGCAGTGGGGGGGGGGGGGGGGGGGGAAGAAGAGGAATTATCAATATTTTGACCTGATCAGGGTCCTGTTGCAGGGTGTTGGTATATTATTGTCACTTGTACCAAGGTACAGTGAAAAACTTGTCTTGCATACCGATCGTACAGGTCAATTCATTACACAGTGCAGTTACATTGAGTTAGCACAGAGTGCATTGAGGTAGTACAGGTAAAAACAATAACAGTACAGAGTAAAGTGCCACAGCTACAGAGAAAGTGCAGTGCAATAAGGTGCAAGGTCACAACAAGGTAGATCCCCGAGGTCAGAGTCCATCTCATCGTACAAGGGAATCGTTCAATAGTCTTATCACAGTGGGATAGAAGCTGTCCTTAAGCCTGGTGGTACGTGCCCTCAGGCTCCTGTATCTTCTGCCTGATGGAAGATGAGAGAAGAGAGAATGAAACATTAACAATTCCTTTCCCCCCCACAGATGCTGCTCGACCCACTGAGTTCCTCCAGCACAGTGTGGCTGCAGGCACACAGAAGTCACACTGACTGACTGAATGAGGGCTAAGGCTGTTAAATTATCTCAGCTCCTGCTGAACTGGCTCCTTTCCCATTAAATGCTGCAAAGGGTGGGATTGCTATTGGGTCGGAAAAAGCCTATGTGTTTCCAAGTCAGAGAGCTGCAGCTGTTCCAACATGCCTGCTGCTCCTCCTTCAAGGTCAGGGGTTTGGGAAACGGTATCAAAGGTGTCTTGGTGAGTGACTGCTGGGGGAGAGAGAGAGATTTCAGGGTGTCGGATGGAGTACCAATTCTTCATCCAGGATGGTGTTTATACGTTAATGATCTGGATGAAGGAACTGACGGCTTCGTGGCCAAGTTTGCAGTTGACACCAAGATAGGTGGAGGGACAGTATCGTGGAGGCAGGGAGTCGGCAGAAGGACTTTGACAGTGGCAGATGGAATACAGCATAGGGAAGTGTGGGGTTTTGCACTTTCGTTGGAAGAATAAAGGTGTGGAACATTTTCAGAAATCGGACATGCAAAGGGACTCAGGAGTCATAGTTCAGGATTCCCAGAGTTTAGGTTGAGTTGGCAGTAAGGCAGGCAAATGCAATTCATTTCAAGAGGACTAAAATGTTAGAAGCAAGGATGTACTGCTGAGGCTTTATAAGGCATTGGTGAGACTGCACTTGGAATATTGTGAGCAATTTTGGGCATTGTATCTAAGAAAAGATGTGCTGGCCCTGGAGAGGGTCCGGAGGAGGTTCACAAGAATGACTCCAGGAATGAAAGGGTTAACATATGAGGAGCGCTTGATGGCTCTGGGCCTGTACTCGATGGAGTTCAGAAGGATGGGGGGGTGGGGGAAATCTCTGAAACCTACCGAATACTGAAAGGCCTGGATAGAGTGGATGTGGAGAGGATGTTTCCATCAGTGGGAGAGTCTAGGATCCGAGGGCACAGCCTCAGAACAAAGGGACGTCCCTTCAGAACTGAGACGAGGAGGAATTTCTTCAGCCAGAGGGTGGTGAATCTGTGGAACTTGTTCCCACAGAGGGCTGTGGAGGAAAGCCATTGGGCGTATTTAAGGCAGAGATAGATAGGTTCTTGATTGGTAAGGGAATTAAGGGTTACAGGGAGAAGGTGGGAGAATGAGGTTGAGAGAAGAGCTCAGCCATGATTGAATGGCCTAATTCTGCTCCTATGTCTTATGGTCTGATGGTTATAGACAGTCGTTGAAGCTGCACTTATCCAGGCAAGTGGAGAGCATTCCATCATGGGCCTGTCTGGTGCCTTGTAGATGATGGAACAGCGATGGGGAGCAGAGAGAGGAGTAACTCATCAGAAGATGCACGGCCATTGGCTTAATCATTTGGCTACAGGCTTTATGAATAAATTTCAGCTCATTCACGCTGGACCTGGCCAAAACCTTGTGTTCACCTCTCACCCCTTCACCCCTGGCTTTGATGGCTTTGTGCAGCTCCCAGCTGCTGTGGCCCTTCCACGAGGCTGAGGCAGGCATGAAAGGCAACTAAGGCTCAGGAGGTGGTAACCAAGGCCCTGTCCCTTGGACTGGATGGTCTCTGACACTTGTGCTCTCAGCAAACCTCCCCCTCCAAATGGCTCTGGACGTCAGACACATTGACAGTATGGCAAAACATTCAAAACTTCGGAAAATGTAGAACAATCAATATAGAATACAACATTAAAACATTTAAAAATACCTTTGACTTATGTAATCACTCTAATATTAATTTGATAAAGCAAACCACTGACCTTCACCTACCTTTTGAATGAAGGTCAATGACTCCATGACGGCAGCAGAGGTGCAGGTAGCAGAACTGCTGCCTCACAGCTCCAATGACCCAGGTTCAATCCTGACCTCTGGTGCTGTCTGCGTTGAGCTTGCACGTTTTCCCTGTCACCACACTGGATTCCTCTGGATGCTCTGGTCTCCTCCCACATCCCAAAAATGTACAGGCTGGTAAGGTTAAATTGCCCCTAGAATGCAGGGAAGTGGTGAAACCTGGGAGAGTCGATGGGAATGTGGGGAGAATAAAATAGGTTGGGGTGAGGTAGGGTCAGGAAAAAAAAAGTGCATAGACTTGGAGGGCTGAAGGGCCTGGATCTCTATGAGGTGACCAACCAGGGCTGGTGGAAAGTTTAGTGCACAGGCACAATGATCCGAACCGGAGCGTTGACAGAGGACGGCTCCCACCCCGGAGTCAGAGTCGGAGGCATTGGCCTCCGCAATGAATTGGCTGGAGGGGTCTGGTTGGACCTGGATGGGGGAGGAAGTGAAGCATTTCTTCAGGTCCGAGAACGCTGAGTCAGCTTCGGGGTTCCAACAAAAAGGGGTCGCAGGTGAAGTGAGTTGAGTAAGGGGCGCCGCCACCTGACTATAATCCCTAATGAAACGGCGATAGAAATTTGCAAACCCCAGAAACTGTTGGAGATGTTTACGTGTCGTGGGTCGAGGCCACCCCGCCACCACCCAGATCTTCTCAGGATCCGCCCTTACTCGTCCGCTCTCAATGATGTATCCTAAGCTGACAGAGGGAACATGGAATTCACATTTCTCAGCCTTGACGAAGAGCTTGTTTTCCCAAAGCCTCTGGAGGACCTGACAGACATGCTGGGTGTGCTCCTGGAGAAGATCAGGATGTCATCCAGATAGACAAACACAAAGCAATTAATGAAGTCTCGTAGGACATCATTGATCAGAGCTTGGAAAATGGCGGGAGGATTGGTGAGGCCGAATGGCGTTACTAGGTATTCGAAGTGGCCGAGAGGGGTGTTAAATGCTGTTTCGACTTGTCTCCCTCCCTTATCCTGACCAGGTGGTAAGCGCTTCGTAGGTCTAGTTTAGAGAATACGGTGGCCCCGTAAAGTAGTTCAAAAGCAGAATTGATGAGAGGCAGTGGGTATTTGTTTTTGGCAGTTATGTTATTTAGGCCCCAGTAGTCAATGCACGGACGCAGCGAACCATCCTTCTTCCCCACAAAGAAAAACCCTGCGCCTACCGGGGAGGATGAGGGGCAAATAATGCCTACCAAGAGAGGTTCATTGATATACTCCTCCATTGCTTCCCTCTCTGGTTGGGAGACGTTATATAGCCGACTGGTAGCAGAGCAGAGCTCTGGGGAGAATGTCAATCACGCAATCATATGGCCGGCGTGGGAGCAGGGGAAGAACCCATTGTTTACTAAATACTTGCCCCAGGTCGTGATACTCTGCTGGGACCCTGGACAAGTCTGGGGGTTTCAGCAGCCAACGAACTGGCAGTAGCCTGTACTGGAGAAAGGGCCGACTGAAGACAAGTGAAATGGCAGAACAGACTCCAACTGACTATCCTGCCCGTGGCCCAATCGAGGTGGGGATTGTGGCGGCTCAACCAGGGGTACCCAGGAACCATCAGGCTCTGCGGGGAGGCTATCAGGTGAAATTGGATCTGTTCCCGATGGTTTCCAGAGATCAGCAATGACAGTGGAGGTGTACGGTGCGTGACTCGGGTGAACAGTCTGCCATCTAGTGACTGAATTTCTAGAGGGGTACGCAGTGGCTCCCAGGGAATCCTGACCCGGGAAGCTACGTCTTCATCCAACAGATTTCCCTCGGGCGCCGGAGTCCACCAAGGCGGAAAGGGACAGGGACTGTTGGATGTACCTTATCGTAGCTGGGATCAGCATCTGGTTCTGGGGTACAGAAAGGGAAGTTGCCTGGCTCACCAGGACCCCCCTCTCTACTGGTGAGCCCTCTCCCCTTGGCTGAAGGGAACAAGTGGCAAGAGAATGGCCAGGCTGGCCGCAGTAGAGGCAGTTCCCAGCTCTTAATCTCCAACGGCATTCAGAGGGAGAAAGACGGTTCCATCCCAGTTGCATTGGTTGCTCGCCTGGGGTGGTGCAATCAGCCAGTTTGGGAGCGCCTCTAGGAGTGGAAGGAGCAGAGAGGCTCGGGTTAGGAGAGGCTGGGAAGGTGACCTGTGGGGTGAATGGAGGTTTTGGACAAACCGTCCTCTCTCTCTCTGCTGTTCCTGAAGTCGGTTGTCCAGCCTGGCGGCTAGGGAGATCAACGCATCCAGGCTGGTTGTCTCATCCCTTGCCGCTAACTCGTCCTTTGTGCTGTTGCCGAGGCCTTGCCAAAAAACCCCCTGGAGAGCCTCATCAATCCACCAAGAGTTGGCTGCTAACGTCCAGAACTCCACGTAGCACTCCTCGACACTGTGGGAGCCTTGACAGAGGGCGAGTAGTCACTTGGCTGCCTCTTTACCCCTGACGGGATGGTTGAAGACCCTCCTCATTTCTGTAAAGGTGCGAAAAGAAGAGCAAGTCTCTGGCTGATTGTCCCAGATGGCAGTGGCCCATTCTAGTGCACTTCCTTGCAACAGCCCCACAATAAATGCTATCTTGGATCTATCAGTGGTGTACGTGGAGGGCGACTGTTCAAACCCTAATGAGCATTGTAGCAGGAAGGACCAGCACTTTTCCAGATCCCCAGTGAATGGTTCTGGGTCAGGTATGTGCGGTTCCTTGGGCAGTCAGGTCATCATACCGTAGGATGATGCTCCTACGGATTGTCCAGGCTGGTTAGACAGAGTTCTCAGAGTGGAGGTGGTAAGAAGAGCAGAGACTTGGCTGATCTGTTCACTGACCTGCCCAACATTCACTGCTAGGGTACAGCACACTGCCCTAACCTCCCAAAGCTGCTGGTCATGCCAGCCCAGAAGTGAGCCCCGGCTGGTGATGGGCTTTCTGCAGGGGATTCATGTCCACTGGGTTCATAGTAGCCAGAGTATTCTGTCACAATGTCACATGAGACCACAGAGAACCCAAATGCAGAACCCCAGTATGAGACTAAAGTCAGGATGCGTCCTCAGAACCAAACACAGGCAGCAACCAGAAGGGATCTTGCCTCAGGGCTCTGAGACAGAGTCCCAACATGGAAACAGGATTTT
This sequence comes from Pristis pectinata, assembly GCF_009764475.1. Lineage (NCBI taxonomy): Eukaryota > Metazoa > Chordata > Chondrichthyes > Rhinopristiformes > Pristidae > Pristis > Pristis pectinata. Next base: position 7,096,051 of record NC_067427.1, on the reverse strand, counting down.
CAAGGAGACGCAGCAAAACTGGGACTGCTCTAGAGTTGACAGCTCCAAGCAGTCAGAAGACAACAAATACCCCCAAGATGGACCAATACTCTGGCAACTAGTGCTAGTGAAACCAGGGTTCTTATGCTATTCTCCTGATGGGACTCAGGTGTGTGTCATTATGCAATTAGTGGTGCATAGAAACCATGTGCTGCACAACAAGGCACCATCAACGGGGCCGAATCGAGGGCCAGCACTCGGAACCATGACAGAATGGACACAATTGCTCTCCAGCAAAGTGCCTTGACCCAAATTTCCCAATGTTCTATCCAAAATTTCTACCAAACCCACGGATCTACAGGTCAGTCATTTTATCACTGCTTGTTGGGACTTGCTCTGTCAATGATGGTGACCCTACTTACGTCACAGTTCTTCAGTTCAAAGCAATTTAATATCTCTAAGAAGCTTCCAAAAATCATATGAATAGATTCATGGAGTCATACAGCACAGAAACAGGCCCTTCAACCCAACTGGTCCATGCTGCCCAAGATTCCCATCTAAGTTAGTCCCATTTGCCCGTGTTTGGCCCATATCCCTCTAAACCTTTCCTATCCATGTACCTGTCCAAGTGTCTCTTATACTTTGTTAATGTACCTGCCTCAACCACTTTCTCTGGCAGCTCATTCCATATACGGACCACCCTCTGGATGATAAAGATCCCCCTTGTGTTCCTATTAAATCTATCCCCTCTCACCCTAAACCTATGCCCTTTAGTTCCTGATTCCCCATCCCTGGGAAAAAGACTGTGTGCATTCACCCTATCTATGCCCCTCATGACTTTATACACCTCTATAAGATCACCCCTCATTCTCCTACGCTCCAATGAAGTCCCAATCTGCTCAACCTCTTTCCATATCTCAGTCCCTCGAGTCCTGGCAACATCCTCCTAAATCTCCCCTGCACCCTTTCCAGCTTAGTGGCATCTTTCCTATAGAGGGTGACCAAAACTGAACCCAATACTCTAAATGCGCAGGCACGGTAGTGTAGCGGTTAGCGTAACGCTATTACAGCACCAGCGACCCAGGTGCAATTCTGGCCACTGTCTGTAAGGAGTTTGTACATTCTCCCCGTGTCTGCGTGGGTTTCCTCTCGGTGCTCCGGTTTCCTGCCACATTCCAAAGACGTATGGGTTAGGAAGTTGTGGGCATGTTATGTTGGCACCGGAAGTGTGGCGACACTTGCGGGCTGGTCCCAGAACACTCTACGCAAAAGATGCATTTCACTGTGTGTTTCGATGTACATGTGACTAATAAAGATATCTTATCTTATCTTAATCTTGTGCAACTGCTACATGACATCCCGACTTCTATACTCAATGCCCCGACTGATGAAGACCAGCGTACCGAATGTGCCATAAAAACGTACGTCTTTTAGCCGTAAGTAAGAATAGGTGAACTCAGCCTAAATATTTCACTGCGAGTCCCTCACCACTAACTTGCTGTAGTTTCATGCTGTGTACCTCAGACCTCTGGTTTACCTCAAGCCTGTTAACTGGCAAGGCGCACAACTTAGTTCTACCTTGTACGTCTGTCTAACAGGCAGCAGTTCTAACAGTTAAGCAAACATTTTTAAAATAACATAATTACTAACCAGACTCAGGCACACTAGTTAATAAAGTACATTAGGTTAAAATCTTTTGTTTTAAAGCAAAATATCATTTTAGATAGTACTGTACATGTAAGAAAAGCTGGTATGTAAAATGTCATTTAGGTCAATTAAAAACATCAGTTCTATATCTGGACTCATGGGAACATTTGTATGAAAAATTCCAACAATGCCAGTAATGGCTGTATCTGCAGACCAAGTCTATGTTTTTTTTTGTTCAGGTTTCCATTCCTGATATTAACAGAACTCTTGTTCAGATGAATTCGGCACAAACAAACAAATCTGAAGAGAAACACTAAAAAATAATAATTCACAGATAGACAATAGTGGGACCTGGGATATATTAAAGAAGGGTTTAACTGAATACAGAAACCTGTGACTGGGACAAGATGTCAGAGGATTGAAGGGGATCAGAGGTAAGTGCAGGTAGAGGGCATGGGGGGTAAAACTTGAGTCACCAGCACAGTAGCGTAGCGGTTAGCGTAACTCTATTACAGTGCCAGCGACCCGGGTTCAATTCCCGCCACTGTCTGTAAGGAGTTTGTACATTCTCCCCGTGTCTGCGTGGGTTTCCTCCGGGTGCTCCAGTTTCCTCCCACATTCCAAAGACGTACCGGTTAGGAAGTTGTGGGCATGCTCTGTTGACACCTGAAGCGTGGCGACACTTGTGGGCCGCCCCCCAGAACACTCGACGCAAAAGATGCATTTCACAGTGTGTTTCGATGTACATGTGACTAATAAATAAATATCTATCTATCTGTAAAATTGGATCATCCCTTTTCAACAAATAGTTTCATTAATGTTTATCAGTGGACAAGTGAACTTCTTTGCAAAACAACATGTTACAAAAAAATGGATGGTCAAGGTCAGAGAGGCTTGTAAACTGAAGCTAATGGATGAAACAAAACATTAACCAAGGGATCTTATTACAGACAACAAATATCTCAGATTTGATTACCACAAAGTAAACGCCTAAATAATTATTGGCTGGATCGCTTGAGTTGGACGGAATCTGAGAAGGTTGTCTAAGCTCCCATTTCTCATAGCTGGTTCATCATCAGTAAATGAAAAGGGAGATGAGCTTTACAGAATCACACAACAGTTGCAGCATGAAAGGAGGCCATTTGACCCATTGAGCCCCGACTGGCTCCAGATAAGAGCAACCCAACTTGTGTCACTCTCCTGGTCTCTCACTACAGCCCCACTCCCTTTTGAACACTTTAATTAAATCTGCCTTCATTATTCCCATTCTAGATCGTGACCAGGGTCTAAAACAAAGGTCACTTTTGGTTCTTTTGCCCATCACCTTCATTCTATGTTCCCTAATACATGATCCCTCTGCCAATGGGATCTCTTTCCCTCTGTCTATAACTCTTCATGATTAGAAGTACCTCTGTCAGATTCCCCCACAACCTTCCATCTTCCAAAGAGAACAACCCAACCCATTGATGTAACTAACGTTCACATCCCTGGAATCATTTTGATAAACCTCTTCTAAGATTAAGATAAGATAAGATATCTTTATTAGTCACATGTACATCGAAACACACAGTGAGATGCACCTTTTGCGTAGTGTTCTGGGAGCAGCCTGCAAGTGTCGCCACACTTCCGGCGCCAACATAGCACGCCCACAACTTCTTAACCTGTACGTCTTTGGAATGTGGGAGGAAACCAGAGCACCCGGAGGAAACTCACGCAGACACAGGGAGAACGTACAAACTCCTTACAGACAGCGGCCGGAATTGAACCAGGGTCGCTGGTGCTGTAAAGCGTTATGTTAACTGCTACACCACCGTGCCTGCCTTTCTGCACCCTTTCCAAGAAGATAACATAGACAGTCAGAATCTTTTATCCCCAGGGCAGAAATGTCAAATACTAGAGGACATGCATTTAAGGTGAGAGGGGGAAAGTTTAATGGAGATGTACGGGGCAAGTTTTTTTTACACGGAGAGCGGTGGGTGCCTGGAACAGACTACCAGGGGTAGTAGTGGGAGTAGATACAATAGAGTCATTTAAGAGGCTCTTAGATAGATGAATATGCAGAGATTGGAGGTTTTTGGATCACGTACAGGTAGAAGAGATTTAGTTTAATTTGGCGTCCTCTTCAGCACAGACATCTATAAGAAAATGGGAGCAGGAGTAGACCATTCAGCCCCTCAAGCCTGTCCCACCCTTCAGGATGCATGAAGAGTTGATAGGTTAATTGGCCATAGTGTGTAGATGAGCGGTAGAATCTGGGGGAGTTGATGGCAAAGACAAGAAAAAATGGGATTAGCATGAATGAGTGGCTGATGGTTGGTGTAGACTTGGTGGGCTGTAACACTCACTGACTCCTTGGTCATGGCTGATCTGTCCCAGACCTCATCTCCTCTTCTGTGCCATTTGTTCATAGCCCCCAATTCCCTGATCTTTCACAAATTTACCCACTTCACCTTTAAAAATCCCCAATGGTCCATCCTCCACAACCTTCCAGGGCAGAGAATTCCACAGACTCACCACACTCTGCAAGAAGACATCCCTACGCACCTCAGTCTTAAATGGCCATTCCCGTTAGTTTTGTAACTATGTCCCCTCAGTCGAGGTTCTCCCACAGTGGAAACCCACACTAATAAAAAAAGGCCTTCACACCTTACCTTAAATGTGGGGCCCAGAACTGCAGACGATACTCCATTTGTGGAAGAACCAGTGTTTTATTAAGGTTCGTTGTGACTTCCTTACTTGGGGTTGCCTGCATATCTCCCATGAACAATGTCCTTGGTTGAGGCTCACAACATATCATGGCCACAGGACCAAGCAAAGCACTGAGACCCTGTCACCTTTGGGAACTGGACCCAGCAAGAAACCTTTGCAATGGGACAACAAAGAGCATCAGAAACAAATAAAGACACAGATGTGGAGGTAAATATATCAGGAGCAGTAGGTGACACTATCATTAGAAACCTCATTTAACAGTTCACTGATTACACTGTGGTGGGGTGAATTAATACAAGAGGCAATGAAGGATAGAACTCATCTTAAACAAATAAAAAAATAGGCATTGGGCATTCAAGTCATTAAAACACCATACGGAACTTATTGTGGGGCTGAAATGGTGACCCCGTTTCAAAGGAGTGGCACTTACTACTTCTGTACATAAGTGGCCAGTGAGACAAAGTGGATTCTGATTTGATGAAATCTCTGCCCATTTGCTGGATCTAATAATCTGAAGTGGCTAATCGAAACATGCTCCCAACAATGGTTCAATCCCACTCCCTGTCTCTAAAACATAACCATACAAAGTGTTGGGTTGCTACTGTACAGAAAGATAATTGCACACTGTCTTTAAATTTTAAGCATTTAAGAATTAACAGAAAAATATCTGTAAGAGTAAGTTTATATTAGTGACATACATTTACTAGTTACAAAGATTTATGTGTGGCACTGAGCAGTCTCTCATTCTTTTCTTCAAGGTTTATAGCCACTAGAGGAGCTAATAATGAACTGTAAGATGTGTGTTATCATGCCTTATGCCAAAGCATATCCTGTGGAGATAAAACGCACAATTTATTATGTTGACCTTAGTCTTTTAACAGTTTTTCTTTCTTTCTTTTTCTGATGTGATAAATCAGCCCAGGGAAGGTAGTTCTAAAAGAAAGTAACTAGTCTTTTTCAGTTGTACGTTTAAAAAAAATAAAAAGCACTTTGGTATGTGTAGGGTCACAAATACATTCCATTCTTTTCATGGGATGAGTTTTCTGTACATCTTAACTCTTTTGTGTTGATGAGGGTGCAGATGATGTTCTAACATCTTGGATATTATGGAATTCCTAAAGCAATTCTAACTTGTTTGCTTCAAATTCTGTGTGCAAACTTACGTTAAAAGAAAATTGAACCATTATTTGTTTTATTGCACAGGTTGAGAGATTCCATATTAAGCTGATTTCAACAAAGAAATGTGAAATTAAAGAAAAGCGCTTCCCAAAGTATCATGTGTGCATAATCAGTAGTTGCACAGCTATAGTTATTATTAAACAGTGCAGTGCTTTGATTGAGAAAACATTGCCTGATATAAAAAATCATTAATAGGGGGCAACAAGGGAGGACTCTGGTTTGTAAATGGTGACAGCTAACAAGAAGAAAAAGCCTGCACATCAAAGTGATCTCCAGAAGAAGACAGTCATACTGTAATTAAAGGAAAAGCCAGAGAGATGTGAAGGAATCGCTGGCGAACTGAACACTTGCTATTTAGCGTGGTGGAGACAGATGGGGTGAATTAGTTCAGTTTGACAATGCCTGGTTATTGTCAATGGGAGAAAACCAGAACCTTGCCATAAACTCTAATGAATGCATTAATAGATGTTTTCTGCCTCTCAAAGGAAAGGAATAATTTAAACAAAGTTATTAACACAGTCCACCTGGGCTTATTGCTGGGTTTGTATTAATGGTACCAGTTAATGCAATGTTTTCTTAACTCTTTCTGTGAAGTTATGTTGTCAGCTGTACAGAGAAAGGAATTAGACTGGCATGTTTAAGTAAACCAAAAGCTTAATCTAAGGTGGAAATAGTGGTTACGCTAAACATATGTATATATATACACACGTTAATCCTATTAGACATTATAAACATTGTAAGGAAGACTTAATGAGGTCCAAATTACTGCCTTTCCAGGCACGTGAACTTGGAATGTTGTGGGTTAATTGAAGTACAGTTTACTTTGGTCAGTGAAAGGGACAAAAAGCTCTTCTGTCACCAGGTCTGCGTTCAATACGTTAATTTTCTTTTTAACCCTGGGACCACTTCGACTTTAATAAACATCTTTAGAAATATGCATCCCTCGAGAGGCACCATTAATTTCCCTAAAAAGCCCTCACACATGTAATTTTTTATTGCTTGCAGGTGCTTCAAGAAAGGCAAGTCCTTGTAATAAATGTCCCATAAAGAGTAAGTGGCACCTGAGAGAGGCTATCAGGTCAGTGCACCTGTCTTTGGATGAATCCCATGCACTTGTCCAGAGTTAGTTCCCTTTGTCCGGCATGTACTAAACACCAAAAAATGCCCACTTCTCTTGGGTCGCTTCCAATTCTTAGGGATCTGTGCATATTTTAGCACACTGTGCACACAGCTTCCCTGCAATAGGCCAAACATCAGGCAGCACCTAATTACCTGATTAAATTACCAGCCAGAAGTTTCACATGCCTGGCAGTTTGCAAGCCATTACTTGAAGAGCATGACTAATGAAAGCTTTGAAACTATATATTATTCAATTCTTAAATCTCTGCTGCAGAGGCAAACTAAGGCATGAAACTGAATATCAAGCAGTAACTTTTAGTGAACCTCAATTATTTTTTTCTTGAGCAATTCAGTCTGCTCCAGTCACCTGCGAACCTTGCAATTCCAGGAAAAGGTGAGGTATTCCACAAAATTTCCTTAAATTTAGCTGTTAAATTACAAATCCAGTGAAGTTACTCACCCTTGGACACAATATAACGAGGTTAAGTCTTGGGACATGTTACATGACTTAAGTTAGCTTTTCCGTACGGAATCTCATGCACTGATATACTCTGGAACTGTGAACTGTCACAAAATACAAGTTGGATCACTGTTATCCTTCAGGGGAGGTAATATGCCATCCTAAGCTAGTCTGACCTAGGTGTGACTCCAGACCCATCAACATGAGCTTAACTACCTTCTGAGATTGTCCAGCAGGTACAATCAGTTGTATTGTACTGTGTCCAGTTCTGTTCGCCTCATTATAGGAAGGATGTGGAAGCGTTGGAAAGGGTGCAGAGGAGATTTACCAGGATGCTGCCTGGTTTAGAGAGTATGCATTATGAGGAGAGACTAAGGGAGCTAGGGCTTTACTCTTTGGAGAGAAGGAGGATGAGAGGAGACATGATAGAGGTGTACAAAATATTAAGAGGAATAGATAGAGTGGTCAGTCAGCGCCTCTTTCCCAGGGCACCAATGGTCAATACAAGAGGGCATGGCTTTAAAGTAATGGGTGGGAAGTTCAAGGGAGATATCAGAGGAAGGTTTTTTACCCAGAGAGTGGTGGGGCATGGAATGCGCTGCCTGGGGCGGTGGTGGAGGCAGGTACATTGGTCAAATTCAAGAGCTTGTTAGATAAGCATGTGGAGGAATTTAAAATAGGGGGATATGTGGGAGGAACGGGTTAGATAGTCTTAGGCGAGGTTTAAAGGTCCACACAATATTGTGGGCCAAAGTGCCTGTATTGTGCTGTATTGTTCTATGTATTACAACTGAAGATGGCTCACACGCCCCTCAAGCCATTTAGGGTTGGGTAATGAGTACTCTGCAAGTGATGTGCAGATCCTGACAATTGAATAGACAAAAAAGCTGGAGAAAGAGAGGAAAGTCATCCCACCCTTGTGCCAATGATGTACTATGCACACACACTTCAGTGTGCGCAGAGTTCAATATCCCCAAGGCAGACGTGTCTAAAACTAGAGGACACAGAGATAGGGGGAGGAGTAGGACATCTGGGGGTGATGTTTTTCACCTAGAGGATGGTTGGAATCTGGAACACACTGCCTGAGAGGGTTAGAACACAGAACACAGTACATTGAACATAGGACATAGTATATAGAACAGTACAGCACAGGAATAGGCCCTTCAGCCCACAATGTCTGTGCTGAACATGTTGCCAAATTAATCTAAACCTATCTGCCTGCACATAATCCGTAGGCCTCCAATTCCCTGCATATTCATATGCCTGTCTAAATGCCTCTTAAATGCTACTATCATGTCTGCTTCCATCACCACCCTTGGCACCATGTTCCAGGCACATGCAAAGTGGTTGTGGAAGCAAGCCGTCTCATAACATTTAATAAGCATTTAGACGAGCACTTGAGTCACCAAGGCATACAAGGTTATGGACCAAGTACTGGTAAATGGGACAAGTATGGACGGGTACTTGATGGTTGGCATGACATGGTGGGCTGAAGGGCCTCTCTTTGTGCTATGCCACTCTATAACTCCAAGAGGGTGCCAGCCTGGATTGTGTGCCCAGTGCTTGGAAGGATTTTGGACTCAGTACCCTCTGACTCAGAGACAAAGTGTTGCACCCAGACAAGTGAGGTATCTCTTCATGCCAAGCCGAATCCCAACGGAGCTTGGCTCCAGGGTATAAAGTCTATCTACCACTGTGTTGTATATCGACCTTTCAAAATATAGACCTTTCAGAACCGTCACACCATGAAATACAAAAAAAAACAAGAATCACCAAAGGAATATGAAGGGCTTAGATAGGGTGGACAAGCAATATCTTTTTCCCATTATTGAGCGGTCCAATACCAGAGGGCATGCATTTAAGGTGAGAGGGGGTAGGTTCAGAACAGACGAGAGGGGTACGTTTTTTACTGAGAGAGTGGTGGATGCCTGGAATGCGTTGCCTGATAGGATGGTGGAGGCAAATTCATTGGGGTCTTTTAAGAGGGGCTTGGATGGGCACATGAATGAGAGGAAAGTGGAGGGATATCGGCATTCTGTAGGTCAGAGGGATTAGCTATGTCGGCACAACACTGTGGGCCGAAGGGCCTGTTCTGTCCTGTACTGTTCTATGTTCTATGTTCTAAGTACAGGCACAAATATAAAGTTAGGACCCTAATGCTTTATGAGCTTATGGTCCGGGATAATGTAGAACCTGTTTTAATGCTCACAGGCAGATAAACCCCATTGTAATGTTCGATCATGAAATAAACAAGATGTCTTTTAGTTTTTAAATATGAAATCTTATTTTATAGAATTGTGCTGCATCTTTACAAATTATGCTTCAATTTTTAAGCATTATCAAAATATTTTGCATGGTCAAACGCTCCACATTGGAGTGTGGCAAAAGTCTTGGCCAACACTGATCATGACGTTACCATTGACCACGAATATTTATTCCTTTGTCCAATCTCCTTACAGTCTCCAGGGTGCTGCCTATGGTCACAGCAGGTGGCAACTCCAGTCCCAGCGGAGGGACACGGCCCAAAGGCCAAGCAGGTACAAGAGAAGGAAGTGAGGGGCAATAAGAGAGAGGATAAAAGATGGGGAGATGGTTGGAAGGTTAAAGGAAAGTGGAGGAGGGAAGCGAGAGAGGGCGAGAAACGGAACAGTGGGAGTGTGAAGTTCCAGTGTCCCCGTGACCAGGATTCTCAGAGAAAGAGGCAAAGCAGAAAATGCTCGCTGCCTCGGTAAAACAGCAAACGTAATCAAAAGCCCCTCCCACCCTGGACATTCTCTCTTCTCCCCCCTCCCATCGGGCAGAAGATACAAAAGCCTGTACCACCAAGCTCAAGGACAGCTTCCATCTTGCTGTTATAAGACTGTTGAATAGCCCCCTAGCACTATAAGATGGATGTTTACTGTGATAAGACTATTGAATGGTTCCCTTATACGATGAGATGGACTATGACCTCACAACCTACCTTGTTGTGACCTTGCACCTTATTGCACTGCACTTTCTCTGTAGCTGTGACACTTTACTCTGTACTGTTATCGTTTTTACCTGTACTACCTCAATGCACTCTGTACTAACTCAATGTAACTGCACTGTGTAATGAATTGACCTGTACAATCAGTATGCAAGACAAGTTTTTCACCGTACCTCAGTACAAGTGACAATAATAAACCAATACCAATACCAATCTACCTCATCATGGCCTTGCACCTTATTTTTGACCTGCACTGCACTTTTTCTGTAATGATAACACCATATTCTACATTCTGTTCTTGCTTTTCCCTGGTACTACCTTGATGCACTGATGTGGTAAAATGATCTGCATCCAAAGCAAAGGTTTTCACTGTACCATGGTACGTGCGACAATAATAAACCAATTTACCAATTTTACTCAGCAGGTCACGTCTGGGTACAGAGAAACAGTATTAACATTTTGGGTTGGTGACGTTTCATCAAAATGTTAGGAACAAACGTTTTAAGAAGCAGTTAAACAGGGAACGCAGGAGAGACTGAGAGGGAAGGTCTGTGATGGGTTGAAAGGCAGGAATGATTAAATGACAAAAGGGATGATAGTGGAGGGAAAGATCGTGGGCATGGGATGGGAGAGGTTTTTTAAAACTTCATTTTTAGGATCTGGCCATCACTGGCAAGACCAGCATTTGTTGTCCATCTGATATTGCCCTTGAGACGGTGGGCTGCTGTCCTGAACCATCGCAGTCCTTCTGCTGAAGGTGCTCCCACAGTGCTATTGCGCGAAGAGTTCCGGGACTTAGACCCAGAAAAGATTTACAAGGATGTTGCTGGGACTTATAGAGAGAGTTTAAGCAGGCTAGGACTTTATTCATTGGAGTGTCTATTAAGACATTTAGATATTCATTTATTAGTCACATGTGCATTGAAACACACAGTGAAATGTGCCTTTTTGATTACTGAGAATGTGCTGGGGGGCAGCCCGCAAGTGTCGCCATGCTTCCAGTGCCAACATAGCGTGCCCGCAGCTCCTAACCTGTACGTCTTTGGAACGTGGGAGGAAACCGGAGCACCCGGAGGAAACCCACGAAGACGTACAAACTCCTTACAGACAGCGGCGGGAATTGAACCCGGGTCGCTGGCACTGTAATAATGTTACGCTAACCGCTAAACTACCATGTCACCATGAGAGGTGATATTATAAATGTGTATAAAAATATGAGGGGCATGCACACAGTCATCACAGTCACAGGATTGGGGAATCAAGAACTAGAAGGCAGAGGTTTAGGATGAGAAGGGAGAGATTTAATGGGAACCTGAGGAGAAATATTTTCACCTGGAGGGTGGTTCAAATATGGACCGAGCTGCCAGAGGAAGTGGTAGAGGCAGGTACATTAACAACATTTAAAAGTCATTTGGACAGGTACTTGGATAGGAAAGGTTTAGAAGGATAGGGGCCAAATGTGGGCAAATGGGACTAGCTTAGATGGGAATCTTGGTTGGCATGGACCAGTTGGGCCGAAGGCCCTGTTTCCGTGCTGTATGACTATGATCCTCTATGACAATGAAGGAACGGTGATATATTTCCAAGTCAGGATGGCATGTGACTTTGAGGGGAACCTGCAGGTGGTGGTGTCCCCATGCACCTGCTGCCCGTGTCCTTTGTGGTACAGGAGGTGCTTTTGGAGCAACCGAGGTGAGTAACCGCAATACGTCTTGTAGATGACACACCCTTTAGCCACTGTGTGCCTGTGTTGGAGGCAGGGAATGTTTGCCGTGGTTGATGGGGTGCCCGTTATGTGGGACCAGAGGATCTGTGAATGGAAATCTGGGGATTTCAAAGTTGCATTGAGACTGAAAATAAAATCAGAACCAAATTATGTTTTTTTAAAAATTAAATGTCAAAAATGACAAGAGACTTGAGCGGGGGCGGGAGGGAGTTACAGGTGCCTTCATCATAAATGGACAAGATCCCAAGATAAGTCAACATCATTCGGAAGTAGAAACAATTTGAATTCTCTACTTTTAACAATTTATTGTTAACTCCGATTCTTCAAGCCTCCTGACTTGCTAAGTCTTTCTAGCATCTTTTGTTTTTTAATATACTTACCATCTAGATATTAAGGGAGTGAAGTGATGTGGGGTCGGTGGGAGAACGTGCGCTGAAGGAAGAGGTCAGCCCTGATCTTATTGCGTGGTGGTACAGACAATGACAGGTCAGATAGCCTGCTCCTGCTTCTGATTCCTATGTTCTTTCCTTAAAGGAGATACAGGAGCCTGAAGACCCACACTCAACGATTCAGGAACAGCTTCTTCCCCGCCACCATCAGATTTCTGAACAGTCCATGAACCCATGAACACTACCTTTTGTTTTGCACTATTTATTTACTTCTGTAATTTATAGTAATTTTATGTCTCTGCACTGTACTGGGGCCGCAAAACAACACATTTCACGCCATCTAAGTCAGTGATAGTAATTCAGATTCTGATTCTGAATTTAATCTATTACAAAAATCATCAAAGGCGTGTTCAATGTTTCTCAGGCAGCGCATTTCATATGTCTTACTGTAGAATATGAGAATATTTTTATGCATCACTATTACTTGATTCACAACACGGTAGTGTAGCAGTTAGCGTAATGCTATTACAGCGCCAGCGACCCGGGTTCAATTCCGGCCACTGTCTATAAGGAGTTTGTACGTTCTCCCTGCGACTGCGTGGGTTTCCTCCAGGTACTCCGGTTTCCTCCCACATTCCAGAGACGTACGGGTTAGGAAGTTGTGGGCATGCTATGTTGGCGCCGGAAGCGTGGCGACACTTGCGGGCTGCCCCCAGAACACTCTACGCAAAAGATGCATTTCACTGTGTGTTTCGATGTACATGTGACTAATAAAGATATCTTATCTTATCGTATTGTCGAATCCAATGTACAAGACACAGAAGTATATCGTATGCTCCCCACATTTAGGCACTTCAGATGTAGGAAAAGTTTAAATTTAAGTTGGCCTTCATAAATCAGGGCATTGAGTACAGGAGTTGGGATGTTATGTTGAAGTTGTATAAGACATTGGTGAGGCCGAATTTAGAGTATTGTGTGCAGTTCTGGTCACCTGCCTACAGAAAAGATATCAATAAGCTTGAAAGAGTGCAGAGAAAATTTACACAGATATTGCTGGGACCTGAGGACCTGAGCTACAGGGATGGATTGAATAGGTTACGACTTTATACCCTGGAGCGCAGGAGGATGAGGGGAGATCTCATAGAGGTATACACAATTACAAGGGGTATAGATAGGGTGAATGCATGCAGGCTTTTTCCCCTCAAGTTGGGTGAGACTAGAACTAGAGGTCATAGGTTTAGGGTGAAAGGTGAAATATATGAGGGGAATCTGGGGGGGGAGCTTCTTCACTCAGAGGGTGGTGCGAGTGTGGAATGAGCTGCCAACAGAAGTGGTGGATGCAGGTTCAATTGTAACATTTAAGAGAAGTTTGGATAGGTACGTGGATGGGAGGGGTTTGGAGGGATATGGTCCAGGTGCAGGTAGATGGGGCTAGGCAGAAAACTAGGCCGGAATGGACTAGATGGGTCGAAGGGCCTGCTTCTGTGCTGTAGTGCTCTATAACTCTTGACTCCAAGTTTAAAATACATGTAGTTTTCACGTTTTAAACTTAGATTAAGTATGCGAAAAACAATTCAGGTTTTGAAAGAATGTTTAATGAAAAACTATTCTATATTTTACAGTTTCACCAATTAAAGTTCAGTAAGGTAAGATCAAACATGAAAATATAGAAGCAACATTTTCAAGAATTAATATTGATTTCTCCCGAGCCTAAGTTTATTAGAAGAAAACTTGTGCGTAACTTACACTGGGGTATAATTGTCCACCATCCCCTTTACTAACATTACAGTCAAACTCCAGTTATCCAGCACCATCAGGACTCTGGTAGTGCTGGATTAGCTGATTTTCCAGACTGTTGTTACTCTTATTAATACTCAAACATAGTTCCATTTCACATTTTTTACACATTACACAATAGTCCAATAAAATTTCCAGTGAACCCAGTGAGGTTAAAGGGAGCTGGAAATATCCAAGCACTCTGGAGCCCAGAGACTTGGTCCACGACACTGGCCACGTCTGGCTCCATGCACCACTCACACTCTGGACCCCCAGCTCGCATTCCTGACCAATGAGTGATCCAAATGTCATCCCGTCAGCATTTCCTAACAATTGGAAGCCAGATTATTGCAGTTTTACTTAAAGTAGGCTCGTACATATAATTCTACTACTGGTTACAACACACACAAAATGCTGGAAGAACTCAGCAGGCCAGGCAGCATCTATGGAGGGAAACGGACAGTCGAAGTTTCAAGAAGCTGCTTGAGCTTCGCCCAGAGTCCTTGCCCACTTTGGGAAGGATGCTGGACTGTTGCTCTGTAAGGAAGATACGGTTCCAGAGAGGGAGAATCCAAAAAGGAATACATACCCTCCTCTGGATCAGTCCATCAAGCCCAGCTGAAGGGAGTTTGGATACACAGGATAGGACTTTGATTGCATATGAACACATATGATGAATTTTTTCCTCATGATATTCCTCATTGCTTTTGTAAATGTGAATTAAAAAATCCCAACAAATGTGCGAATGACTTGGAATTGTACAAAACATGGTTGACTTGAATTGTCAGCACCTATGTTGCAATGTTCACAAACAATGAAAACCTCCCTTTACACTGCTCTGCTGGTCAAGGGTGTGGACCCTGATAAACCCACTGGCATGGAAACACATTTGGTACCACGGGGATGATGCATTGCACCACTTATTTGCTGCTACACCTCCCACCACTGCACTGGGGCAACGTAGAGCTGCTGCCTCACAGCTCCAGTGACCTGTGTTCAACCGTGACCTCAGGTGCTGTCTGTGTGGAGTTCGCACGTACTCCCTCTGACTGTGTGGGTTTCCTTCGTGTCCGGGCTAGTAGGCTAATTAGCCATTGTAAATTGCCCCTCATGAGTAGCGAGTGGTATTGGTTTATTATTGTCACTTGTACCGAGGTACAGTGAAAAACTTGTCTTACAAACCGATCGTACAGGTCAATTCATTACACAGTGCAGTTACATCAGAATCTTGGGGGAGTTGGTGGGAATGTGGGGAGAATACAATGGGATTAGTGTAGATGGGTGCTTGTAGATGGGCAGGCACAGTGGTGTATCGGTTAGCGTAACGCTATTACAGCACCAGCGACCCGGGTTCAATTCCCGCCACTGTCTATAAGGAATTTGTACGTTCTCCCAGTGTCTATGTGGGTTTCCTCCCGGTGCTCTGGTTTCCTCCCACATTCCAAAGCCATACGGGTTAGGAAGTTGTGGGCATGCTATGTTGGCGCCGGAAGCGTGGCGACACTTGCAGGCTGCCCCCCAGAACACTCGACGCAAAGGATGCATTTCACTGTGTGTTTCGATGTACATGTGACTAATAAAGAAATCTTATCTTGTCTTGATAACTGGCACAGACTTGATGCTGTCCAACTCTGTAACCACCCAAGCTGGTCACGTTTAACCCCTTGTTCTAAGCTTTGAGCAGGTCAGCAGGTGCAGGTATGAGGGACCCTTTCTGATGAAAGGTCATCAACCTGAATGTTAACTCTGTTTTTCTCGCTATACAGATGCTGCCTGACCTGCTGAGCATCCCCAGCACTTCCTATCTTAATTTCAGGGTATAAGTTCAGTCTACTCAATCCTTCATCATACACTAGCCAGGAATCAACCTGGTGAACCTTTACTGCAGCCTCTCTATCACAAGTACATCCCTCCTTAGGTAGGCACACCAGACCTGTACACAGTATTCTGGATGTGGACTTACCAGGGCTCTATATAATGGGAGAAAGATGTCTCTGTTCTTGTACCTTTTACAGCGAAGGCCAACATATCATTTAACATAGAATATTACAGCACAGTACAGGCCCTTTGGCTCATGATGTTGTGCCGACATTTTATCCTGCTCTAAGATCTAATTAACCCTTCCCTCGCACGTAGCCCTCCATTTTTCTATTATTCATGTGCCTATCTTAGAGTCTCTTAAATGTCTCTGACGTATCTGCCCCCACAACCTCTGCCGGCAGTGTGTTCCACGCACCCATCACTCTCTGTGTAAAAAGCTTACCTCTGACATCCCCCCTTGTACCTTCCTCCAATCACCTTAAAATTATGCCCCCCCCCCCCGTGTTAGCCATTGTCGCCCTGGGAAAAACTCTCTGACTGTCCACTCGATCTGTGCCTCTTATCATCTTGTACACCTCTATCAAGTCACCTCTCATCCTCCTTCTCTCCAAAGAGTAAAGCCCTTTACTTTCCCATTTCCTGCTGAACTTGCACATTAATTTTTGGTGTTTACATACAAGGAAACCCAGCTCCCCTTTCAATCTCATATCATTTAAAAATCCTCTGCCTTTCTAGTTTTTGCAGCAACTTGGATGAATGAACATTTTTCCATCCATATGCCATGTCCTTACAATTTCATTTAACCTGTCGTTATCCCCCTGAAGCCCCTCTCCACAACCCACACTGCCACCTAGCTTTGTCACATCAGAAACCTGGATATATTAGACTTGATTCTTCTTCCAAATCACTGATATGGATTGTGAGCAGCTGGGGTACCCCCACACTAATTCCTGCTACCCTCTACTGGTACCAGGCTCCCAGCTCAAAAATGACCTATTTATTCTTAATCTGTGTTTGCTAACATGAGCCAGTTATCAGTCCAGGCTGGAATATTGACCCTCAAAACCATGCGTCCTATTTTGTTCAATAATACTGTGCACTCTGATTTTATTCAATAATACTTCATTCTCTAATTTTGTTCAATAACACTGTGTGCTCTGATTTTGTTCAATAATACTGTTCTCTAATATTGTTGAATTATACTACACACTCAAATTTTGTTCAATAATACTGTGCACTCTGATTTTGTTCAATAATACTGTGCACTGATTTTGTTCAATAATACTGTTCTCTAATTTTGTTGAATTATACTACACACTCAAATTTTGTTCAATAATACTGTGCACTCTGATTTTGTTCAATAATACTGTGCACTGATTTTGTTCAATAATACTGTTCTCTAATTTTGTTGAATTATACTACACACTCAA
Organism: Pristis pectinata; assembly: GCF_009764475.1. Taxonomy (NCBI): domain Eukaryota; kingdom Metazoa; phylum Chordata; class Chondrichthyes; order Rhinopristiformes; family Pristidae; genus Pristis; species Pristis pectinata. The sequence continues at coordinate 7,078,848 of NC_067427.1, read as the reverse complement.
ATTTTGTTCAATAATACTGTGCACTCTGATTTTGTTCAATAATACTGTTCTCTAATTTTGTTGAATTATACTACACAGTCAAATTTTGTTCAATAATACTGTGCACTCTGATTTTGTTCAATAATACTGTTCTCTAATTTTGTTGAATTATACTACACAGTCACATTTTGTTCAATAATACTGTGCACTCTGATTTTGTTCAATAATACTGTTCTCTAATTTTGTTGAATTATACTACACAGTCAAATTTTGTTCAATAATACTGTGCACTCTGATTTTGTTCAATAATACTGTTCTCTAATTTTGTTCAATTATACTGCACACTCAGATTTTGTTCAATAATACTGTGTTCTCTAATTTTGGTCAATTACACTGTACACTCAAATTTTGTTCAATAATACCGTGCGCTCTAACTTTGTTCAATAATAGTATGCACTCTAATCTTGTTTATACACACATGTGCACATTTCTTTCATGTCATCTGGTGAAGCTGTGCATGTGTCCACAGCTACTCTTTAGTCATACATTTTAGATGACCATTGAGGGGAGCATGCGAATGCTTGTGGTCCTGTGTTTTAGAAATGAATGGATGGAAGCAAATAAGAAGTCCCAGAGCTTGGGTAGAGGGATAAGTTTTAGTAACCTTCTAAAAGGCAGCAGTGAACCAGGAAGGTGGAAGGGACAGAACACCAAGGACACAGTGGCTGAAGACTCATCCGAAGGCAGTGAAAGCTTGAGTTAGGGAAGGTATGAGGTGGTTATGGAGGAGGGAATAATGCAATGGTAACAGGTAGAACATGGAGCTTGAAGCTGACCTGAGGAAACCAAGGTTCAAACAGCTGGATTCAGTAAGAGCGAAAGGTTGGAGTGACGGATGAGTTCAGTGGGAAGGGAGCAAGGTTTACGGTAGGGGCCGAAAACTACGACTGGTTTTCCCACAAATTAATATCAGACATCTGGCAGCAGGGAGGTGACTGTGGAGTCCAGAGGAATGTGGTGAAGGGGCAGAATTGCATGTCGTCAGCGTACACACTGATCCCATCCCTCTGCATGAGGTCACGACATGTTGGTGATGGAGGCCAAGCCTTCTGGATCATTGACGGTGACCACAAGGGAGTTGAAGGGCGCCTGTTAATGCACATTGGCTGCATAACAGAGGTCTGACTGAGCAGGGTTTCGTTACTGTGCCTGCATTCGATAACTGTGCCATGTGTGGCTCTGACCAGGGTACTCTCCGTGCTCTGAGCTTGGCAAGGCCCGAATCAGAAGGGATTATAATGGAGGGGCTGTGGGAGCAGCAAACTCCGAGCTGGAAGGAGATGACACAAAAGTTTTGCAAAGTTTGGATATGGGACAGGGAGAGGATGGACTGGCCTGCTGATGTTGGTGGAGCAGAAGGTGTTTTTGAAGAGGAGACTTTGATACAATTTTGAGTGGTACTTAGACAGAAGCAGAAATGGACTATGATTATTAGAAACAAGAATGTTCATTAAATAGCAGGGAACGAGCCTGGGAGGCGTAGAGTAATCAAGAGCCAAGACTCAATTTTATTTTCCAGTTCCTCCTCTTTAAATCAATTGTATTCACATCTTGAGTTGACTTTTCCAGCTAACAGTACCATATAATTTTGATCAGTTCCAGTTTCACTCTGTTCTGCATATATGGCAGTGTTTAAATAAGTGAGCTGTTAGACGTTGTTGCCAATGCATTCAGTTGAGAATGTTGCAGTGCAGAGTGGAGTTGTTTTATTTGGCACTGTTGCTCCAAGTAAGGAACAAGCTAGGTCATAAACCTAGCCTCCCTGGTAGGACAAGACCTCTTCTGGGAACATTTCCAACAGTGCATCAGCCACACATCTGCATCCACAGACAAGAGAACCAGTGAACTCTGGCAACTCTGCACAAAGTCTGCCATGGTTAACATGCGCTAGTTCCTTAACATCTGGCAGACATGGGGCCTAAAATGGGCTGGAGTTTGCAGATGCTATGATGGTTGTAACTGGTACCAATGGCCTCATTATGCCATGAAACCGACATAAATATCTGGAATGCTTATCCAAAGTAATCAAAGGATATCAGTGATCTAATGAGGACATAGAGTTCATAGTTACGCAGCACAGAAACAGGCCTTCCAGCACAATTGGTCTATACTGACCAAGATGTCCCATCCAACCTGGTCCCATTTGCCAGCGTTTGGCCCATAACCTTCTAATCCTTTCCAATCCATGTACCCATCCAAAGTTGTTATTGAACCTGCCTCAACCACTTCCTCTGGCAGCTCGTTCCACACACATATCACCCTTTGTGTAAAAAAAGTTGCATCTCAAGTACTTATCAAACCTTTCCCCTCTCACCTTAAGCCTATGCCCTCTAGTTCTTTATTCCCCAATCCTGGGAAAAAGACTGAGTGATTAGAAATCTCTCTCACCCTACATAACTAATTTTAAGTTTGTGGATTGCAATTCACTGAGATAAATATTTCAAGGTATGATTTCTTTCAGAAACAGAAATAAAAATAGTTTTTTTTAAGTTAAGAAGTTTAGGATATTTTAGACTCTAACTTGTGTTACAATCTTCATTTCATACACCCCAAAAGTTTTTAAATATTAGCGCGTTTTACATCCTGGTTTGTTGCCGGTGACATTTCTTCAATGTGATAGGTTGCTCAGCCAGTGATGACTTCTCCATGGTCCCAAGGATTCCCTTTCAACCACTGCCTGACAGCCCCAAGTGTTGGATAGAGGGAGCCCACTCACTGAAACCTCCTATCTTCAAGATCGCCGATATGCTTCAGTTTGTAATTACGGACAAAGATCTCATAAATTATCCTAGTTTACTGCTTCAGGTGGTAAGTACGAGGCTCCTGGGGCTAAGCTAAACCCTGGTGTTCTCCACTGTAATTTCTGTCTGTCAGACCTCCGCCAGCACATTATGCCCAGACTGCCCTGCTAATCCAGACTGACTGTCAGTCACGAGTTGTCACATAGGTGCCTTTGGTCCCCTTCCGTCACTCCTCGTCCTGGTGAATGACAGCTGTCTCCAGGGGTGGGACTTGTGATCAGTTGGAATCATGTTCTTCCCTTGACTCTGACGGTGACCATTTGTAGCCATGGAGTCAGAGAGAGATGCAACACAGAAACAGACCCTACGGCCCACCATGTCTGTGCTGACCATCAAGAACCCATTTTGACGCTAATCTTACCCTGAAACCATTCCCATTCCCATCAACCCCCTAAATTCTACCACTCATGTACCCACTGGGGAAAACTTACAGTTGCCAATTACCTTCCCAATCCAAATGCTTTTGAGGTGTTGGAGGAAACTGGAGCACCCGGAGGAAACCCACGCAGTCACACGGAAAATGTCCAAATGTCAGGATTGAACCCAGGTCACCTTCTTCCCATTACTCCTGTGTTTCCCTCAGCAGAATCCATTTGGAAGGAGAGAGCAGAGTACTCCTCCCTGCATCCCAGCCAATATTTATAACAGCAACAATTTACTAACCCAAATCAAAAGAAGAACTAGTGGAACATTTTAGTGCTGGCCACTTCCTGTTCATTATTTTTTTTAATGGCTTAACATGGCTCACCACATATAGTGACTACTAGAGGCTAGTGTGGGGCAACTATTGATATGTTAGGGCAAGTGCAAAGAGCTTTAAATGTATGCAAGAAGCGTTGATCTTGAGATGGAGTTAAAACCAAATATAAATAATGTGTAGCTGAAGGAAGAGATTTTGCTGTCACAATATTCCATTCGTTTTGGAATACAATGTTAACTGCGTACAGTTTTGGCCTCTGTATTTAAGGAGGTGCTTTTAAAGATTAAGGATGATACCGCTGCTTTGGAGACATCTCAGTAAAGGTTCCTTAGGTTGACTCCTGGATGGAGGGGTTTGCAAGGAAAGGATGGGCAGATTGAGGTCACACTCATTCTGTTCCATGCTCCATTGAACCTCCCCATACTGAAAAGGTAAAGGAACTAGCTTGATTAGACATCTTGGTCGGCATAGACAAGTTGGGTCAAAGAGCCTGTTTCTGTGCTGTAGAACTCAGAAACTTGAGAGGAGTAGATGCTGAGAGGATGTTTGCCCTCACTGGGGGAATCTAGAACTCGGAGCATTGTTTCAGAATAAGGGCTCGCTCATTTTCGACGGAGGTGAGGAGAAATGTCTTCTCTCAGAGGGGTGTGAACCTCTGGAATTCTCTGCCTGAGGACAGTAGAGGCAGACCCACTGGATGTGTTCAATGCAGATTGAGAGGGGTTAAGGGGAACAGGCAGGAAAGTAGAGCTGAGGCCAACGTCAAGTCAGCCATGACCTTATTGGATGGCAGAGCTGGCTCAGAGTGGGAATGGGCTACTCCTGCATCGTGTGTGCAGAGAGCTGATTCTGATTAGGGTTGTACGCAAGAATATGTCTATAAAATGGGGTAAATGTTCTGCAGAGTTTACAATGCAATACTCAGCTAGGCTAATGGACAAACACTGATAAACACAAGCTTTTCAATGCAAACCATATAAAAGAGATGCAGCCCAGAGAGAAGGGGAAGCTTTTGTCTGTAAAATCTGGTGGAGAACCACAAACGTTAACTTTCGGACAGATAGACTCAGACGCAATCAAATGTCATGTGGAAGAGAAGACGAAGATAGCTCAGATGTCCGGTCTATGTAGCCTCCAAGTCACACCTGAAGTTCACAACCTTACATTCTCTTCAAACAATGGCCAGATTCCTTCTTAGAGCTTTGCAATTGGTGTAAAATAAAGAAATCACCACAGCTCATGGTTGCACACTGCTGGAAGCAAGGTGTATGGCTTTCAAACAACAGTAATGGTTAAACGTTACACAGATATGACAAAGCTACGGGAAGGACTGAGAGAGTCACCTCAGATCCCTGAATGCACTTGAAGTGTAAGATGTTTCACAGTCCTATCACAACTGCATCTCAGTTTTCTAATGGATCTACAAACTAACTTGAAAATGGTTTAATCATATAATAAGTAATAATAAATAACTTCCAGTAAACCGCTCTCCCTCTGTCCTTTTTCTCTCTTCTCCTGATCTACCCAGTTCTTCCCTCACTCACCCCAACCCCAACCCAACCCCAATCACCTTATTTCTTTCCCCCCTCCTCCACCGTCTCTATCTGCCCGTCACCCACACACTCCTCCCACTGGGGTCCCCTCCCCCCCCCACTGTTCCCCTCTGCCCCTCCCCACCTCCCTCACTTGGTTCCAAATCCCACCTTCCTCTCCGATCAGGTTCCATCATCTTTGTCACCTCCACCTCTCACCTTCCGGCCTCTGTCACTGTCTCCACTCTCCCCACCCCCCCCCCCCCCACATCTGCCCATCACCCCCCCCTCGCCAGGATCCACCTTGCCAGCTCTTGCTCCACCTCCGCCTCCTCACCTTTTCATACCGGCTACCTCCCCTCTGTCTTTCAGTCCAGATGAAGGGTCCCGACCCGAATCGTCGGCCGTCCATTTCCCTCCACGGATGCTCCCTGACCCACTGAGTTCCTCCAGCTTCTTGTGTGTTGCTCCAGATTCCAGCATCTGCGGTCTCTTGTGCCTCTAATAAATTATTTTCTTTGTTTTGAAATTAACTGCAATCTGCAAATTTATAACTAGTCTCTTGAGCAACTCGTAATATAGTGGGATTAAGAAATGTGAACAGCAGGCATTTTATGGAATATATTTGGCCAGCCAATTACTTCAGCTCATGAGCCAACCTTTAAGAAACGTTTACCAGTCTGATAAATATTATTCTTACACATGTTACATGGTAGAAAACATGCCTGTGTTTTACAAGCTACAAAGGACATCCTGTACCTGAACTACTAAGAACAACTTTAACATGTGGTCAGAGACAGACTGGAACAGATAGTGCTTGGAGGATGAAGTTTCACAGTGCAGCAAAAATTCTACCATAAAAGTTTTATCGGAAGTAATTGACAGAAGTTACTGGAAATTCAAAAAGTTTCACTTGTTTAATCTTTTCCATTTGCACAGTCGGATTAACTCTTGTGAGTATTTATGCACAGGATTAGTTAGGTGCCAGGCATTAAGACATTCTTAGAACCAGCTCTGCTCCTTAACTGTTTAGTTTTAAACCCATATTGTACAATGAAATTAAAAAGGAATCCTTTGATATACAGGTACCTCACATAAGAAGTTTAGTTGTTTGACTCTCTGTAGTTTCGCATTAAGGTGCCAAAATCTGTAGCATCATTGGACATTAGGGTTGCCAATTCTAAATGACTGCAACCACGCTGGTTTAGTTACATGATGTCCCCTCATGCACCCATTTAAGTGGCGTTTTATATGGTAACAGAGAATTGTTTACAGCACAGGAGACCATTTGATCCATTGAACCAATATCAGACCAATCCTGTCAGTCCCATTCACTGCTATTCCCTCAAAAAACTGCAAACCTAGAAATTATCCAATGCCTTTTTGAGAGCCAACATTAAAATCTGCTTCTGCCCCTCCAGGCAGATCTTAACCACTTGCTATCCTGAAATATCTCACCTTTGTCTTTAAATCTAGGTGCTTGGAACTGGAAAATTAATCTATTATTCTGGAGACTGGAATCATTCCCAGCAACACAGTTTCTCCTTCAATCTCTACATCACTGGAACAAGCAAGATTCAAGATTCAAGATTTACTTTTTTTGTCATTTCTCTGAGTATTTACATACACAAAAAAAAACAAAATACTGTTTCTCACCAGCTCATATCAGTGCAACAAAAAAACAGTGATAAATACCTAAAAATAGTCTATAAAAACATCTCTAAAACAAAAACTAAAAACATATCAACACCACATGTTCATGTCTGTTAAAGTGCGTTTATGTATTAATAAGCAGCTTATAAGGCCAAGTTTTGCAACAATAACTCATTACCAAACAAGTGGCCATCTGATGTTCAAACTGTGGAATCTCTATAACCACCTGATGAATGCTCATCAACCTGAAACATTAACTCTGCGTGTTTCTCTAGATGCTGCCTGACCTGCTGAGTATTTCCAGCATTTCTCTTCCAGCGTCCACAAGTGTCCTGCTTTTGGGAAATAATTGAATTCTTCTAAACTGAAAACCAGTAAGTTTATAATGAAACTTGAATTGCTAAGTTAAGGTGCAGGCATTGGATATTTTTAAAATCATTCTGAATAAAAAATAAAGTTAACATAAGAGGTTAATGTTAATTTGAATACAAGGTCTTGCTTGATTCAGTTGTTGGACCACTGGAGTCTCTCTGTTGAAGTTGGAAGTTCGACGCTTCAGGAGGACACAGCACAGAACCAGGCCCTATGTCCCATTGGGTCCATGCTGACCATTAAGTCCCCATCTGGACTAGTCCCATTTACCAGCGATTAACTCCACACCCATCCAGATCTTTCCCAAATGTTGTGAGAGCACTCGCCTTCAACACCTTCATAGGGAGTGTGTTCCAGATTCCAAACACTCTCTCAGTGTAAAATTTCTTCCTCAAGTCCCCTCTACACCCCTTAGTCTAACCCTCTAGTTATAGATGCCTCAGCTATGGGGAAAAGTTTCCAACTGTGCTCCTCAGAGTTTCATATACTCCCTCAGCCCCCTCCACTCCAAGGAAAACAAAGCCAGCACTCAGTCTCTGGTGCATCTCCAATCCATCCTCTCGTTGGGTGGCACGGTAGTGTAGCGGTTAGCGTAACGCTATTACAGTGCCAGCAACCTGGGTTCAATTCCCGCTGTTGCCTGTAAGAAGCTTGTACGTTCTCCCCATGTCTGCCTGGGTTCCCTCCGGGTGCTCCGGTTTCCTCCCACATTTCAAAGGCGTCTGGGTTAGGAAGTTGTGGGCATGAAATGTTGGCGCCAGAAGAGTGGTGACACTTGCGGGCTGCCCTCAGTGCATTCTTAGCAATGCAAGAAGACGTATTTCATTGCGTTTCAATGTGCATGTGACTAATACATAAATATGTTATATCTTATATATCCACCACAATATGTTGCTAATGTGTGTTCATCCTTGTTTCCCCATTCCTCAACACAAGCAGCTGCCACCCCTCCCTCATACTGCTAAGTACTGGCGATCTTTCCTCTTCCCTCTCGGCCTTGACCCGAAACATCGACTCACACCTTTTCCTTCCATGGCTGCTGCCTGACCTGCTGAGTCTTCCCAGCCTTCTGTTTCTCATTCCAGATTCCAGCATCTGCAATCTCTTTTGCCTTGACACAGTGAACTCCTGAGTGAACACATGGTTCAATGGGGACATTAAATGTAAAAGTTACAAGCAAAGACGTTGTGACTTGACATTTAAAATAAAAACAAGTCAGGCAGTGTTTTAACACACCGCTCCACTTTTTTTATTCAATAAATGTGCACTCGACTAAACTCAGACTAAAACATGTTTTACTCATCATTGAGTCTGGATCACAGTAAAATAAATGCCTTCCTTGCAGAACATTTCTATCAGCTATTTGGAAAATCTCAAACGTTACTCTGGGCGGACATCTGAATGAATGGACTTTTCTTAGCAAGTGATTTTTTTTTATTATTAATAAGCCTCGTGTTCACTGGGAAAAAGGTACATTTAAAGCAAAGTACATCAACTATAGACATGTAACAGATGGTTCTGCTCAAAACTATCAGAATTAATGGCCTTCTATACCCTTATAAATATTAGAAGCAGATGAGATCATTACCTATTAACTTTAATAAAGAAAACCTGTCTTATTTCAAACATGCATTAAAACACATGAACAAAAGCTTGTGGGAACAATTTTCCAGTTTGGAACTTTAAAAGTTTCAGAAGATTCATTAACGTTAAAACACTGCTGTTGATGCATAACTAACAAGGTTTATACTACAGTTTATTCAACAGGGCATTGATTAGAGGATTAGATGTCTTCACTACAAAGACTGAGACAATTTGCCGGATTTCATTTCTCAAAACATAACTAATTGTGGAATGAAAGATACTGCATCACCCATTGCTTAGGTTGTGGCTGAATCATAAAACAAGGCATATTACATATGCAGAAAAATAAAGGCATCTCTCACGGCCTCCCACAGCTGGGGTAACTTGTGGTTTCTGTATCTGATGAAAGCAATGTTGAAAACTATTAAAAGATTGCTTGAAAGTGTGGTTTTGCCATGGGAATCTTACGCTGTGGTCCCGAGGAATACTGTGTGTGATGGACGGATATCCCTTCCAACAGTGTGCTCAGAGCAGATTTCACTATTCACTGATCATTGATATCCAGAGCAGAGATACCCATGAATCTCACCAACAGGATTGGAAGACCAATTATCATCGTTGCAGTTGCTTCAAAATGAATTTATTTTCTGTAACTGCTACCATTTCCAAGTCTTAAATTTACAATAACCTCAAAACCAAAGGTGAAACAGCAGACACTGGGATTTAAGACAAGAGCAGCAAATGTTGGAAATACTCATCAGGTCAGTCAGCCTCTGTGGAGGGGCAGTGAGTGTAGTGGCCAGGGGTCTGCATGTTGACTGATTGCAGAGTCTCCTCTGGTTCTATTTATTCCCCGAACCATGTTAAAGTTTCCACTGCATTTTGAAGGTCAATTACTTCAGCCCAAGTGTAATAGTTTACAGTCGTTCCACATACAAAGTACACCGAAACAGGCGGACTGAGATTTCCTGCAAAGACATTTGGTGCAACCGAGGGGCATCGTGAGAGAAGTTTGTAAGATTATGAGGGGCATAGATGGAGTAGACAGCCAGTATTTTTCTCCCAGGGTCAAAGTCTCTAGTATTAGGGGCAAGTTTTTTTTAAACACAAAGAGTGGTGGGTGCCTGGAATGTGCTGCCAGGGGTGGGGGTGGAGGCAGATACAATAGAAGCATTTAAGAGGCTCTTAGGTAGGCACATGAATGTGCAGAGAATGGAGGGATATGGACTATGTGCAGGCGGAAGATATGAAGTGTCATTGGCTTAATTAGTTTGGCACAACACTGTGGGCCGACGGGCCTGTTCCTGTGCTATACTGTTCTATGTTCTATTCTGAGAGATGCAGCAAGAACTCAGAGTCCTGGAGGGTGCCAGGTCTAACCATAGGAATCAGGCTGGTGTGAAGACACAAGAGACTGCAGATGCTGGAATCCGGAGCAACACATAAAAAGCTGGAGGAATTCAGCAGGTCAGGCAGCATCGGTTGTGGGGAATGGACAGTTGTCATTTCAGGTCAAGACCCTTCATCTGGACTGAAAGATAGAGGGGAGATAGTCAGTATAGGCTGATGTGAAGTTTGGTTTAAGTGACTGCACAGGGTTGATGTGACACCAACAATGGGCTCTGGAACACCTCAATGTTAGGGGCACGACTAAAGGGCAGGGAGCAAATTTAGTTCAGATCAAACCTGCCTGCATTACACCAGTGACTGCACTTCATTGGGAACAAAGTGCTTTTGGATGCCATGAAAGGTGCTAGAGTAACGCAAATCTTTAATTAAAAACTCTTCCGAAGTTACTATTAGGAAGAGATTACAACCAAAAGATATATAACCAGACAAATTTAACTCATTCAGAGTCAGGGCCAGAATGTCTGGATATTGACTGCTGGAGGTTTTTAGCGTGTTCAGGGAGCTGGGGCTTTATTCTTTGGAGAGAAGGAGGATGAGAGGAGACATGATAGAGGTGTACAAAATATTAAGAGGAATAGAATGTCTACTCTGACATTCAGCGCCTCTTTCCCAGGGCACCAATGCTCAATACAAGAGGGCATGGCTTTAAAGTAATAGGTGGGAAGTTCAAGGGAGGTTTTTTACCCAGAGAGTGGTTGGGGCATGGAATGTGCTGCCTGGGGTGGTGGTGGAGGCAGATACATTGGTCAAGTTCAAGAGCTTGTTAGGTAAGCATATGGAGGAATTTAAAATAGGGGGATATGTGGGAGGAAGGGGTTAGATAGTCTTACATGAGTTTTAAAGGTTGGCACAACATTGTGGGCCAAAGGGCCTGTATTGTGCTGTACTGTTCTATGGTTCAGAAAACGTGGAAAGGAGATGTCCATGAACGAGAGTTTGCTGTTAACTCACTGGGCTGGCGAGCTCTCCTTCAGAAGGGTGTGGGGGCTGGGATTGCAGGCAGTAAATACATTGCACTTGTTTCTACCTCCTTTGTACAGAGTGGGCTGTCTGTGCTACACTGTAAATGTGAGCTGTCACATGGGGAAAGGTATCCTTGAAGTTAACCGTCAACAACTTCAGATGTTAACCCTGTTTCTCTCCCCACAGATGCTGCCTGACCTGCTGAGCATTTCCAGCGTTTTTTGCTTTTGTTTCCAAAGCTTCAAGAGACTCGGACAGAAGCACAGCTCCAAAGCACCTCTCACGTTACCTAAAAAAAAGTGAAGAATCAGTAAGATATTTGAGCTAAGTTAGAATACAACTGAGAAACAATGAAGAGTGACGTGGCAGCTTGGAATTAAAAAAGATTGTAGCATGTTCTTTGAAACTTGGAGGTATTATTGAGGCTATCCATAAAATGAATTACTTCATCAATACTTTACAGACAATTTAAAAAAAACTTCAGAAATAGCCAATGTGGAGGCAGTTGTCCTAGACTTAAAGGGTTAAAGAAAAGGCAGCTAGAAATTACAAATTAAAAGTGAGATTCCATTGAAGAAATGATTCATCGATTACCAGCAGGATCAAAGACTGAGAGATAAGAAGCATAGACGCAAACCACTTAAACCCATCTTGCCTTTTTCCAGTTTGTCCCTTGAATTCTTTTTCAGCTTCAGATGACTGTATCAGAACAAATTAATCCCCTTCATACAGTTCTATAGTTCAGCTGCTACCATTGAAGATCTGGTTATTCTGAGATTCGAATATCCTGACTGTTGTGGGTTTTATACAAGGATGAATTTTGGGCTTGGCATTTAAAATGATGCAAAGATTACAGACACCTACTCAAATATATTTGACCAAAATATTGCAGCAATGCCCTTGATATTTTGTGGTTATGGTGGACACACAATAGTGCAGGAGTTAGTGGTGACCATGTGGAGTTTGCATACTCTTCCTGTGACTGTGTGGCTTTCCTGTGTGTGTGTGTGTGTGTGTGTGTGTGTGTGTGTGTGTGTGTGTGTGTGTGTGTGTGTGTGTGTGTCTCTCTCTCTCTCTCTCTCTCTCTCTCTCTCTCTGTCTCCATAAGTTATAAGGAGAGACTGGATAGGCTGGGACTTTTTCCACTGGAATGTAGGAGACTTGAGGGGTGACCTTATAGAAGTTTATAAAATCATGAAAGGCATAGATAGGGTGAATGCACACAGTATTTCTCCCCAGGGGAGGGGAGTCCAAAACTAGACAGCACAGGTTTAAGGTGATAGGGAAAAGATTTAAAGAGGACCTGAGGGGCAACTTTTTTCACACAGAGAGTGGTGGGTGTATGGAACGAGCTGAGGAAGCGCTAGAGGCGGGGACAATTATAACATTTAATAGACATTTGGACAGGTACATGGATAGGAAAGGTTTAGAGGGATATGAGGAAAAGGCAAGCAAACAGGACTAATTCAGCTAGGTAACCTGGTCAGCATGGACGAGTTGGGCCAAAGGGTCTGTTTCCATGCCGTATAACTCTGTGACTCCATCTCAGATGTGCCAGTTGTCAGGTTAATTGGTTACTGTAAAGCTCAGTATCTATACTCAGTGTAGAACATGAGGAAATTAATGGGCATATGAGAGAGTGCAGATTAGGTGGAAATAAGGAGAGACTTAATGGGCTTAACGCCCTTTACATAATAAGGAAACATGAATTATGAATCATTACTGAAAAGTAAGCATGCAACTATTCAGCAATGCATGTGGCTTTGAGTGAATATTGTGGGCTTGTGTAATTTCACAGCTGATTATAACAATGCAGGATGCGACCAGGTAAATGACAAACTGGCCTCATTATACAAAGAAATTATATTAATAACCAACACTGTACCAATCAAATAGTTGCCAACATTCACCCCAGCAAAAAGAACATGGGTTTAACTCAAGATATCTAGGTTGGCACTCCTTGACGGAGGGCAACACTGCCAGCAACGTTACAAAGGTCTGTGCCTCCTGCAAGGCGAGAGATCTTGTGGGACCGGTCTGAAGAGCAGTGGAATTGTCCCTGGTTTACCAGTCAATACCAACTTATCATTAAACTGATGTTTGTGGGAGCACTTGGCTTTCTTTCCAAAATCACAACATTCACAGCAGCAACTGATGTATTTCTGAAGTGAGAAATTCTTTAGGTTGTTCTGAAGGGATGTGAAAAGCAATATGTAAATGCAAGTCTTTTTAAGCATATACTCAAATTTCTCCAATTATTTGCAAGGTTCTTCTATCAAAACAATGCTGCTTCTGATAATCCTACCTGAAACAACTGATCTACTGGGTAAGCATAGGGAGACTTTCTGTTATCAATGCGGTTTCTCTTAGGTAATAACATGTTCTTCTTTGTTTAGTGTTAACAGAAGATGAAACTAACTGGCAGAATTTATCCTTCCCATCACTAAACCTGCCACTTTGGTCCCAGTCTTAATTGAAATAAAAGAGGTAAGAGAAGGGGAAAGGGAGTTGGAGTATTTTATAAGCAGCTTTGGGATGCAGACTTCAAAACAACAGCACTGGTAACCAGAATCTGTTTTGAGAATTCTGCATAATTGATGTTCATTGTAAGACCAAGTGAACTGCTTTTCAATCTGGGCCAATTTTTTAATCAGTAAAGATGCACATTCTGATATCACTAAAACTCATTTTTGCGTTGAATAAATTCAGGATAAGCTCCCATTTGTTAAGATTAACAAAAAAGCTTTCCACAATGGGTCATCCAAAAGATTGTAAAGGTTTGAGTTAAGTACAAACACTACAGTATGTGCACAGCACTCATTCAACAGTGCAACCAACTCGATAACTATTTCTCTTGAGAGAAAAGGACTAACTAATCAAAGAAGCAATATAATTTTTATTCATACCAGGGAAAGAAAAGGGCTTCTGTATGTCAAAATAACTTACTTAGAAATTTTTAAAAAATTAAGAACAAAGAGAAAGTGGAAAAAAAAATTAGTGCATTTAAGAAAATCAAAGCTCTGTTCCAACACCCATGCACAGTGAACTCTGCCACACACTCTCCTGCATGTGTGCTGTTTTGTCAGAGGAACTCGATGGTTATTTTGCTCTGGGGGGGCAGGGACAGGGAGAGAGGTGACGGAAAAAGAACCAGGAACAAAAAAAAATCAAGACCACTTCCACCGCAGTTATGTCCTGAAATAAAGTTAGACTGTGCGAAAAGATCAGCGTTTCAGAAATTGGTGGTCTGTATAAAGCATGCTTAAAATGAATCATCCGAGGATATGTACTTGGACCCAGAAATGTTCCAACAAACCAGACATAAAAAATTCATAATGTTTAGCCTTCCAATTTGTATTCAAAACTACTAATCCATACATCAAACATTGATAAAACTTTCCTATAATTTTTATTACAATCCTAAGGTTCAGGGATCAACTGCAAGAACCAACAGGGTCCATAACTTCCAGGACACATTCAAGAGGTTGGATCACAATTAGGCTTCTTAACAAGCACAGAAGTCAGTCATTTAGGACTTCACAGGCAGCAATATCTCAAAGGCAAAGTGTTTCTGGACACATGCTACAACATGACACAAAGCTTTGGTGATGTGTAGTAAACTATTTAAATATTCTCCATTCTCTGAACTACAGCCCCTTCAAGAAATGCAAAACAAATCTCACATTCTTATTACCCAGAATTTGTTTCTAGATATCTTATGGTTTCTCTCATTTGTTACATGCTCCCCTGCACTTCTTCAGGTCAAAAACCTGTCTGTCCACAAAGTGTGAGGTGATAGAGTGAGGGGGGAAGGAAACCCATGGCTTAAATGAGCAGGCAACAAGAACTGAGTGGATTCAAAGACAGGGTAACAAATAAAGGAAGTGAATCAAAGAGGGAAAAACTCAACTACATGGAGAAATAAAAGTAAGTTTCAATTGCAAAACAAATTATGTTTAAAAAAACTTTTAATTTCTTCCTGCAAAAGCTAAGGGAATGTCATTATACATTGCAATAATTTATTTAAAGATCTGTACCTTAAATATTTTAGATTTTAAAGCAATTTATTCTGCAGTTACATCATCAAAGCAGCTGAAACTTATTCTAAACAGAACAGCTAAGCAATCAATAACAGGAGGAGAGTGAAGATAGATGCTTACATACTACAGTACATCCCCGTGTTAGATGGGTTATGTTCCTCGAAAACCACCTGCAGCGCAATTTTCCATAACGTGACCCATTGACAAAAATTGTTTCTTTTGCACTTTATTTTTTTTCTTCCTTCACATAAATTCCGTAAGAGCAAATTTTTATTCCACATCTCAGATTTTTTTGGTGGTGATTTGTGAATTCTGTTACTCAAAGTGCCCTAACCCCGGTACACTGCACAAGAAAATGCACATTACACTGAGCTCTTCAGCGGACAGCTTCCCCTGTCATGTGTAAAGGTGCCCAAACCAACTATTTATTGAACTACAACAAATTAAGAAAAATCCACGTAAAGCATCATCATGGTGCTTTAATCCCAATATTGTCGGACTGCATTCTCTCTCAAAATTTGGAAAGTTGAGACTTACAAGTGCTACAGCAGAAAATGACGGCACCATAATTTGGTGCTTCACTGTGATACTGAGGAGTGTTGCGATGATAGACACGCTGGACTTTAAATGAGGTAATAAACCTGACATCTTCTTTCTTGTACAGGTGGTTACCGAGAATTCACTTCTCCTGCTTGGCTAACATTGTTTACTCATCCAACACAAACTGGTTAACAGGTCACTTATTTCATTGACTGGAGTGGGAATGTCCCACTCACAACAAGGAGTAAACCAACAGTAGTTCACTGAGTGCTTTGGAATGTTGAGGATATGAAAAGGTGGTTTGTGCATGTATTTTCTCGAAACAGCATCTCGAGAGAACAGTCATAAAATAAGAGGCCAGTTAAAATGGATATTTTATTTAACAAGTTACATTAATACAGACGCAATAAACCAAATTGTAAACCTTCCTTTGAGTACAAGAAACAAGTTTACAATAAATACAGTAAGATTTTATTTCTAAGTATTTTAGAACAGTGGTTTAAATCTCCAACATAATTAAAAATCAACTGTTAGGAAAGTTAAAAGTTTTTCGATTCTTTTCAAAAGAAATTGTAATATTTGGGTGGAATTTCTACTGTTTAAATGTCTAATGTTATAATGTTTAATTAAAGCAAATTATAAATGAGTGAAATGAAGATAGCTTGCCACACTTAACGTACGTAGCTCTGTTTAACACGAAGGTTCCTTCTTAAGTAACAAACTACCTCTGCATCATAAAGCTCCACCATATATCTAGATGCAATCAATATGAATACAAAAATGCCTTTCTTTTACAGAAAATATGACAGAGTGCTTTACATAATCTCTAAAACAGATGCAGAAAATGCAATCCCACTTCCTTAGACTAAAGAATTAAGCACACAACTCATGCAGAATTGAAAATCAACAGTTCCGAGGCTTTGAAACACTTAGCTCAAGCCAACTGTGCCGAGTCAGAACACTTGTTTTACACCACAAGTTATGAGGTTCTATGCTAAACAAGTTTTCCACACACAGTACAGACATGCAATTCTAAAACACTGAATTATTCAGCTCAACCCACAAACCCTACCTGACAATAGGCAGCATTTGTTTTGCACTGGAAATGAAGAAATTGGGTGGGGGGGGGGGGGGGGGGGGGAAGGAAAACTGCCATACATAACAGCTACATGTTAAGTATAAACCAGCCGGTATGCCTCAACTTTGTTTGTCAGCTGCCATCCACTGAAACACAAAATTCTGGTGTCCACTGCGAGTTCAGGACTGAATGTTGACTTTTCCTAGTGTGGATTGCAAAGCCTTAAGAAGAGGCAGCAGCAGTCATTTGGGTTTGTTGAGGTACCGCTGGTAAATGAGGCATTGCCTTTTTAAAAAAAAAGGCCCTACAGTGTTACACAAAGTTTCCACAGCATTAACTTAGAATTCCAGACAATACAGAAAAAGGAGATTTGAAAAGCAAAAACGAATCCATGTTAAAGAGAGAACCCAAAACATTAAAAAAAATGCAGTGCAAAGCAAATCAGTGCATTTGACAAACCCACACTTTTCACTCAGATTACAATCACAGAATCATACCTTATGCAAGTGTAGAAAGACTGCAAGCAAATAATGCATTTGGATAGCACAAATGCCCCAGGTTGATAAAGAGTCAATGAGGAAGGTCTTGCTTTAAGTTTCATTCACTGGTTACAACATAACCAATACTGTTTTCTCAAAACAACATTTTTAAAAGTATGGTGAAAGAATTTACAGGCTGGAAGGTTTTGCTGAAGATAATGAAAATCTCAACAGAAAAGCTTCAAAACTGGGGGGAAAAAAAGAGAAAAATACTTTGAACAGAGCACCCGAGAACCCCCTGAAATCTTGTCCAATTTGGATTTCTGTTACCAAGTCAACTCCAAGAGAAAAATCTGACAGCTGTGGAATATTTCAGGGGAAGAAATAATGAAAGTGACCACTGATTAAAGGAGCAATGCTGTGCGAGAACACTCGTGTACAAACGTAATCCCGCACATCTCAAGATAACTAAAACCAGTGAGGGTCTCAGTTCCCCATTCGCTGACCTGCACGGGAAAAAAAATACATTGAGTTTGCTAAATTGTGGCTTAAATATCATTCGATATTACCCTGGGACAAAAGTTTGAATTATCAGTAAATAAAGTAGCTATCTCATGATATTTCCAAATTTAATTTTTTTCAGTTTAGGAAGTACTTCTAATTTTGTATACTGTTTTAAAAGAAATGGCTGGTTATATATTAACCAAACTTCTGCATAGTTTGTGAAAATGACCGTTCCAGTAGGATTTCTGAAGTGTGCAAAATTATTCTGATGAAAGAAAAAGTGAAAAGAGATAAACTATGGCTCATGAAAGCAAAAACACCCAGCCTTTGCTTAATAATTGTTGAACTGATTAATCATGTCAAAGAGCAGGAGATCTGCAATTAAAGATCACATTAAACACTATTTACAAAACTCCATGTACAAAAGGTTAAGTTGTAGGTAGACTGCTGGTTATTAGAAATACTGTCCATTTTGCCAGTACAAGGCTGCTATTTCAGTAGAAGATAAAGAAAGCAAAATCTCCAACAACGCTGCTTCTGATGATGCTTGTTCCAGTAGTTATCTGTCCCTTTACAACAGCCCCATTGAGATTGGTCTTCAGGACATCAGTGACTGCTGGCACTTTGCGGGACTTGGTGGGAGACGAGCAGCGGCGCTCTGTTCTGTTCTAAAGCTGTAGTCATACTGGAAAAGGAAAACGGAACATGAGTACCCTTGATCTTTTCAAATAAGTTCCCCGATTGGCAAAGAAGAAGAAAATTGTTTAATTGATCATAAATAAATCAGTAAATTTGTTTTAACACTTAATAATTTTCAGATTTGTTGTTACATTAATAGATTGTACAAGACAGAACAAGAGTACCAGGAAGGCTTACACTGAACTTAGCTTTGCCTTATCTTATTGGCTTATTATAACTTTAAATTGAATGGATAAACTTGGGCAGTATTTGGTTTTACGACATGCTCTGGGGTTAGAGGCATGGATTCAAGATGAAGATCTCATAGCTATACTCGACACAGTTAAGCTCCATCTTTTCAGGGTGCACTGATTAAAGGAACTCGCAGCCCAGCCCAGTGAGGTGGAGGTGGTGTCCTTAAAACAAAATATAGCACTCAGTTTTAGCAGGTAACTGGTGCGATCGAAGTGGGCTAAGGAGAAGGATTGCATTGGTGCATTTTCAGATTCCGGGGGGTGGGGTGGGGGGTGGGGGCTGGCGGTGGTGGTGGTGTTATAGTCAGTGACTTTTAGTGGAGGCCTACGTGGATGACTTAAAATCCACTATGTGGATAACTGGGGCAGACACGGTAGTGTAGCGGTTAGCGTAACACTATTACAGTGCCAGCGACCCGGGTTCAATTCTGGCCGCTGTCTGTAAGGAGTTTGTATGTTCTCCCCGGGTCTGCGTGGGTTTCCTCCGGGTGCTCCGGTTTCCTCCCACATTCCAAAGACGTATGGGTTAGGAAGTTGTGGGCATGCTCTGTTGGCGCCGGAAGCAATACAACATACAAATATCTATGATTCAAAGGGCAGTGCTGTAACAGAAAGAGATTTATGCATGTAACTTGGCAATAATTAACAGATTAAAAAGCTTTATACTACTAAATAAATTTACTTAAATCAATGGTTTCTTGTCATTTTCAAATAGTTTTTTTACTTGACTTGAGACAGCTTAACAGGTTAAATTACTGTGTTGTGAGAGTGTGGTAAACACAGGTAAAGGCCAGAGAGTGTCAGCGGTCCATTCATTAGATTAATATGCACAGGGTGTTGGATGAGCTAATTGAACGCAAAGCAATATGCTTACCTTCACTGGACAGGGTACACATGGGCATGCGCCAAAAGATCAAATACGTCAGATATTACCTCACTGATGTAGCAATGTGAGGGTTGGAGATAATTCACTACCGGATGATCACCACCAGGAACCTGGGGAAAGGGGATGGGGAAAAAAAATGCAGTCTACTGTTCTAACTCCAAGAGCTGAGTGCGAACCCAGTTCAGACCAGACCAGCAGAGGCAAAAATCTTCCCCCTGGTGGCTACTGCTGAGAGAACTTCAGGCGGTATGATTCTCATTGGAGGGAGAGACCAAAAGAGAAAACTCGGGATAATTTATGAGTAAAGTTGCAGCCAAAAACAACTGTTTTGGGAAATGAAAGTGTAGTTAGGTGCTTCACTAAGTGCAGGTTAACATATTGAAAGCACATTGTAAGGAGGACGTGCCTTGCTATATAACCATCACTGCATCAAAGTGAGGAATGTTTCGTGTCATCCACTGGATGCATCAGGAGAGAAATAATCTGATCTCCCATCATTACACATCAGGAAACTACATACAGTCAAAAGACGGTTCAAAAACCAGGCGGAATGCATGTAGAGTAAGTGATTGGAAGGCTAGAAGGGAAATGAAGGAAAATATTTTCACCTAGAGTCTGGAACTTACTGCCCGATAGGGTGATAAAAGCAGAAACTCTTATCACATTTAAAGGGTGCTTTTATGTGAAGTTGAAAAGCTGTGGCCTGCAGAGTTACGGACTCAATGCTGGAAAGTGCAATTAGGCTGGGTAGATCTTTTTTGATAATCACAGACAAATGACCTCCAGCTGCATCCTACACTTGTCCTGCAATCAAACATCCTTCAACAGTAACATTACAGACAAAAGATGGGGCTCAAGGTGGTATGGATAAAGTAACATGGACCTGCTTATACCAAGGTGACTGCCAGATCCTCCTCGTTATAAATAAGATTAGTCACATGTACATCGAAACACACAGTGAAATGGATCTTTTGCGTAGAGTGTTCTGGGGGCAGCCCGCAAGTGTCGCCACGCTTCCGGCGCCAACATAGCATGCCCACAACTTCCTAACCTGAACGTCTTTGGAATGTGGGAGGAAACCGGAGCACCCGGAGGAAACCCACGCAGACATGGGGAGAACGTACAAACTCCTTACAGACGGCGGCCGGAATTGAACCCAGGTCGCTGATGCTGTAATAGCGTTACGCTAACTGCTGCTCTACCGTGCCTGCAATACAAGTGAAGGTGTCAAAGAACTGAAGGAAAGAACACTTGTTCAGAGCATCCACACCTCATAGGAACACTTCTCCACCAAGATCTCTGTATCACACTCACTGTTCTGCACAGGTTTCAATTATGTCTTCTCCCAGGACATCAATATGTTAAAGCACATTGATAAAATTAAAGTCTCGGGAAAACGAGGAGGAGGCAGGGTAAAAGATAGGGAAAACAACAGAAGAAAATCTTCAATTGTTCTAATCCATTTCCTGTATTTAAGAGTAGCCGTCTCGTCATTTTATAGCAACATCACAAACAAAACCAGATAAGGGCACAGTTATTGTGCTGGTACAAAAGTGTGGGTAGATTTTAGAAAGTGAGTAGAAGGTGCCATCTGGTGGTAGAAGCAGGGAGAGCAGATGCCCTCAGTCATGTACCGCTCATTTGCAGGGATTTCAGTGAGAAGCTGACAGTTCCAGTCAGTCATGAAATTACATCATCAACATCTTTCTAGAACCATTCCAAGGGTTGAAATAGAGCTATAAATATTCCTTGCATTTCAATGCATAGAATGAAAAGCAGTTGTATATTATAGTAGATTCTTACTTTTTTCAAATGTAACAGATTGTGAATTCTGTACAATCCTATTTTAGAAACCACTCTCTGCTTTGAATGCAGTCTACTGCTCAGAAGTTCACCGAAGAATATTCATCTGTGTCACAGTGACGGAAATGTATTCATGCTTTAAAAACCACCACAAAAGTCTGGCACATTCTATATTTTTAAAATATTTCACTACACAAAGCCTACAAATCAGAATATTATTTTTAAAATCCCCCATATTTTGCAATTCATTGCCAAAATAAGTCCCAATTATCAATATGTTCCTAAACTAAAAAAAATCAAACATTTTGCACTCAATACTAAACTAATTTACCCTTTGTTAACACATGCTAATCTTATAAAAATTGCACTGAGCTTTTGATTCTTTTTTAAAAAATAAGCTACTTAAAAAAGGTGAGCTGACAAATACCTGGCCAGTCCCTTCATAGCGTCGATATTTTCTCCCTTTTCAACTCGAATTATATTCTTCCCTTGGCAAATTCAGTCCTACAGCTCCCTTTGCTTTAGGCTTAATTAATGCACAATTCAAATTTACTTTGTGTAGATCAAGCTGAGACTCTTCTAGATAGGGCTGTCCAATGGTAAAGCTGGAGAGAGCACTTCTATGCTCAATCCATATTTGCATGCCTGACCTTTGTCTGGCATAAGGTGTGCATTGATGTTGTCAACATTCACAGAACTCCTATTTCTACCTGTACAGACTCTGCTCCACACCAGTTACAATTAGGACACTGCACTAGTTTGTTGTCTCTCTCATTGTTTAAAGGTGCACTCTGCTGACAGTGGGAGACCTGTCAAGGCCTCTTCAGGCTGTTCAAGTATCTCCCAAGGTCTACAGTGGGTGAAACAAATGTAGAGGAGCATTTGCCTAGCAACGGGATGATGAGATACTCATTCCATGGTTGCCTCAGTAAGAGGGGCACTCCATTCCTGCAAGCATCAGTCTTAAATGGGCATCCCTTTAACGCTAAGCCAATGCCCATAGCGCCACAGTTCCAGCTTCTTTCACCATAGAAAGCATCCTCACTACATCTACTCTGAAAGGCTCCCTCACAAGCTTGTAGGCCTCAATGCGATCGTCTTGTTCTTCTAAACTCCAGGGAGTATGGGCCCAATCTACTCAATGTTTCCCTACTCGACAACCCCCTCATGTCAGAATTTAACCTTAAGAGCCTTTGCTGTGGTATCTGAAGGTAAGAATAGCCCTACTCAAGACTGGGAAAGGACAACAGACAGAATAGGGTGCAATACATTCCAATCCTATGATTCCCATTTAGTACAATGCCTCAAGATCATAATTGGTAAATTGGTTTATAATTGTCACATGTACCGAGGTACAGTGAAAAACTTTGTTTTGTATGCCATCCATACAGATCATTTTATTACAACAGTGCATTGAGGCAGCACAAGGGAAAACAATGCGGAATAAAGTGCTACAGTTACAGAGAAAGTGCAGTGCAGGCAGACAATAAGGTGTAAAGGCCATAACGTGGTAGATGATGAGGTGAAGAGTCCCTCTTATTGTACTAGGGGACCATTCAATAGTCTCAGAACAGCAGGATAGAGCCAGTCCTTGAGCCTGACTTTCTGTGTGTGAAGCCAGCTCTGCAAAATACATTGCAGGCCACTTATCCTGTGCATGCATTGAACAGGTTCAGTAAACTGGACTGTTTGGGGCAGTGATTATGCTGCTCCAGGCAATGCAATCCCAAAAAGGAAATGCAAGTGTTCCATTTGATGTGCAAATGCCAGTCCTTAAATAAAAAGGATGGTCTAGACTAACCACACATTCTTCTGCTCTTCTCTGTTCACCAAAGTCACAGATCACTCCATCGACAAGGACAAGGATATGGATCATGTGCAGGCAGAAGAGATTTAGTTTAATTCAGCATCATGTTCAGCACAGACGTTGTGGGCCAAAGGGCCTGTGCTGTACTGTTCCATGTGATATCAGGTTGGGAGGTGGCCTCCACAAGATCCCAAACCATCTGCCCTCCGACAGTCGTAGACCAAGGTGTCCCAGAACACAAGGAATTGAAGTAAGATGAGGCCCCTTCTGCCTGCTCTGCCACTCAATAAGATATCTTTATTAGTCACATGTACATCGAAACATACAGCGAAATGCATCTTTTGCGTAGAGTGTTCTGGGGGCAGCCCGCAAGTGTCGCCACGCTTCCAGCGCCAACATAGCATGCCCACAACTTCCTAACCCTTACGTCTTTGGAATGTGGGAGGAAACCAGAGCACCTAGAGGAAATCCACGCAGACACAGGGAGATCATACAAACTCCTTACAGACAGCGGCAGGAATTGAAGCCGGGTCGCTGGTGCTGTAATAGCGTTACGCTAACCGCTACACTACTGTGCTGGTGACTCAAGTTTTACCCCCCATGCCCTCTACCTGCACTTACCTCTGATCCCCTTCAATCCTCTGACATCTTGCCCCAGTCACAGGTTTTTGGTCACCATGCAACCCCACTTCACCACGTTGGCCCTCGAGCCTGCCAGACCTTCACTGAGGAACAGCTGCACCCCTGCCCTTGCAGGAAGTTGCTCAGTCACCCCCCTGACCCCACTTCTCAAGGTCCGCAAGTCACACCAGAAGCCAATCCTCAGGGGTGGTTGCTGGGGTAGTGGTGGCTAACTGTGTTGCACTGTGGGATACCACACAACAGCCCTGACCATCTCTCTGACTGCAGATATTGCTCTTACTGTCCACCGAATCAGCCAGGTATTGGGGAACAGTGCAGGGGGACCTTGCCGTACGATCCAAAGATCCCCAAAGGTGGCACCACAGTGGGTGAGGTGCTAAAGGCGGCACACCAGCAGGATGCTGGCCTTCATTAGCCGAGGCATAAAATACAAGAGCAGCGAAGTTATGGTACAGCTTCATAAAACATTGGCGAGGCCACATCTGGAATACTGTGTGGAGTTTTGGTCACCACATACAGAAAGGATGTGATTGTTCCAGAGAGAGTGCAAAGGAGATTCACCAGAATGGGACATCCCGGTTACGAGGAGAGACTGGAGAGGCTGGGTTGCGTTTCCTTGGAGCGGAGAAAGCTGAGGGGGACGTGACAGAGGTACACAAATTTACAAGGGGCATGGATAGGGCTGACAGTGGTAAACTTTTCCCCATAGCAGAGGTGCCTGTAACCAGAAGGCATGGAACTAAGGCAGGGAGTAAGAGGTTTAGAGGGGATCCAAGGAAGGATTTTTTTTCAGCCAGAGGGTGGTTGGAATTTGGAACACACTGCCTGAGAGGGCAGTGTTGCCAGAAACTCTCACAAAAGCACTTGAATTGCCAAGGCATAGAAAGCTATAGACCAAGTGGTGGTAAATGGGGTAGTAAGGATAGGTGCTCAATAGTCAGCACGATAGTGTGGGCTGAAGGGCTTGTTTCCGTCCTGTACAACTCTGCGACTAAATGCAGATGCTTTACATTTGAACAGCCACTGGAAAAGAAACTAATAGGAAATTAGTTTTCTAGGGTGCTATTGGTATTGATTTATTATTGTCACCTGTACTGAGGTGCAGTGAAAAACTTGTCTTTCATATGAATCAATTCATTACACAGTGCATTGAAGTAGTACAGGGTAAAAGCAATAACAGAATACAGAGTAAAGAGTCATAGCTACAGAGCAAGTGCAGTGCAGGTAGACAATAAGGTGAAAGGTCATAACAAGGTAGATTGTGAGGACAAGAGTCCACCTCATCGTATAAGGGAACCGTTCAATAGACTTAAACAGTGGTGGAGGCAGATACAACAGAGGTGTTTAAGAGGCCCTTAGATGGGCATGTGGATATGCAGAGAATGGAGGCATATGGACGTCGTGTAGGCAGAAGGGCTCAGTTTAGTTAGGCACTTAATTATTAGTTTAATTAGTTCAGCACAACATTGTGGGCTGAAGGGCCTGTTTCTGTTCCATGTTCTAAAATCAACAACGGAATTATTGAGGGCACATCAGCTTCTCAGTGCTCGATTTAAACAACTGAGACATTAGCACCAATGAAGTAACACAGCATCCAACATCAAAATACAAAATACTACCGATGCTGGAAATCAAGTCAAAAGCAGCAGCTGGAAATACTCAGCAGGTATCTGTGAAGAGGGAAGCTGAGTTGACATTTCAGGTTGATGACCTTGTGCCAGAACTGGAAGAAGTCTGGAGATGTAACAAGGTTTAAGCAAGTCCAGAGACAGGCAAGGTGGGGAGGGAAGGAGGAGACTGTGATAGTGCAGGGGTAAAGGAGATGGTTCTGGGCCAAGAAACAGAAGACAGGTGTGTAAATTGGAACAGAACCATTGTGAATAGCCACTGCCTGAAACACGGAGAAATGGCTATAATCTGAAACTGCTGAACTCACTGCTGTGTCCATAAGGCTGTGATGGATCTGGTTGGAAGTTGAGGCACTGCTCCAGTTTTCCTTTGAGCTTCAGATGTAGAGTGTAGGAGACATGGACCGAGAGAACGGGAAGTGGGCATCCAATCCCTTCATAAAATTCTCCACATCCACCAGACCCAAGAGCCATTCATTCCTTCCCTGAATGAAAGCCAACTAGTTCCAACTCACGGAGACACAAGAGACTGCAGATATTGGAATCTGGAGCCACGCACAAGATGTTGGAGGAACTCAATGGGTCAGGCAGCATCTATGGAGGGAAATGGACAGCTGATAATTCGTGCCGAAACGTCGACTATCCATTTCCCTCCATAGATGCTGGCTGACCCGCTGAGCTCCTCCAGCATCTTGTGCGTAGTTCTAACTCACTGCCACCATTTGCGTACACCGAACAATGTCTCCTGCGAATCCACCCACCTCCTCCAGTACATTTGGCACCTATTGGGTCCTGGTGCTGCTTGGCCTTTCAAGATAGAACATAGAACATTACAGCACAGTACAGGCCCTCTGGCCCACAATGTTGTGCCGACATTTTATCCTGCTCTAATATCTGTCTCACCCTTCCCTCCCACATAGCCCTCCATTTCTCTATCATTCATGTGGCTATCTAAGAGTCTCTTAAATATCTCCAATGTATCTGCCCCCACAACCTCTGCCGGCAGTGCGTTCCACGCACCCACCACTGTCTGTGCAAAAAAACTTACCCCTGAAACCCCCCTTATACCTTCCTCCAATCACCTTACAAGTATATCCCCTCATGTTAGCCATTTCTGCCCTGGGAAAAAGTCTCTGACTGTCCACTCGATCTGTGCCTCTTATCATCTTGTACACCTCTATCAAGTCATCTCTCATCCTCCTTCTCTCCAAAGGGAAAAGCCCGAGCTCGCTCAACCTATCCTCATAAGACATGCTCTCCAATCCAGGCAGCATCCTGGTATATCTCCTCTGCACCATCTCTAAAGCTTCCACATCCTTCCAATGAGGTGGCCAGAACTGAACACACTACTCCAAGATATATGCAATTCTTTGTTCAAGTCCTACTTGTCCCCTCAGCTCTACTTCCAATACACTGGTGGCCAATGAGCTGAGTGAGACAGCAACAAATGCAGCAATCAGATTTACCTCAGGATATCTACAGGGGATCAGCGGCTGATTGTTGCGAGAGACTCGCTTGGGGCAGCTGTAGAACGGTTGGCTCATGGGTGCTGTAGGGAACGTGGTGAAAGCAACAAGTGGTGGCCAGAGAAGGGAGCTGACCAAGACAAAAAGCAATCTTGCATCTGGACAGTGCAGGCAGGTGGAGCGGAAGACCTCAAGCTTGAAAAACAAAGGGCAGCGAGTTAAGCTCAAAGAGGAAATCAATGGAACTGCTGGTGTGTCAAGATGATGGGAGATGGAGAGCAAACGTTCAGGGAATTGGAGGCCACAGGGGGGTCTGAAGCTCAGCGCTGATTGCTGAGATGGGAGTAAATCGCTCATGTCCCAGTGGGAGGAAGATCGGGAGGGTAGATGCATCTTTTCCTCTCCTGGAGTGTTCTAGTGTGCTGGAAGAACTGGAGCTCTCAGGGAACTTTGTGCTTCCTCTGTGTTGGACTTTTCTTTCCATCCCCAAAAGCCATCGTCAGCATCTCCCAGTGCTTTACGGTGTAAGACCATTCCTTGTTGGCAGTCTGCAGCCAGATGGTTTCCCATCCCCTCACTGGCTAAGTAAATAGGAGCAGGAGTAGGCCACTCGGCCCTTCACGACTGCCCCACCATTTAACATGATCATGGCTGATCTGCCCCAGGCCTCATCATAGAGTCTAGAGTCACACAGCACAGAAACAGGCCCTTCGGCCCAACTGGTCCTTGCCGACCAAGATGCTCGTCCAATCTAGTCCCATTTGCCAGTGTTATGCCCATAACCTTTAAACGTTTCCTAGCCACGTACCTGTCCAACTGTCTTTTAAAAGCTGTTACTGATCTCGTCTGCAGTTCCCATAACCCTCACTTTCCTCGATCTTTCATAAAACTATCTGCATTCTCTTTAAATACCTGCGATGATCTAGTTTCTACAATCCTCTGTGGTAGAGGTTTCCAGAGGTTCACCATCCTCTGGGAGAAGAGGAGGTGTCATGGGAGTAACATGTGGCTGGGCAAGTTGTATTCACTGCAGAAATCTCCCTCCCAAGTCGGCTCACAACGGCCCCTTTTGTTACAAGGGTTATAATGCTGCTTTAATATTGATGCATAGAAAACCACTAAAGACACCAAGGAACAAAAACTGCAAATGCAAAGTGAGAAGGGATGGCCATAGTCTTGGTCAACGAGCAAGTGAGGAGCAGTGAAGGAGTCCGTGGGTTTTGGAAGAGAATTCCAGAGAATGGGACAAGGCAGCTGAAGGTGTGAAAGGCAGGACACAGACTGATCCCTTGAAAGGGCCCTTTGAGCAGCTTCCCAATTTGGAGACACAAAAGACTGCAGATGCTGGAATCTGGAGCAACACACAAACCGCTGGAGGAACTCAATCCAGATGGAGCGTCTTGACCCAAAATGTCAAGTCCATTTCCCTCCATAGATGCTGCCTGACCCGCTGAGTTCCTCTAGCGTTTTGTCTGCTGTCCCAAATGAATTTGTTGCTCTGTTATTAGAGAAGGTGGAGGAGAGGGTGAAGTTCCTCAGGAGTTTATAATAGAAACTAAAAGTAATGACATTAAATATAATTTTTAAATAACCAAATCTGATTGGGATCCTTCATAAGCACTGTTTATTTTGAAGTTATAACAGTGACAGAAATTGTAGGGAAATGGAAAGAAAATATCTTGTATGGGGCTGAAGATGTTGAATGCACTTCCAAAGACTTTCCTTTCAGTTTCAGAATAGGTTGAGTGAGCTCGGGCTTTTCTCTCTGGAGAGGAGGAGGATGAGAGGTGACTTGATAGAGGTGTACAAGATGATAAGAGGCATAGATCGAGTGGACAGTCAGAGACTTTTTCCCAGGGCAACAATGGTTAACATGAGGGGGAATAATTTTAAGGTGATTGGAGGAAGGTATAAGGGGGATGTCAAGGGTAAGTTTTTTTTTTACACAGAGTGGTGGGTACATGGAACGCACTGTCTGCAGAGGTTGTAGAGGCAGATGTATTAGGGACACTTAACAGACTCTTAGATAGATACATGAATGATAGAAAAATAGGGGACTATGTGGGAGGGAAGGGTTAGATAGATCTTAGAGCAGGATAAAATGTCAGCACAACATTGTGGGCCGAAGGGCCTGTACTGTGCTGTCGTGTTCTATGTTCTATGTTATTCCAGTTGGATATTTTTTGCCATAACTGGGTGTAACTGAAAGCAGTCCCCCAATACTTCCCTCTGCATTTTTTTTTAATAAATCCATAAACATGTCAGATGGATATCCTTAAAAAATCAGCAGCATACTTGCAAGGCAGCCTCACATAAAAGTAAGGAAATAAGGAGATAAGAAATAGGAGGAGGAGTAAGCCATGTAACCATTTAAGCCTGCACCGACATTCAATAAAACCTTGACTGATTTGAACCTGGCCTCAGCTTCACTTCTCTGGAACACATTCAATGATACAACCTCCACCGATCTCTAGATCAGTAGAGGACACCAAACATTCACAACTCTCTGTGAGAGGAAAAAGAAACCCTCCCCTCTCTATTTTAAATGGGCAGCCTCTTATTCTGAGGGCAGCTGAGTTGAACATGGATAAACAATCCCAACAACCTTTACAAGCCGCACTCAAAGACATGCTTAACCCTCAGCAGAACATTTAATTTTGGCATCAGATATTCCGTTCACAGTATAAAACTGCACCTTGAAAGCAGCCCTCATTTAACTTTATCTGGGTCCTCTCGTCAGTGGAGCCTCTATGTTAAGTTGTCCCAACAAGGAGAGTTTTGGGACTTACAATCTAATGATGACAGGAACGCTGCCAGATTTGGGCAATGAGCAGAATGCATTAAAAATGACTTGCTACCCCAAATCAGCTGTAAAAGATTATTGCTGCACATCTTTAATCTGCCTCAGAACAGTTTCTGTTGCCAACCACATTATCATCAGGCATTAGTGCCAAGCTCCCTTACATCAGAACTATCTCAGCCATTTAATAAGCATTGCTTGAAAGCAGTGGAGTGGAGCAAAAGTGGGGAACTACACTTGATTTGTCAAGATGTTTAAAGTTCGTTCTGTTAGAAATGAAACTTTAAGCTGGAGCTGCAAATGAAATATATTCAGAGGTTTATTTCCTTATAGAATTAAGGCTGATTTAAATACAAATTAACAAGTGAACACTCCCCACACCTCACTGGGTGTTGCTGTGATTCCAAACAGAATCACCAGCACTTGGCTGTATCGATTGGAGTAAGTCCCAAATTTCCACACTCGTACTCCCACACGTGGAAGCTTGGGATTTTCCAAAAGTGATTTGCAGCAATTCCCCATCATAATTGCGGGGGAAATCACCTTTGCAATCTTGGATCCGGTCAGTCCGGAGCTAGGGACCTCCACCCACCACACTGATTTCCTTGGAGATGGTACAGCAATGGATTAGAAAGCAACTAATTAAGTGTTACAGGCCATCCATGGGTTTTGTTTTTACAGATGTCCATTAGTCAATTTTCCCCACAAGCTGGAAAATGGACAAAATCCCCCGATAAGGTAACCGTACATTTGCCAGGACTCGAGGGACTGAGTTATAGAGAGAGGTTGAGCAGGCTAGGACTTTATTCCTTGGAGCATAGGAGTCCGAGGGGATGACCTTATAGAGATGTATAAAATAATGACAGGTATAGATAGGGTCAGTGTACAGTTTTTTCCACAGTGTTGGGGAATCAAGTACTAGAGGGTATAGGTTACAGTGCTATTGAGCAAAGAGTTCCAGGATTTAGACCCTGAAAAGATTTATGAAGATGTTGCCAGGACTTGAGGGACTGGGTTATAGAGAGAGGTTGAGCAGGCTAGGACTTTATTCATTGGCAGGTAGGAGAATGAGAGGTGATATTACAGAACTGTATAAAATTATGAGGGGTACACACACACAATCTTTTTCCCAGAGTTGGGGAATCAAGAACTAGAGGGCATAGGTTTAAGGTGAGAGGTTTAATAGGAACCCGACGGGCAACTTTGTCCACCCAGAGGGTGGTCCACATATGGAATGAGCTGCCAGAGGAAGTGGCTGAGGCAGGTACATTAACAATATTTAAAAGGCACTCGGACAGGTACATGGATAGGAAATGTTTAGAGACGTATGGGTCAAATGCAGGCAAATAGGACTTGCTTAGATGGGTATCATGGTTGGCATGGACCAGTTGGGCCAAAGGGACTGGTTCTGTGCTCTATAACACTATGACAGTATTGTAATGAATGGTGTTGATGACGTCAAATTAACATGAACATACATTTGTCTTCCCCTGCCTAGTTACAATGGTACAGAACTGGGATGTCCCATGGCCAATGGCTGGTTAGAGCATCAACGGCTGATAGAGTATCATTACACAAGTATCAATAGAAGTGATTACTTGTCAATTTCCAAAGCAACTCTCTTAAGTGACCTCCTGCGGTGAAACTGGCAGCCTGTGTTCTTGAGAGAGACTGGTGTCTGATCATTGCAGGATCAGGTTACACGGAAACAGGTTTTAGTTTTACAAAACCAGTTCTCACTTGAAATTAATAATATGAAAGCTCGCTCGTATGTATGATGTCCTTCAGTCGGGCCTTCGTAACTCATGGAGGACCAGTACTTTATCTTAAATTATGTACTTCATTTTAATTTAATTTTCTTTACTTATTTGTTTTTACTTAACTTTGTTTCAAAAACATTTTTAATAATAATTTTTAGAAAATTACTTACTTCACTTTGAACATTGGAGCTGGGGGCAGAGCTTTGCTCATGATCAAAAATTTACACGGGTCCTGTTGTGGGTAAGGACCTTGCCCACACTGCAGGTTCCTCTGAGATGGCTCCACACCCAGAACATGTACAAACTATTCATGTGAACTGTTCAGCAGGAATTTCCCCATTACGCTGCATCACTTCCTTTCCCACTATATCTACACAGCCCATTCACATCAGACTTGAAGAATTTTTAATTAATCCTTAAAATTACAACCTAAAACAAGTCGTTGGGAAGCCTTGATAGATATTAAAAAAATGGTGCAAGTATACCTTAACATCAGCTGTCAATCAAGAAAGAATAGCACAAAGGTATGGATTGTTAATCCTCAAGACAAGAATTCCTCCATAAGGCTCCTTCCCATGACACAGCCAACTATACCAATACAGGACTGCATCAGGTAATGTAACATGCTGTCTGGCTTTAAGTGAATATTTATAAGGCAATGTCAGTCAAGATAGATTGTTCTGCCAAACCTCATATCTCTGCAATAACAAAAAGAAGTGCTAAACACTGAATAAATGTTCAAGTAATGGTTTTACAGGTGCCTTGGTAGGAAACCCACGAGATGGACACTGGAAACAAAATTCCATCAAAGACAAGCGCTATGAAGACTGGATCCCATAAACTAACCTGTCAGTTTCCACTTGGAAATAAGGCAAGACTGGAAGTATAAATCCTCGGGAACAAAATCCATTGAAACCTTTTGTGCATCAGTGTTTTGGGAACCCCCGATCCGTAAGGAATTAGAATGGGTGGACAGTGCAGACCCACAGAAAGGAGCCTTCTATACAATTGAAGTTGTCCTTTGTTAGTTAATTCACATGTACAGGACTCAAAGAGCAGAGAATTCATTCCTTTTAACAGCAGGTTAGGCTAACTGGAAAGAGAGGACACATTCGTTATTTTCTTTGCATTATTTTAAGTGGTTGGGCAACTCCCTCATCTCTACTTGTTCGAAAGGAATATTGATCAAAATATAACAAACACTTTCCTCTTTAACAGTGAGGAGGGGAAGGATGAAATCTCTACGGACTGGGACTTGGTGGGAGAGGCCCAGCGAGTTTGAAATTCTCTTATACATATGCTGGGGGAATCTTTCCCCTGAACCTGTAGCAGGTTAGGCTTGGTGCAGACAAAGTACTGTTTAAATTTGCTGAAATGTTTTAACTGTTTAAGAATGATATAAAGTATCTGTACTGTTTAGAAGTTTAATAATTTTATATTGTTTCATCGAGCTTTGGTAGTTTTTGACACTAAAATGTACTTGACAGGATGGCCAAGTGTTAGGGTGGGTTAAAGAGTCATCAAAGGTAATTTCTGCCGTGTCCTGATGCAAGGCATTAAGTCTCACGAGGTCCTAAACAACAATTATCTTGGGAGGGAGGGAGGGAGGTTGCTAAATAGCAAAGTCATCCAACTAATTCAAAACATACAAACAGCACCTCAGACCTAACCCTTTTGTAAGAGTTTTTGTGATTGCACTATGGTGCAATTTGAGCATCCAGATCATTTAAAAGAAAAATAAAATACATACTTCTGAAGTACTCTGGACCATCACATCCTGGTAGGGAACCTCCAATGCACAGGATCGCAGGAGGATGCAGAGGGTTGTAGACTGAGCCAGCCCCATCACGGGCACAACCCTCCCCGCCATCGAAGACATCCTCAAGAGGCGGTGACTCAAGGCAGCAGCATCCATCACTAAAAGCCCTTACCATCCGGGACATGCCCTCTTCTCATTACTACCATCGGGGAGGAGGTACAGGAGCCTGAAGACGCGCACTCAATGATTCAGGAACAGCTTCTCCCCCTCCGCCATCAGATTTCTGAACGGTCCATGAACTCTACCTCGTTATTAGTCTTTTTTTGCACTATTTATTTATTTTTGTAATTTATTGTATTTTTTATGTGTTGCACTGTACTGCTGCCGCAAAACAACAAATTTCGCGTCATCCAAGTCAGTGATAATAATTCTGATTCTGAACAACAGGAATCAGAAGTGAGATGATCGACACTGCTAGTTTCAATTATATTGGTGCATCCAACTGAATGCAACTTCAATTCATGTTTTTATTCATCTGTAAGTTAATGTGATGAAAAAATTAGTTTTTGAAATTACAAATGATACTAATCTCTCAGGGCGGGGAATGAACGAAATGAAGCAGGCTCTGGCAAAGTTTAACGTTTGAGGTTGAATATAAAATATGATATCTATATTATAATAATAATTTAATTTATTCCAATGTTAATAACTAGAATTAAACAAATAAAACATACATGCGTCAATTGACCCAACTTTGAAAGTAACCATCACAGAACACAATAGCAGTGCAATGGTAATATAATATTTAATACATAAATAGACTGAATATAAATTTGAGCTGATGCTTTTTACTGAGAATGCTGGTGTGGTGTCTGACTGTGATTACTATACCAGGGAAGAGATACAAGTAATGGAAACAATTTTGGAAAATGTCAAACAGTTGAACCCAGGTCACAGTTGAGGAAAACAAAAGTAGGGATTCAAATTTGCATTGGTTTAAAAAGAATCACGCAACAGTCACTAAAGATTGATATCAACTTATTACGTGCAAGTTCATTAGATAAAGCAAAGCATTTGCTCAAGGGGTATGTTTGTAATCGCAAAAACTTGCTTTTCTAAAAAAAAAAGAGCTCCTTTCTAATTCTGGTTGTGAAAATATAGAGCTTCAGTTAAATAAAAATTCCAAAACTCTGGGATAATTCTGACAAGGCAATTCTGCATCGCATGTACCAAGTATGATGCTATCGATGAGAATAAAATGAATGGTAACCACATTGAGGGTAATGACAACAACCATTTCCCCATTATCTAACCCGTCTCAACTCCAAACCACTCCTTTGCCAAATTATTCAGATGTGTGCACATCTGCAGATACAGGGGGGAGAAATCCGGCCTCCCTTGCATTGGCCAAATAGACAATCCAGTAACAGCTGTACGATGTACTGCACACTGTACTCTACTTCTGAAATTTATGCCAATGGATTTAAAATTATACATCGCCATAAGACATAGGAGCAGAATTAGGCCATTCGGCCCATCGAGTCTGCTCCGCCATTCCATCATGGCTAATTTATTTTTCCCTCTCAACCCCATTCTCCTGCCTTCTCCCCGTAGCCTTTGATGCCCTCACTAATCAAGAACCTATCAACCTCCTCTTTAAACATACCCAATGACTTGGCCTCCACAGCCGTCTGTGGCAAGAATTCCACAGATTCACCACCTTCTGGCTTAAGAAATTCCTCCTCATTTCTGTTCTAAAGGGACGTCCTTCTATTCTGAGGCTGTGCCCTCTGGTCTTAGACTCTCCCACTACTGGAAACACCCTCTCCACGTCCACTCTATTCAGGCCTTTCAATGTTTGGTAGGTGTCAATGAGATCCCCCCTCATCCTTCTAAACTCCAGTGAGTACAGGCCCAGAGACATCAAACACTCCTCATACATTAACCCGTTCACTCCCAAGATCATTCTTGTAAACCTCCCCTGGACCCTCTCCAACGCCAGCACATCCTTCCTCAGATACGGGGCCCAAAACTGCTCACAATACTCCAAATGTGGTCTGACCAATGCCTTAGAAAGCCAGGACACACCAAAGTGTTTCACCTTCAATTAAATTATTCTTGCTTGAACTACAATCACTGTTTTAATACAACACTAGACAATTAACACAAAAAGTGTGAAGGATGGTGTTAGGTTACAGAACGTTACTGATCAGCTGATAAATGGCAGATGGAATCTTATTCCGGTAAGTGTGAGGTGATACATTTTGGGATGTCTAATAAGGTTTGGACATGCACCATGAATGGTAGGGACCAAGGAACCCTGGTGTACAAGTCTACAGATCCTTGAAGAAGGCAGTGCAGGCAGATAAATTGGTGAAGACAACATACGGGACACTTGCCTTTGTTTACCGGGACACAGAGTACAAGAGCAGAGAGGTAGCAGTACAACTGTATAAAACTCTGGTAAGGCATGGCCAGATGAGATTGGATTGGAGAGGGTACAAAGATTTATCAGGATGTTGCCTGGCAAGAAACCCGTCACTAATGAGCAGAGCCTGGACAGGATGGGGTTGTTTTCTTTGGCGTAGAGGAGGCTGAGGAGGGATCTGACAGAGGTACACAGAATTACCAGTGGGTGGGTAGAACTTCTCCCCCATGGCAGAGACGTCTAAGTGCAAGGGTTAAAGCCACATGTTCTCCTCCACTTCTGAAATCCATGCCAATAGATTTAAATTTATACATCTCAGGACATGCTAAAGTTTTGCTGTCAATCCAGCACTTTTTGCTTCAACCGCAGTCACTGTTCTAATACAACAAGAGTCAATTTCTGCACAGAAAAGTCCTAAAAAGAGACTAATAAGGCAACGTGAAAGATTATCGTTGGCCTAGGCACCAAGGGAACTCCATCGTGTCTGATAATGTCATGGAAGCTTGTGTCTGTCTGCGACGGTAGCATAGCGCTATTTTAGTGCCAGCAACCTGAGTTCAATTCTCGCTGCTGCCTGTAAGGAGTTTGTACGTTCTCCCCATGACTGCGTGGGTTTCCTCCGGGTGCTCCGGTTTCCTCCCACATTCTAAAGACATACGGGTTAGGAGCTGTGGGCATGCTATGTTGGCGCCAGAAGGGTGGCGACACTTGCGGGCTGCCCCCAGCACATTCTTAGCAATGCACAAAAACGTATTGCACTGTGTGTTTCAATGTACATGCGACAAATAAATATCTTATCTATGTACCTAAGGATCAACATGAATCTTGCAGATGATTTCATGGCTGTATGCTATACTATCTACCTCAGCTATTGTTGACATCAAAGGCTGAGGTACAAACCAAAGAAACTTGGATTGCAAAAGAACCTATTGCTTCTTCTCAACCATAAGGGATGGCTTGTAGCTCACCAAGTGAAATGCTCTCAGGAAAACTGGTCTTTGTTCCTCTAGTGCTGCAGGAGTTCTCCCTAAGCCTGCAGCGCTCTGCCTTTTGTTTAAGATTACCAGTCCTCCCCGGGTTACGGCAGGGTTCCGTTCCTGAGAACTGTTCGCGACAGGGACAGTTCATGAGTCGGAAATGCGGCCGGGAATCAAGTTCCCAGGCTGCAGGAGATGCCGGCAGCCCCGCAGCAGCCGGCAAATCCATCCCGCCGGTCTCCCAAACGCTTGTTGGGCTGTACAAAAGTCGGGGGTTGTAACCTGGGGAGGACCTGTAATCCCATGATTGGTTCCTACTGCATGCAGGTGACATGCTGAGATCAGGTTGGGGTACAGAAGGGCACTGTCCAGTTAGGGATCGGGTTTGGGAGCTGGGGGGGGTGGGTGGTGACACTGTCCCTGTAGGGATCGGGTTTGTCTTCTTGTTCTAGCACGTTTCAATTTTTTTTTCTCAGAAATAGCCTCAAAGTTGTACCCGAGTGAGGGGGCTGTATGGAACGTGAAAGGGCGTGAAGTGTTGATGCGACTTTACGGGACACAGGTGGGTTCACACCTGGAGTTTTGCATGCAGTTCTGGTCTCTGTATTCAAGTAAGGAAGCGCTTGTGTTGAAGGCAGTGCAGAGAAAATTCACTAGTTGATTCCTCGGGTGAAGAGTTCGACATATGAAGAAAGTTGAAGCAGCTCAGACCTATACACCGGAGTTTAGAAGAGTAAGAGGCGACCTTAATGAAGGATTTGAAGGGGTTGAGATGGGGATGCTGAGAGGGTGTTTCCCTTTAAGGGTAGATAGAATTGGGGCAAGGATTTTGGATTTAAGACAAAGATGAAGAGGAGTTTCTTCTCTCAGATGGTCATGCATCTTTGGTGTTCTCTACTCAAGAGAGCTGTGGAGATAAAGTCTTCAAATATATCCAAGGTGAAGACTGACAGATAAATAAACTGCAGGGAGTTCAACGGAATGGGGAGAGAGTGGAAAGTGGTGTCGAGGCCAAGAATGATCAAGTACGATCTTACTGGAAGGACGGAACAGGCTTAAAAGGCCACTTGCCCAACTCCTGCTCCCGTTTCTTACGTTATTATAGAACTGCTTGCAATTCAGCCCACTGTATCTTTGTGATTTCATAGCTACTGAACCTTGGTTGCTACTTACACCCACAGTTATCCTTGGTGAAAAAGAATTAAAGAGCTTTAGTCCATAAAGATGGCGCTTCAGATAATTACCTTGTGAGCCTCCCAAACTGCTGTCCCTTGGGAAAACTAATAACAATAAAAGGCATATGTTCTTAATTTTTATTTAAAAAATACCTTTAGATTTAGAATTTAGTTTTAAGGAGAAAAATAAGAGTACCCATTGAACTGTGATTTATCTAAAAATTAATAAAAGCAAAAAGGTTAATGATGGGTATTATTTTATTTTAGTTTTTTTTATTCAGGACTTAATGATTCAGTACAATATTATAAATGTCTGGCTTGCAAACCAAGTCAGGATAAACTAACATCTCTAGAATATACAGTATACGGCACCAACAATGGTACAGCTTCGGCACAGCTTTGTGGGCCCAAGGGCCTGAATTGTGCTGTAATTGTTCTATGTTCTAATTTCCCTGTCATGAGAAAGACCTCTAATGCTTGCAGTGGCAGCAAACTTCAAAAGCAGCAAAAGGAAACAGGGAATGTACACAAGTGCACTGTGAAGAAAAATAGGCAGAGCAACTTTGAGCAT
The DNA here is from genome assembly GCF_009764475.1 of Pristis pectinata. Classification (NCBI taxonomy): domain Eukaryota; kingdom Metazoa; phylum Chordata; class Chondrichthyes; order Rhinopristiformes; family Pristidae; genus Pristis; species Pristis pectinata. Next base: position 7,040,519 of record NC_067427.1, on the reverse strand, counting down.
GCGACTTACATGGCTGCAGTACTAGAACACAACACTAGGTGCTGCTAAAAGACCACTGTTCTCTCTGGAAACATTTGCGAACTGTAGGTTCTGAACCTGTAAAGAGTAAAGCCTGAACCACTTTCTCAGGAGTAAATTAACAGTAACATTAACAGCACATGGCAAACACAGGGCATGCTCATTACTTCAGAAAGCAGATAATTGCTTACAAAAATACAAACAAAAGTATAATTATCATGATGGATTGCAGAAAGCAGAGGCCCCATCAGAAAACCCATGCATCAATGTCCACTGGTTAAAAAATAATGAAGAAACATTAGAATATACGTACAGAATGAATGCAAAGATGATCAAAAATTCTTAATTTCCCTGCTTTTTTATGGTTGACAAGCATGTCTTCATCAATTTACCTCCTACTTCATGATGTCACAACTAACAGCTTCAGCCTCAAGCTACGCAAGAAACAGGACTCATTTTTCAAAATACAAATACATAGAGATGTCAGCTAGAAATGTTTACTAATTAACACTTAAAAAGACACAAATTAGATATGCGTGACTACGAGCAATTATAATCAAGAAGTGTTTCTGTAGTCATTTGGGAATCAAAAGGACCTAATTGCTAGAACAAGCATTCAAAATTCTTGCCACTTAGCAGATATGTTTATTAACGTAGACGAGTCATATTAGGCATTGATACTGTGCAATCAGTACCTGGTGAATGTAGAATGTAGTACAGTATATCAGTAATTACCAAAGAGTAAATATTCAACGCTTACACTGAAAAGATTTGGGAAAACTAGCATTTGTTGCTCTTCCCTTGGCAGGGATCGTGTGCATGGTTTTGAACAGTATGGGTGACGCAACACACATTTTGTAATAAAAGTATGCTGTTGATATATTCAGCCAACTTAAATTGCCTTCTGAAAATTTTTTAATGCAAATCATTAAAAGCTGATGTAAGTGTAAGAGGATGAAAATATTTTTCAGGCAACGCAAGAGAAAACAGTAAAAGAGAAGGACATTCACTCTGAATTTCCAGGGAGCAAGTCACAGATGGAAAGACTGTTTCTGAGAGTACTTCTTTGGAATTAATAAATTTAATGCCTGTAGATAAATTTTTGAAATTAATTAATTGATAAGTTAAAAAGTTTAAAGCTGCACCTTCCATGATCTATCCTTAAATTGCTTCTTTGTCCAAGCATATTTTTTTAATCTGATGTGATATTCATTCTTTTGCTTTATAAAAATAATCTCTGGATGATAGAACACATTTCACCAATGTCACATCATACTGCTAATGAGTTTTCATGAGAAAAAACTGTTCTAAAGATTATAATCAATGTATTCCATATCCTCTAAACCACTGTGTTTGGTGGAATTTCTAAATATTAATGATGATCACTCCTGGTATTCTGCAGCCGACATCCAATTATATCACTCCATCTGCAAATGCACAGATTAACATTTAACAAACTACTTGGAGTGCAATGTTATTCAGCTGAAACCTCTTGGTAAATTTACAAACAATGCTAACTTTGGAATTAATTTGCTTCTGTTGCATAAAACATTCAACATTTTTACCACGACATGATTTATGAAGGGAATATCATCTAGTCATTCTTTTTCTGGGAAAACACACTTGAAAATAGGAATGGTAACAGGACTGGGAAGGAGAAATCTTAAATATTCCTGAGCGTATCAATGAGTTGCTCAAATTCTGGGAGATATTCTGAACTCCAATACAGGAAAATAATCAACAATTATAGCTGCATTTAGAGATCTGCTTCCATTTTATAAAACAGCATTTGTTTTTGCTTTTCCTTAAACATTCTTCCATTAAATAATTAGAATATAAAGCAATGACTGTCTCATCACATTCTGCATTCAGGGTTCATTTATCTTCTCTGCCTGCCAGTTGACTAAATACAGCACATTAATGCGCCTCAGATTTGCTTAATCATTTACAGTGCATTTATAATTAATACCCTCCTTGATTTTATTGTAGCTTTATTCATCTCAGTTCCTGCATTATTTGTAGTGTCTGTGTTATCTTTCACCCTGGGGTCTTACCCACAGCCCACACAGGGGAGTGGTATTTCTCAAACTTGGTCCTTTGCCAGTTTATTCTGCTATCTGCTAATACAGAAATAGGTACCGATTCTGATTTAGCTGAAATTCATGAACACAAAGTCCAATGGGAAAGCAAAATACAGAAATGGTTCCTCCGACTCCACATCCAGGAAAAGGAGCAGAAGAGCCTTACTTGCAGACAGGGGAATACCTAAAGCGTCCCTGCAGCAGGAAAAATACTCAAAATGTAATAGCAATAACCAAATAAGTGCATTTCTTAGAATTTCCTATAAATGCTTTAGTCTAAGATATTTTATTTCTATTCAAAAATGGTTTGCTGAATGTCAAATATTATTAACAGGATATAAAATCCTTTTAACTTGCAGTCATAGAGCATTAGTTTGACAGAACTGACTTGAAAATGATTGCTAACACTTTTACAAGAAACAGCTACACTGTTTGCCTGATTTTAATTTGGGTTCTACATCACTTTTCCTGAAATAATGAAGTGTGGAAACAAAATAAACAGAAAACAGTTTTTGTGAAGGATGCAAAAAATTTGAATAGGTCATATTTCAATACACCAGTGACTTCAGTATTTGAAGATCCAATAATAAAGAGTTGGTTAGTGGAAAAAAGAAGTTAATGTCAACCGCCACAGGAAATAGTACGGATCAGCAGAAAAGTATGGCTGAAACATTGAGAGATGACACTTGAGAGATATTGTGCCAAAAGTGGCCAATTTGAGTCTGGAAGAAAGTGGCGGATAGATTGGGAGGCTCAGCCTTTTCTAATGGATGCCCTGCACTGCAAGAGGCAGCAGCAAAATTGAGAAGCAATTTCAACCTTCCCATTCTCCGCCAGGGCTCTGTGTTTTGAAAAATCAGTAATATACATTTTCTACCTAGATTTGTGTCAGAGATACTTGGGGACGGGGAACAAGAAAGGATTGCTCCTCAGGTCAGTTGCATTAGGACTTAATCTAACAGTGTCTGGATATTATGCATCACTTCCAAAATTCAGCTGCTTTAACTCTATCACCCATGGAACTGTTACAGCAGGGTTTTGACACAAAACGTCAACAATTCCTTCCCCCCACCACAGACGCTGCTCGACCCACTGAGTTCCTCCAGCAGATTGCTTGTTGCTCCAGATTCCAGCGTCTGCCATCTCGTGTGCCTACAGAGAGAACCCAATTGGTTCTCTTCAAATTGTGCTGCAGGATATTTCATATCCATTAGTTAGGCGCACGGAAACTCAATCTAGCTCTCATCGAAAGGTGAAACCTCCCAACAGAGCCGAACCAGAGTTCTAGCCTGGGACAATATCTCTGGAATAGGTCAGTGACAAGAGTGCTACTGAGCTACGGGTGCCGTAAATCAGTAACGCCTGAGAGAACACATTGCACAGAACTGTTTTAAGACGCAGCAGTCTCCAGGTAATTCCGTGGTGACACGCTGCATATTTTACCATACACTGGATGTGAGTGTAAGTTCAATACATGCAGTTATCCTGAAGGTTGAATTGTTTACAGAGCTACCTATCAATCATGGGTGACATGTGTAATTAAGACACAATGACACTGCACACCATGGAGTTGGAGCTTCTTTCAGGTGGTTGCATTACTGGGCATTCAGGCTCATTGGAAGAAATTGGCATTCCCCAACCCAAAATCATTTCCCAAATCAAAATCAACCACCATTAAAGTACTATTTTACTATATTTATTTCCAAACCAGAGTCAATTTCAATGCAACAGATATAGATTTGTTTAAAAAAACCTGTTGTTAAGCTTTTTTTTTAATTCCTTTGCTCTTCCCAGTCCATAATTAACACCCATTTTCCAATTTCACATGATTACGTTTGAAAAAGCAATGCAGTCAATCATCTGCACCTTCGCAACTGACACTTAAGCTATTTTCTTAAGAGGTTGAAATGTGTAACTCTTTCCTCACCCCTTAAAAAAAAATCTTTTGTTTCTGCCAAGAGTGCAAGTGTTCTGCTGTTGTGGAATGTTGAGGCCCGTGGTCCAGCCAAGTCCTGAACCGATCCGTTAATGATACACGCCTGAACAGCAGATGTGGAGCCTGAGCATTGTAAGCTGCAGTTCAGCACTGAAGTTGGCACTTAGCGCTATTCATGTGGGACTGAAATTCAAAACTAAATACTTCAGGTTCCAAATGCTACACAAACACCCTCAACCATCCAGAGATGAGGGGATTAGCCTATGAGGAGAGATTGAATCTCCTGGCACTATACTCTCTGGAATTCAGAAGGAGGAGAGGGGATCTTATAGAAATATATAAAATTATGAAAGGGATAGACAAGGTAGAGGCGGGAAAGTTGTTTCTACTGGTAGGCGAGACTAGAACTAGGGGACATAGCCTCAAGATTCAGGGGAGTAGATTTAGGACAGAGATAAGGAGGAACTGCTTTTCCCGGAGAGTAGTGAATCTGTGGAATTCTCTGCCCAGGGAAGCAGTGGAGGCTACCTCATTAAATATATTTACGACACAGTTAGATAGATTTTTGCATAGTAGGGGAATTAAGGGTTATAGGAAAAAGGCAGGTAGGTGAAGCTGAGTCCACGGCCAGATCAACCACGATCTTATTGAATGGCGGAGCAGGCTCGACGGGCCAGATGGCCTCCTCCTGCTCCTATTTCTTATGTTATGTTAAAAGGATGGGAAAGGCATGATCCATTCAAATGCATTACTGTGAACTTATGGAGGTTTAGAAATGTTGGTATTTATCAATAGGGAGATACAGGTTGAATCCTGGAAACTCTCAACTTACTGAGTTCAGCCTGTATCTCACTCCAAAAACAGCCCAAGCAAACAAACATTTAGTCTCCAACACCCTTTAGGGGCATGGGAATCACTGCAAGCAGCAGTGGATATGCCTCCTCCTCCTACAGGGAAGGATAGAATCCTACTTGATTAACCTGGTCTTTTCAGGAGTAAGGCAATCAATTAAAAAATGTTTCCTTCACCAAAGATGACTCTTCAAATGTGTCTGTAGAGATCTATAAGCATTAACCACTGCTCAGAGTTAGAAGCCTCAGGATTCTAACGTACACTGTTAATGAAAGAACTTTCATTTATTTGGAGCCTTTCATAACTTCGGGTTGCGCCCAAGGGAATACTTCTGAAATTGTAGTAAAAAGAGAAAATGCTGGAAACATTTGGCAGGTAGGCAACATCTCTGGAGTGTGAGAAAGGGTGATGGTTTCAGTTCCGTGACCTTGGAACTGGGAAAAGTTAGAAATGTAGAGGAAGGTGGGAGGGGCAGAGCGAACAAAGGGAAAGGTCTGTGATAAGGTGCAGATCAGGAGTGAAGAAATGACACAAGTGGAGGTGGTCCAGTTGGGGGGGGGGGGGGGGGGGGGAACAGATTAGTAAAGACCAATGAATAACAAAAGGAAAGTCTGTGGAGGTATAAAAGAGGAGACAGAAGAGTTCCAAATGATGAGAGAATAAAGGAAAAACGAGAGAGAAAAAAAAACACGCTGGAAATGAGAGATACACGACTGGAAAAGCTGATTATCTGAAACAGTTGAATTCAACATCGAATACTGAAGGCTGCATTGTGGCTATTAGGAAGGTGAGGTGTTGTTCCTCAAGCTTACCTTGTATTTTATTGTTTGGCTTCCTGCACTGTTCCAGAGACCAGGACAGTAGAGGGATGGAGAGTAAAGAAAACTCAGTGGAGATTCAATGAAGGTGTTTAACAAAATGTTCATCCAGTCTGTGTCTGGTGTCCTCAGTGTAGATGGGACCCCGTGGTCAGCAAATGAAGCACAGAAATGCAAATAAATCACTGCTTCACCTGGAAGGAGTCTTTGGGGCTCTGGATGCAAGGATGGGAGGAGTAAAAGGGAAGATGTTGTACCTCCTCCTATTGAATGGGAAGTTGCCTTGAGACGGGGGAGTGGATTCAGTTAGAGAAGCCAGATCAAAGTGTCACTGAGAGAAGGGAGAGGAAAGGATGTACGGCGATGGTAGCATTGCAATGGAGGTATCAGACATTAAGGACAAATCACGTAGATGCCATGGCCAAGAAAGCTCAGCAGCACCTCTGCTTCCTCAGAAGACTAAAGAAATTCAGTTTGTCCCCTTTGACACTCACCAACTTTTATCGATGCACCATACAAAGCATCCTACCTGGATGCATCACAGCTCGGTACGGCAACTGCTCTGCCCAGGACCGCAAGAAACTGCAGAGAGTTGCAGACACAGCCCAGCGCGTCACGGACACCAACCTCCCCTCTTTGAACTCTGTCTTTACCTCTTGCTGTCTTGGTGAAGCAGCCAGCATAATCAAAGACCCCACCCACCCGGGTCATTCTCTCTTCTCTCCTCTTCCATCGGGTAGAAGATACAAGAGCCTGAGAGCACATACCACCAGGCTTAAGGACAGCTTCTACCCCACTGTGATAAGACTATTGAACGGTTCTCTTATACGATGAGATGGACTATGACCTCATGATCTACCTTGTTGTAACCTGGCACCTTATTGCACTGCACTCTCTCTGTAGCTGTGACACTTTACTCCGTACTGTTATTGTTTTTACCTGTACTACCTCAATGCACTCTGTACTAACTCAACGTAACTGCACTGTGTAATGAATTGACCTGTACGATCGGTATGCAAGACAAGTTTTTCACTGTACCTCGGTACAAGTGCCAATAATAAACCAATACAAATACCAAAAGTCCTTGATGTGGAGCCTGGTGGAAGGCAAAGATTAGAGGATCTCTATCCTTTGTTTAGATGGAAGAAGAAGTTAGAACTAAAGTTCAGGAAGAGGAACTGAAGTAGTTGAGGGACCTGTCAACTACACTGGAGGAGAAACTAAGATTGAAGAAAAAGGCGCGCTGGAAGTACTGGTATGGAAAGGGCTTCATCAGGACAGATGCAGCGAAGATGGAGAAATCGAACGACGTCCCTAAAGCAAGTGGGTGGGAGTCTGTGGGCTTGTAATGGATACTGGTTGCTCACTTAATCCCTGAAACTGAGAAAGAGAAGTCGAGAAAGGGAAAGAAAGAATCAGAGACAGATAGGTGACGCTAAGTGCAAGGGGGAAATTGGCAGCAAAGGTGATGAAGCTTTCAAATTCTGTTCAGGAGCAAGAAGCAGCATTGACACCATCACTGATATAGTGGCAAAAGAAGTGAGGGAGGATGTGTGAGGAGGGGCTGAAATAAGGAACGTTACATGTCTCCTTTAAGAGAAGGCTTAGATTGGATCCACACGGATTCTCACAGCCACACTGGTGATTTAAGAAGTGAGTGACTGCACTTATTGTGTAATAAGTGGAAAACCACCTAGCACACTGCTTGGTACCTCAGCCTTGAGATAAGTCATCAGGTAATATTTGGAAATGCCAGCTGACAGAAAACGTTGGCCGAACACTGGGAGAACACCCTGCCCGACTTTTGTGCCCAAGTCTAAGGTAGATGCAATATCTGTTTCATGTCTTATTCAAGAGGTGCTACCCTTGACAGTGCAGCAAGCCCTCAGCACAGCATTGAAGTGTCAGCCAAGGTTACCTACTCAAACCTCTAATGTTGATCTGGAACCCACAACACAGCAACCGAGGTAGGATCACTTCCACTGAGTCAATCCAGATAAAGGTAGGCATATAGGACACTCATGTCCCTGGAGACTGGCTTACATGCTCTTGTAAGAAAATGTCAGCAGCTAAATGGTGCAACAATACATTTGTGTGAAAAAATTGAATGGCCATAATGTGTTAGAACGAATGTCAATGTGTCAATGCACTTGAAAATGGCATGGTGCTGTTCCTGTGTTGCAATTTGTTCTAGGTTCATTGCCAAAGGTGCAAATTAGGTAGAAGATGATCTGACCCGCACATCAATAAACAGCATCGATGCCTCTCAATAATTTGGCTAAGTTTTCAACTTCGGGATTGAAAGCACACAAGTATCTGAAGAACAGATCTGTGATGGAGCTCAGAGCTCATGCAAGCACTTTCATGTCAAGGTAGCTGGCCAGTGTAACCCTGACCTCTACATGCAAGATATTGACTTATTAGTCACATGTACATCGAAACACACAGTGAAATGCATCTTTTTGTGTTACTGAGAATATGCTGGTAAGTGTCACCACTCTTCCGGCGCCCAACATAGTACTCCCACAACTCCTAACCTGTACGTCTTTGGAATGTGGGAGGAAACCGGGGCGCCCAGAGGAAACCCACGCAGATACACGGGGAGAACGTACAAACTCCTTACAGACAGCAGCCGGAATTGAACCCGGGTCGCTGGCGCTGTAATAACGTTACGCTAACCGCTACAGTACTTATTCCAGGTGTACTTATTAGAAAATCTAATATTCCAGGTGTACTTATTAGAAAATCTAATATTCCAGGTGTACTTATTAGAAAATCTAATATTCAGGGTCAGACGGTGGGGAAAAAATTAAGTTTGGCACGAGTTGCTAAGATATACGTCCAGCAAATGAGGAGTTATGGTCAAGTCTTTATCAGAGTTTGGAGCAGACTTAAAATGCAACATCAGTAAACAATCCCAATGAGGGATGTGTACTTCAGTCAGTGTGCACGACCCATGACATTCAAACTCTGTAAAGTGATAAATGCTCATTAGCTAAAATTCAGCACAAGTGTTTCAGATGTTCTGGAATAGATATTATTCCATAAGATTAATCTTATCAAAGGAGATAAAGTTCAAACTAGGGAAATGTGTGACCAGCAAAGGATATGACTGGCAAATGGGGGAAAAAGTGGTGACTTTGAAGAACACATAAACTAAATAACTTCTCCACATGAGCTGATCGCATATAGAGAATTTTTTTATAATGTTCCAATATCTATCAACATAAACTAACGAATCAGCCTCTATTTTATTTCAAAATATTTGCTTTGCAACAAGAAAACAATCAAATCGTTTGCATTTGAATGCAGAATCATATCGTAGCCTTTATGCCTGAGGTTGCCGTGAAGGGCACAACATAATAATATTTTCTCCCTTTCAGATGATTTAAAAGAAGGTACTTACTTCCCTTTCTATTTCAGCCAACGATTTGATTGTTATGCCCATTAAATCATCTGGCTGCACCTGAAATCAAATTGAAAAGTTCAAAATTGAGGTTTTAATAGAAATGAATCTAAGACAAAACCCAAGAGTACAAAATTATAGCTAACATTAATTCTGCTAAACCACCAATACTAAACAAGGGTTATTTGACAGACTAAAACCTATGATTACAACTAATCGTTTTACGCATGGTTGCATATCTTTTTCAGATGCTTTCATGACAATAAGCTGCCTACAGTACTTGTGTTTTCAAAAATCTATTTACTCATCCTCAAATGTTAATCTAAAATTTTAGTGCAAATTCATTAGATAAAGATTTTCTCAACTCGGCTGTAATACTGTGCACAACGTAACCTGAGAGAGAGAGAAACAGGAACAGGAGTAGACCATTCAGCCCTTCTAGGACTTTATTCACTGGAACATAGGAGATTGAGGGGTGACCTGATAGAGGTCTACAAGACCATGAGGGGCATGGACAGCGTGAAAGCACATGGTCTTTTTCTCAGGGGGGGGGGGGGGGGTTCTAAAAACAAGTGGGCATAGATTTAAGATCAGAGGTGAGAGATTTAAAATGGACATCAGGGGCAGCTTCTTCACGCAAACGGTGGTGCATATTTGGAATGAGCTGCCAGAAACAGTGGTTGAGGCAGGCACATAAGCAACATTTAAAAGCCATCTAGATATGTACATGGATAGGAGAGGTTTGGAGGGCTATGGGCAAAAGCGGGCAGATGGGACTAGCATGCTGGGCAACACAGTCAGCATAGATGAGTTGGGCCGAAGGGCCTGTTTCTGTGCTGTATGATTCCAAGTATGACATTCAATGTCTTCATGGTTGTTCATCCATCTCTGTACCACTTTCCTGGGGTCACAATGTCTAAATTCTAGACTTCTATTTACATAGCACCTTAGATGAGTTATCTGCTAGATCATAAACTTAAAACCCAATCACACCATGACCTGACAATGGCTAATCGCATCCCAACACTATTTTGTTGACACCCAACCCCACTACACATACCTCTCTTCTACCTCTCTCGATTATTCGGTTATTGTCACTTTAGCATTTCTTTTTGCACCACTTCAGATTGCACTGCAATCTTTGCACCATTCTGTGGTTTGGCGCTCGTTGCTGTATTTTTTATTACTATACACACTGTTTACTCTGTGAGCTTCACAAAAACAAGGAATTTCATTGCACTCTGGTGTATAAAGCAATAAACTAATCTGAATCTGTAATCAAATCCCAAACTCTAGGGCCACCAGACTCCATGCCAGTTAAAGCAAAAAGCCAGACAGCAGAAGAGGCATAAGCCTTTGAGGGAGTTGGGAGAATTGACAAAAAAGCTACGTTAACGGGATAAATTTTAACGTAGTTTAAAAGGCAAAAATAATAGAGGAATGATTTAGTGAGGGAAGTGCAGGGCTGAGAGAGCAAATCTCTGTCACCACACTTGGTGGGTGGACAAATGGGCAGAATGAGAGGGCCGGCAGACATGGATTGGAGAAGATTGTGGAGGTGTGAGGGTTTGGAGGAAGTTAAGTGCTTTGGAAATAAAAAGGCAGTTAAGCCAGAGATAAAAAGCAAGGAGGACCAATTCTGGGTGAGATAACAACTGGAAATTCTGAGGCTGGTGAGGATACTGTAGGGCAGCACAGTGACACAGCTGGTAGAGCCACTGCCTCACAGCTCCAGTAGCTCCAGTTCAATCCTGACTTCCATTGCTGTCTATGTGAAGTCTGCATGTACTTCCTATGAATACGTGGGTTTCCTCCAGGTGCTCCCAGTTTCTTCCAACATCCCAGAAATGTGCAGGTTGCTCGATTAACTGGTCACTGTAAATTGCCGCAAGTCTGTATATGATTACTTGGAATGGATTTCTTAGTAGAAAATGTATCAAAACATAATGCTTTAACAATGTTATAGAGTCATAGAATCATACAGTACTGAAACAGGCCCTTTGGCCCAACCAGTCCATGCCAACCAAGATCCCCATTTAAGCTAGTTCACTTGCCCATGTTTGGCCCATATCCTTCCAAACTTTTCCTATCCACGTACCCATCCAAGTACCTTTTAAATGTTGTTAATGTACCTGCCTCAACCTCTTCCTCTGGCAACTCATTCCATATACTGACCACCCTCTGCGTGGAAAAAAGTTGTCCCAAGGTTCCTACCAAATCTCTCCCCTCTCACCCTAAAGCTTTATCCTCGAGTTCTTGATTCCCCAACCCTGACAAAAAGACTGTGTGCATTCACTCTTTGGAGGAAGGTTGGAGGAATGAGAGTCTGTACTTAGTGGTCCAAAGTGCCTGTTTCCATGTCCTCTACGACTCCAAAGCTCAATTTGTATTTATAGATGGTAAAATACAGGTAAGGGTTTGACAGGAAAAGGGAGAAGTGGAGTACAATGGCAGGCAATGTTCTGCATATGGCTGGGATACTGAGTTGCACTGGTATCAAGAATGTCCATCACTTGATTCAGCAATCAGGATTGAGGGAAGGACTAGTCGAATCAGTAACGAGGCAAGTGAACATAATAGCTTCATGACATTTAATTAAGAGGAAATTCTGACTCATCCACCACTGTGTGTCAAACAAGTACTCACCCGGAGGTGTTTGTGGAATTGAAGGACACAGGGAAGAGAGGTGTCGACATTAAAAATATGGACACACACCTTGAATCTAGGCATTCTGTCACATAAAAGAGAAAGAAAAAGGCCAAGACTGGACCTTTGGAGAAATATGTCAGGGCAGCCCCATAGAATGAACAGGTGGTTTCAGACTTGTGGTTTAATAGATTTGTAAGCAGTTTAAAAGTTTTCATTTTGGTATTGCAAAGCAATTACATTCATTGTGGCTGGCTTCAGCTGACAGTACTGAAGGAGTCCTTCACTGTCAGAGGGAGTGTCTTATGGATGAGATGTTAAACTGAAGCCCCGACAGCTCTCTTCAGGAGAATGTTAACAATCCCATGACACTGCTTCAAAAAATAGCAGTGGAATCATCCTCTGCATCCTTGTAAATACCTTCTCCTTATTCAGTACATCAATACAGACAATCTGGAGATTTTAACATGGCTGTTCGTGGGAGTTTGCTGTGTGCAAATTGGCTGCCACGTTTCATGAACAGTGACAACAGTTCAAAAGCACTTCACTAGTTGTAAAGCACTTTGGGACATTCTAAAAGGAATGCGAAAGGCCTAAATAATGCAAAGCTTTATTTGGAGCTTCACCAGGTTATTTTACAATGTAATACACTAAGTTGCTATGACATTTTCACTTCTTATTGGCAGCTATACTGCTTAAATTATGCAGACATTTAATAAAAAAATCATTTCAGTTACAATCAAGCATACTCCCACTCCTCCAACAAAGTTAAAGCATTATCTTTTAATGGTAATACGTTTTCTCCAATAGAAATCCATTCCAAATAAATTTTCTATTTCATTACAAAAGTTTGCTCATTTAACTCATCTGAGAGATTCAGGTAATATCAAACAAGCATAGCAAAGGTCAATTAATTTTAAATGTTATAAAGAACGCGGAGATGGAATTACAGTAATTACTATATTACAGGAATTATTAATATACAAAGTAATTTTTAATTAAAAAGTTTCTTTACCTTCCAGCTAGTTGTGCTAAATTTTATTTGAATCAATATAAAAGAGGACTATGCTTTACTGGATTGCCCAAATACTAAGATGCTTTCATTTTACTGACTGTATTGGACATATATTCAAAACGTAAAGCAGTTTTTATGGCATCATTTTTTCTGTTCTAGTGTGGGTAGTAGATAATACTTACCATCCATTAACAGATTTGACAAAAATTATTTTTGTAATTTGCATTATTATTTCCCCATTCTTCCTTTTCCTTACAATTCTTCCCCAGTTAAGATGACCCACTAGAAATGGCTCCCATGCATGCTTTGGCTCCTTTAGGCAACACCAAGTGTATACCAGAGTGAAAGGACTTCAAATTTCCTTATTACTGATGGGAGGATTGACACATGCAGTGCTGTGTAGAGGATGAGTGACATTCTAGCAGGGAACTCCATGGTATGTCAGATTGCCAGGGAAACCTTCTTGCCTTTTGACAATGTCATTTCAGATGCATTTTTTTTTGTTTTGCATTTCCACTATTTATGTAAATGCATCTACTGATGAAAACAAGTGGTAATAACTTTAGTAATTTATGTTCTTTTAATGTTTTGAATTAAGATAATGCAAGGAGGAAAATCAAAATTGGATTTTCTAAATATGCTGCATATATAAATGAATTGTAAAGAAATGTGCCTTAAGGGTACAGATTGTGTGCCCTTGGGCCTAAATTCTGCCCACTTAGGAATAGGTCACAGCAATAACATGGGCTTTTCTGGTCTGGCATCAGGCCACCTTGCTAAATATTTTTTAAAAGAATGAGGTTCCTTAACACGGCAAAATATTGCACTGCTCAATAGAAACCACCTCATCAGTGGTTACTAAGAACAAATAATTTTGTGGTCTAAAATATTTGCATTCTGAATATTCTAAAACCATGAACCATGCTAATATAAATTCCTGTTTTCAATATTCCCTGTACAATTTTGTTTTTTCACAAACCCATAATATTCAATCATTTTCAGCAGTACATTGGTTATGTTTAAGGGAATAGTACTTGTGACGTTGTAACAATGAAACATTCGTGGGTGGGCAATACTTAGCTCAAATAAAATTATTTTTATTGCCTTCCAGACATCATCTCTAAGAACTTTGTGTAACAAACCATTAGAAATTGTACACATTTCTTAAATGATTTCCATCTCTGTAATACAATACAAATCAAAGATAGCCTCTAATTTAAGCTGAAATATCCCCATCTCTGTTCCTTTTACCACCAACTACCAGAATGGTTTATTTTGTTGTCCAAATCTTCCCCACAGTTGCTATCACTTCTCAACTAGTGTTGATATTGCTAAAAAAAAGTTCTTAAGCAATATTGATTGCTCTGAAACTCAGCGGAGGTACAGCTGCTGTCTAATTAAGATTTAGCATACCCTCGGAACTAGATTTGGAAAACAGTGCAGATAAAGGGAATGGACAGCAGCCAACATACGCACATGGCAAAGTGGATTAATTCAGCCAAGCTGGACAAGTCAAAATTGCAAACATATTTGAAAAATGGTTAGGGCATTTTAAAGCAGTCAAAAATAATTCAATTAAAATTTAGTATATTTAGTTTCTAGTCTTTGTTGTTGATTTACTATGAAGGCAGAAGGATGAGTAATTCCTGCAATACTGTATTAGCTCAAATAAAGCACCCCACCCCCCCCGCCACTGAGTAAAAGAGACTTTTTCTCTCAAAAATGAACAAATTTAACACCTTATCATGTTCAACATGCTGTGAAATTCTTGTACATAATATATAATGGACCTTTTTTAAAGATTAAAAGTTACATTTTGTCATTTGGGTTTGAAAGAAGTGTTTCAGTCACAGCTGAAGATACTTACAGTTTCTATTGCACTAGCGAATTTCTCTGAAATCGTGAAAGGCACACCATCCATTGCTGAAACGGGAAAGAAAGGTTAGTTAATTCTTAATGACCCTTGATTAGGGTTCTGTATTAAAGATTTACAGAGCACAGATCTGTGTGGCAGATCAAAAGTAATCATTCTTTAAAGTCTGGAGCCCGTTCTCGTGTAGCCAAGAATGAACTAATTTCATACAATAACATCTCTACTTTAAATTTATTGAGCTATTAGATAATTCACCATAAAAATACAACCAGTGGTGGATACCACTGCACCTTATAGCAGGTGGTTTCATTTTTATTCATTTAAATCCTTTGTCACGAGACTTTTTAAAAAGGGAACAGGAAGATTGACTTGACACATTAGAAAATGTGTAACATTAAGGAAACTTGTTCTGTCCAATTATTCTCAGACGCAGGCCTGCTGGAGGGAAACAATCAAATCTGAAGTTGCAGCCTTTTTCAGTGCATGTTCCACATTTTTAGCAAGTGCGAAAGCTGTTGGCAAGAGTGCAAATGAGACTCCAGCTTTGGGATTTTTAAAGTGTCAACCATCATTGAAAAGCAGAAAGCAACTTTTTTTTAAGTTGTTATAAATACCTGAACTTTCTGCTTCTTTAACAAAAGTATTGCTGGTTATGACTTTATTGCTTCTTCCTGGGAAACTTTCATAAACTAAATATAGTAACGGTCAAAATATGTTAATTATAAATTAATAAGGTTAAATGGTATTTCTATTTAAAAGAGCAATCATCTTTAAAAGTCATATTGCCCAAGTAATGCAAGTCCTTTCAAAAAATTAATGATGTTATTGTAGAACACTGTATTAGGGGACCACCTGCATATGAAGCCTGTCCCTCAAGCACTCATTAGCTCAGAATTTAATAAGAGTTATTGGGAAACAGCCAAACTTTTAGTTGGTTAGCATGAGTCCCGGCATTCATGATTTATGAGTTTATTGAGTTTCTCCCGTAAAGATTTTTATGGCATGAATGATTAAAATGTTCAAGAATTTTACATTTTAAATTCTGCAGCTATCTGAAACGTCTCAATTCTGACATCAGACTTCTACTTACAGGCAGGACACCCTGTACAAATGTGCAAGCATGAATGTTCAAACGAACAAGTGAGCCTATTTAATGGAACACTTGATTGGTAATGACTCTATTAAAAGAGACACAACATTTCAGATCCTTTTCTCTTCTATCCTTTCACCTGCACTCATTTCAGCAAGAGGAACTTTCTATTTTTTATTATTAAATTCCTTGTTTAAATGCCTGACATTGGTATCTTTACTGAACAATTATTCACTGTTGTACAATTCCTGAAACCTAGCAGCATTAACACTAAAACAGTCAACTGGATGATCAAAAATAAAAGAAAATGAGCCTTAAGAAATTAAGCAATGTAAAATACCACTGCACTGAAATTCATATTCATTTAGTTTGTTTCCCCATCACAGTTCAGAGAAAATTCCTACTGCCAAATGCACACATTGCCTATGGATCATTTCATTTAGCCAGGCCAGACCCAAAGGCAATATGAACCAGCTTTACAATGTATGCAAAAAAAAAAGCCTAAGCATTTAAAATACTAGTATTGTGTTTCTGCAAAGCACTATTGAAATCAGGTGAAATACAATTTTCATTTAAATTCTGCATCAGACTGGAGAAATAAATGGGAGAGGAGAAATTTTGAGAACAAGATTTACATCAGACTTATGTCTGTAATCTTTATGCAATTTACAAAAATTCCATCTAGGGTGCAAAGTGAGTTTAGAATACCTTTCTGAGTAGACTATAATGTAGAGTTTACTGAAACACTAAATGCTATTTGAACTTGGTACTAAAATTTTAAAAAATATATTGCTAGATTATATTCTGCTTCAACCAATTTAAAGTGGTTATATTGAAGATACAACACATATATAAATGAAGGGCAAGTGATCAAAATATAATAGTTCTCAGAAGTTATTTTCTAAACAATATACTCATGTGAAGATCTTCCATGTCCCATGCAAAACAATGGCATTACATGTTGAACTTTAGCTGCACTCAGAGAGCCTGTGCACAGGACAGAAGAATCCAGTGGTAAACGGAAAGTTTTTTTTAAAAAAACTTCTGGGCCTTATCCAGAAGAATCTGGCTTGCAGTTGTAATTACTTGAGTAAAGCACCAATACATGGTGCATTACAGTTAGCTCATTCACCTAACACAGAGGAGGAAAATAAGGACATGCCACAGGCTCACCACTTTAATTAGCATTCTACTAAACAAACGAGCTTCAACACAGCTGTAATTAAACAGGGCTGTAATTAAGTATATGCCCTTTATCATAATGATCATGGTTAAAAATGGCAAGTAGCATGAAACTGTATTATTAATCCTGTAACCTCACACTGAAATGAGTGTACATAGAAATCAGCATGTCAAGGCTGTCAAATTTTAACACTGCCTCTGTTGATAAAATACGTGCACTTAGAGAGTCTGCTGCGTTTTGATCAACAATTCAGCAACTTGAACTTTTCACCAATGATGTACAATATTCAAGAATAAAAGAAACCCGTTTATAATCTTTTTAACCTCAATCTGTCAGATTTCCAGAAGGCACTACAGAAGAAAAGCTATTTTAACTAACTCAGCAGTAGAGGAAAAAGATGAACACATTATACTTAATTGAACAATCTTCTATCCCAATAGCTCTCCATTTTTGGGACAATTATTTTAGCTCGAGTAAATCAAAGTGAGAGTGACAGAAGGCATTAGTCTCCATCTGGTAAGTTCACCTGCAAGGTGGCAAGTGGAAGCCAGGTATTGAGAGGGGTTTTACCTAAATTTCACTGAACATCACCCACAAGTACATTTCCAGGTATTGCAATCAATTCAATGGTTCTATTTAACACAGCATATATATAAATAAAACAAACTGCTGGATGAACTCAGGTCAGGCAGCATCTGTGGAGGGAAGTGGACAGTCAACGTTTTGGGTCAAGACCCTTCACCTGGGCTGAAAGTGTGGAAGGGATATAGCCAATATAAAGAGGTGAGGAGGAGGTGTGGGGCAAGAGCTGGCAAGCAATCTAGGTGGATCCAGGTGAGGACAGATTGATTGGCAGATGGAGTAAGGTGGGGGTCAGAAGGGTGGAGATAGTGACAGAGAGTAGGAGATGATGGGTGCAGGCAACAAAGGGCTGCAGATGATGGAATCTGATAGGAAAGGAAGGTGACGAGGATCTAAATGCAGGAAGTATGGTGGACAGGTGGAAATAGTGAGGGGAGGGGAGCTGGTGGGAGGTGTGTGGGTAGATGGACAGATGGAATAGGTGGGGTGGGGGGGGGAAGAAATTGGATAGGGGTGGGGGTTTGTAAAGGAGGGTGTATGTGAGAAGACCTGGATAGGTCAGGAGAGAAAGGGATTGGGGGGGGTGGGGTGAGCAGGGGGCAGATTACCTGAAATTGGAGAATTCCATTGGGTTGTAGACAGAATATGAGCTGTTCTTCCAGCTTGCATTTGGACCCACCCTGGCAGTGGAGGAGGCCGAGGACAGACAGGTCGGTGTGGGAATGGGAAGGGGAATTAAAATAGCTTGCAAACAAGAACTCCAGGTGGCCATGGTGGACGGAGCACAAGTGTTAAGTACAGCGGTCACCTGGTCTGCACTTGGTCTCACTGCTGTGAAGGAGGCCACATTGAGAGCACTGAACGCAATAGACAAGATTGGAGGAGGTGAATGTGAATCTCTATTTAACCTGGCAGAAAATTACCTTTTCGGTTTCAGAGTCTGCAATAAGTGGCGCAGTGCAGATTTACTGGGTTAAATTATGTGAACTGGCTTGCATTCCACTGAACCTGGAAGATTGAAGGATGATCTAGGGAAAGAGTTTAACATTAAAAGAGGTAGAGAAAATCGGAAACTCATCTTCAAAGGGGCTGTGGATCCTAGGTCATCTGAAATTTTCAAAAGTGAATGATTTTTGTTTGGGAAGAGCAAGGAATAAAGGATGCAAAGGGAGTAACGGTTTAGTTTCAGAACAGTCTCGGTCTAATTGAATGGTTAAACTGACCCTAGGATAAGAACATTTGCATGCATTTCCATGTATATTTAGAAACAAAGGTGATATAGAAGAAAGTGTCTATTGTGCATTTTAGTCTAACTGTAATAAATTAATGATACTATAAATACAACACTACTTTATTGCCAGCAGAAAATATTACAGTTCAAGGTAACTGCTCCATGCTATTAAATATTACAAGTGGGGAGCAATCATTACAAATATAAGCTCATTGTAATGATTCCTCCCAAAACAAACAATAGTCATTTGGGATTGCTTGAAACGACAAGCTTAGCATTGCAGATGGAAGTGGGGGTAAGAGATGAGAAGAAATATGTCCATTCTGAAGCATTAAATGTGATGGGCCTAACACACATATTAAACTTGAAGTACAAAACTTGATTAGCTCCTGCCATTAACTGATTAACCATAACTCTAGGACCATATTAATGGCCATAAAGTACATTCAAAGCTCAAACATGGTCTTATGCACTTCACTTTTCTATTCTTCTGTAAAACATACAACTATGATGCAGCACGTACTCATCCAATTGTAAGGGAGCCCAAAATATGGCGTTAGAAATACAAGATAGCCACAATGAGGAATATATTATTTTTCCATTTTGTGCTCAACAGGAATTCAAAGGTCACAGTCCATACAGTGCTTTACATATTAATTTTCTTTGGCCTTTGTAAAAATATGGACGAACTTATCTGCAGAATATTAACACAGCTTAAAAAAATGTAAACCTACCCATCAAAGCTATTAATGTTCTTGAAGCTAGCTTTAATTTCAGATGGTGTAAAGCTCTGATGCACTTCCTTAAACTTGATTATTGAACATTGTAAACAATGAAAAGCAATGTGTTTTCCATCATTTAATTTAAAAATGATGCCGTGCAATATTATAGTCATGAATGATGGAAACAAAGAACAGACTCAGCAAAGCTACTTTTGGATCATTGCTTTATTAATGGTAATGTCAGTAAAATGAAAAATGCTAACATTGTCATGTTTAGCTGCTAGGTGTAGATGAATTGGTTCTTCAGTACTCAGAGGGTTACAATTCCACACAGCAATGAACACTTCTATTGTTGTACAGGGAGAGAAATCCTACACGAATACTGAAGGAATTCAAGTGCAATGTGTCACAAATTCCTGCACTCAGTCTCTTGTGCACTGGTGTGCAAAGCACAGAATTGCATCCAAAAGTTAGGACCTATTAGTTTCTTGAGCTTTGTGCAATATTCACATACAGAGTTGTGTTTTCATTGGTTTTACTGCCCACAGACAATTGTTCATGTTTATATGAATGTATTATTTAAAATAAAATCCCAGCTTGGTTAACATCAGTAGTATTTATTAAAACAATGCTGTGTTGAAGTCATTTTAAATTTCACTTTTTCTTCTCCTTAAACATTAAGACACTGGTGGACAACTGTTTATAGATGTTGCAATGACATTGGTCCTTAAATTGTAGGAGTCTAATGCATGAATCCATGATCTGTGAGTGAAGTTCCCCTCTGCACTATTTTAATGGAGGTGTAATCAGTTTAACATAAATGGGTTAATGCCTCTTAAAATAGCAGAGAAATATTTCAGACAAATGCATTAAAGACTCATATGCTGGTTTCCTGCAGTTTAATTCTAGGGTCAAAGTTTTAAGTAGCCACTTACTACACAATTTCCTACATAAAACTTGAACCCAGCATTCCCACTAATCTGGCTCATTCTTTACATCACCTTTAATGAACATATACTTGATTAGTTTATCAAATAAAAGGGCCTTTTCTTGAACAGAGTTCAGTGATATAATGATTTACAACATCACTGCTATACTATACAATTGTTAATTTTGAAAGTCAACTACAATATATTGCATGATGGAATAGATTCTAAATGGGGGATACATTATGCAATGATTCAACTCAAATTGATATTCGGCACATAAACCACCCATTAGCATTTTTTAACCTGTGCATAATAAAAAGATGGAAATACCTATTATAACTCCATGAAAGATTATTGTGCTTAATAATGTGCATCAAAGTTACAGGCCAAATGAGTGAAAAGGCAAGACTCATCACAGGTCACCCAGTGCAACAGAGTCCAAGTGAACAGCAAATCAGAACAAAATGAAAGTCCATTCATCAAAGTAATATTTGTGGGAACAAAGCTCAAAATTGAAACTGTGGGTGATAAGGGGTTTGCAACCAAATTCTTTTTGCACTGTGAGCGACTTCAGATTAATATCACAACACTTTAGCATGTATCAAGTGCTTCTGGTACTAACCTTATAACAAGCAGTAGAAATTTAATTCATTCATTCTTTAAAAAAAAGAGGCATTTCTTCAATAATATGGAAAACTATTGACTTTATTGATTCCTAAACACAGAAATATGTTAACAGGCCATTTATTTAGCATCAACAACCCAGCTTGTTTAACAGCTCCAGGAGTCCCAAATTGAAATTAGTTTATGCACTGCATCCTGCCACTTTGCATACAAGAATTAAATCCCATGAAATTACAAGGGCTAATTAGTTAAAACTATATCAAAGAACCAGCTTAGTTTTTTTTCTGACTGCTACCCATTGGACCAGAAGCACAATGTTGTGTGGAGAAGTTTTCCAAGCCCAAGAGGAGAGCTGCTGCTCCCTAAATCAATAGATTGCTGTGACATGACAAATAAGCTCTGGCCTGACAGCAGCTCCAAGACATATTGTAGTTTATTTTGTCGTTTGGGCTTGCCATCTGTGCCATTCCAACTGAGGCTGCCTCTACGCACTGCTCCAAGTGCCTCACGGAAGTCCGTGGTCCCTGAATAGCTCCACAGCCAAAGACAGTCATTAGTCAAATTGTCTAATGAGAGGGAATAAAAATTGCCCCCTATCCTGTCAGGAAAAATTTTGGTGTCGCTGAAACTCGTGACCCGTGGCATGAGAACTGATGATAGGAAGCTTCTATTTTCAGATTAGTTTAATGACTCTTCTACTCCTTATGATAATAATATGGTGCCGTGGACATGTATCTTTTGTACAGGGATGATAATGCACAACTAACCAGCACAATACCATGTAATCAATTCATGAAGCACAAAAGGAAAAAAAATAATTATCCTGCTCTTCAGCCCAGCATTTGAAAGTTGAAAAGGTAAGTGCAGCCCCTGCGAGCGAAATGAGTATTAAGAAAGGTCTACATAAATTAAATCTTGCCATGACTTGCTTAAATACCTGCCTTTCTGAAAATTATTTATGTGTCGCTAACTGCAAATCCTTACAATTTAATAATTAATTTTGGTTATTGAAATCTGCAGTTGCTAGACAGCAAATAGGTTCGTCTTGCCAGCTTCAGATTACAGAGTCACGGACGTAGCATTCAGCTTCAACATTTTCAGATGAAAATGAGCACAATTCTATTGCTAAAATGCAGTCATTTATGGATATGTTGTTTTAAATATGCTGTGAGAGAAGTGTACTGGAGTATACCGTGAGAGACAACGATATGAACAATTACTCAGATTTAGGCAGATTGCAGCAAAACTGACTCCACGGTCTTCAATACAGAGGCCTGGTCCAATCCCTCCCAAGTATATTGACCAATTATGCACCTTGCCAATTCCTAGTCTGTGGTTAAAATATCAAAATTGGACCAGACTCTGCAACAGTACCATTCATTACATTTTACCTGCCTAAAGACCTTCTGTGTGGTTTTGCACTAGAGTTTTCTGTAATTAGAAAACCACTTTGGTGAAGCACTCTTTTCAGAAGATCTGGAGTCTTGACCAGGGCAAGCAAGTGGGAATCGCCTTGCCCAATCAGATTGAAAATTCTTTTTGCAACACCAAAAACAAGGAGGAAGTTGAAGCTACAACAGTTAAGTCAATGCCAGCTTACAGACAACAAGATAATCACAGGGACGAAGACAAATGAGATTAAGAGTAATAAAAGAGGCAGAAAATACATTTAAAATTTTTAAAATTAAAATAAAATCACTAACAATAAATAAAATCTGAAGGAATAAGAATCCATATTTCTAAAGTTAATTTTCAGTGCCATGGAGACTGGCAATAATTAGCACAGACACCAGAAGCTTAAATTACATTTTAATAATAGTCTGAGCCAAAAAGCTCATCCATATTTTTTTACTGCAAAATCCTTTAACTTTGAATAGTAAAGGTTTTGATGAGGCGTGATTTTTTTTTTTAAAAATAGAGCCACAATAACAACTCTTTCCCTCAAATGTTCTTATTATAGGCTTTATAGTAAAAATGTAGGATTCAATTTATCTTGAGCAGTTAAATGACTTAAAGGATTCGAAAAGAAATTACATTTTGTTGACAAGTTTTGCAAGGATCAGTTCAATATCACAATGCATTAATTGCTTACAACCATCTATCCAATTAGTCATTTAATATTGGACTACCAACCAACCATATTAACATAAAGAACACAAGATATAGATTATCAGAATATTTCTTATTGCACGTTATTATTACTTCACTGACTGTGGTCAGTACAAAGAGCAAACTGTATAATCTAAGTTTTGCCAACAGTTCATACTAATTTGTTTATAGAATGATACACTATGAATAACTAAGTCACTGTTGTTCATTTCCAGCCTTATTTTACTTCAATATCTGCAATGTTATCAAGGAAATAACATTATTTTATTGTAATTGTTGTAACGACATTTCTTACAAAAGTAACAACACAGAAAGTTGCTATTTAGTCCAGTAGTCTGTTGGCTATTTAACTGGAGATTTGGCCAAAAATGTATCCCCAGTTAGTAGTGCTAATTTTCTGCTTTTTCTTTGATTTATTTTCTTCTTTTTTCAAATGCTTAGCCAATCAATTCTCTATTAAAAATTTTATTGTTACCTGGTGGTAAAGCATTTCATATTTCTTCCAATGGTCCCCTCACTGTTCTAATGACAATGGTCTTTGCTTCTTGTTGCCAATTCACCTGTGGGAACAATCTTTCATCATTTTTAAAAGTTCCATTATTTTCTTCCATTATCTTCCACTGGTCTAGTGAAAATGGGTCACATTTTCCGACTTCCCTTTATAATAATAACTTATTTCCAGATTCACATCAGTGCATCTTCACTTCTACTCTTTTATCCCTCTACTTGCCCTCGTGAGGTACCCATTAGCAGCCTCCAGAATTGCAAGTGCACTTAAAATAACACAGCAATTTTAATTTCCAGCTAACACTGGCTTGAAATGCAGCTAACACTGGCTTGAAATGCAGTAAATCAGATCTACCTTATCGCAAAGGCACTTCAGAAACCTATACCTACCCCTTCAACCATTTTATCTCCAATAAATTGATCTGCGCAGGCGTGGCTGACCAACTCTTCTTATGTAATATCTGGGTTACATAAGGGTTCCTGAGAACTGCCCATAAGATGATTTCTCCACAAGTCGGAAATGTCTGTTTTCTATAGTTATCCATATTGTATTGCTATAATTCTTTCATTTTATTGAATATTCACCCTAACCCTACCTATAATTAAACTAATGGAATACTTACAGTAACTAGTCACTAATGAACACCACAAAACATTATTAGCATTTTGAAAAATTTTTCAAAATTGTACGGGAGGATTTGTGGAGAATTGGATATCCATAAGTCAGGTCATCCATAACCAGGGGACTCCTGTATATTTCTTAACCATCCATATTTTGCGAAAAAGTCTTGCGTTAGATCAACAAAAATACACAATATACGCACCCAACTGGCTCGAAGTTTAATTCAACAAAAATGCTAGACTACCAACAGCATATCCAAATTGCTGACAGTCAATCAGAAGGCACAGACTTGATTCTCATCGCAAGCAGCAAAGTGGTTTAAATACATGCAGAACTATTCACTACAGTAACATAGGTGAACATATTTCAAAAATGACTTACAAGAGGAACCCACAGGGTATGGGTTTGCATTTTCTTAACTTTAATCCATATCCTACAGTCAATAATTCAAAAGCCTTGGTTTCTATCATTAAGTAATCATCAGCAGTATTCAGAACAGCATGAGCTTCAATGAAAAATACTGTCCTAATTATTGATTCAGATGTGAAGTTTGGGATATTTTCATTAAAATTCCAATTAAATTTTATTGACTTCTTTCGAAAACTAAAATTTCACAAAGGTTTTCCTACTTTTCAGCTCAATAATGATCACCTGATTCAAACAATTCATTCTTCAATATGATTTGAGTTTTCCCTTTCAGACCCTTTCAAATGAAAGAGTTTTCCCTTTCAATTAACCTATTGAAAAGGTCAATAGGTTCATTTCCCTCTGACCCACTGAGATCCCCCAGCATTTTGTCTGTGTTGCACCAGATTTCCAGCATCTGAACTCTCTCGTGTCTCCAATAGGTTAATTGAAATGGTTTGGAAGGGAACACTAAAATCTTTGTAACATCATTCCATTACATTTTTAAAATTTCAAACTGTGGCCTCAAAATTCAGTCACTAATTTAGATCACAATACTCCCAAGGTTTTTGAAATCTATTTCCTATTATCTGTGCCCTTGTGTTTAGGGTTGAGACACCAGTATGGGGTTTTCAAGATCATGATTCCTACCACCCATCACCACCACAATTTTATCACCCCCTGCTCCCTATCAACTACATGCGACCACCCACTCCTCATACCATCAATGTGAAGCACACTTTCATACAAAGCTGCCCTTGGAATTTTGTTCTTCATCCTTCCTTGAATAATCTGTGTAAAGAGTAGGCGACAATTCTTATGTTCTAGGTATGTGACATTCAATTTTATAGAAGTGTAATTATATTCTTTTCCAATACATGCTATCTTTTTATGATTGTCTGCCAAATCTATCCTTTTGTTTCCAGACTCTCAAAAGCCGACACAAATGCTGGTTGCCCTCTCATCAGTAATGGAGCAGATGATGCCCAAAATCGGTTTTAACTTGCCCCACATATAGAATATCAACACCCCATACCCACAGCAACTGCAAAAATAGTTACTATGGAGCTTTCACAAGACCCGGGCCTGATTTTTTTTTTTACTTACTTCCCACACAGCAAGTTCTTTGTTAATAATTACCTGCCTATCACTTGCCAATGATGCTTTCGGTTTACGTGCTCACACGTTAGCTGGAACTCAGCAATTCAGAAGAGAATGGAGGAAAAAAAACCCGAGTGGTGAACATAATTCAAACACATTGATATATTACGAAAGTAGCATGTGCAGAACCAAGCCGGGAAGGAAAATTTAAATGACCATTGTATTGAAAAGTTGCTATTCTTAAAATTATGAGATCATAACCCGAGGCACAATGAACACAGCACGTCAGCAAGTCTCTCACATGCACCAAAGGGCTTTTTCAAAATGGGTTTAAATTATCATTTTGTTACAGCATTCACAAACTACACTACAAAATATTGCTGCTGCCAGAGGAAATCAACCTGGAAACCTGCATCTAATCTATGTCCATGCCTCAATCCAATAGAGTCAGAAGTAACTCATTTAAAAATATTTCCATTTAAAATTAAGCCTGATTTTCCAACATCCAGTGCCAGAAACAAAAAATGGGTGAGATTTAGGGAGAAGAGTCCTAATATTTTACACCCATTATCCTTTTGAAAAGTGCAGCACATTAACTACTTTGATGGCTTTTCATGTATATGCAAAACATTGATGAAAGTGTACAGAAGATTATGGGAGCCATGGGTAGGAGAATCAGGAAGGGCACATTTCTCCTTGCAGAGGTGTCAATAACCAGAGCACATAACTTTAATGCAGTTGACAGAAGAGGGCAGTTAAGAGAGAGAAAACAAAATAAACATCAAAGACTGGTGGGGACCTCAAGAGCTGTGTGAGCTGACAGGCAGAAATCTCCATTAGATTTAAATCCTACTTGATGAAATGTAATCTACAAAGTGACAGAGCTAGAGCTGGGGAAGTGGGATTAGCAGCTCATTTTAGGCTGTTGCAGACATAATGGATTCAATGGTCTCCATCTGTTCTACAACTCCAAGCAAGTAATTCTTAGAAGTCTCTGCACTAAACTTCTTCAAACAGGGTGCCTTAGTGAAGAGATGCAAAGTGAAACGCTTTATTCCCTGGGATGATTTGACTGCAGTTTTCAAAATATTAAAGAGAACTTCTATGGCAGATGAAAGAGAACGACGTCCACTCTTTAGGGAGTCTTGAATTAAGAGGCATAGTCCAGCGCCTCTACTTCCTCAGGAGGCTAAGGAAATTTGGTTTGTCCCCTTTGACTCTCACCAACTTTTACAGATGCACCATAAAAAGCATCCTATCTGGATGCACCACGGCTTGGTACGGCAACTGCTCTGCCCAGGACCGCAAGAAACTGCAGAGAGTTGTGGACACAGCCTAGTGCATCATGGACACCAGCCTCCCCTCCTTGGACTCTGTCTATACCTCTCGTTGTCTTGGTGAAGTAGCCAGCATAATCAAAGACCCCACCCACCTGGGACACTCTCTCTTCTCTCCTCTTCCATCGGGTAGAAGATACAGGAGCCTGAAGGCATGTACCACCAGTCTTAAGGGCAGCTTCTACCCCACTGTGATAAGACAATTGAACAGTTCCCTTATACGATGAAATGGACTATGACCTCACGATCTACCTTGTCGTGACCTCGCACCTTATTGCACTGCACTTTCTCTGTAGCTGTGACACTTTACTCTGTACTGTTATTGTGTTTACCTGTACTACATCAATGCACCCTGTACTGACTCAATGTAACTGCACTGTATAATGAATTGACCTGTAGGATCGGTTTGTAAGACAAGCTTTTCACTGTACCTTGGTACAAGTGACAATAATAAACCAATACCAATACCAGAAGTAAGACCAAGCTCTATCAGGAGTGAAGTTAGGACACATGCCAACATGACACAAGTAGAAATTTGTAACTCTCTTCTGCACACAATAATTGATGTTGTTGTTAGATTTTGTTAACCAAAAATATGGAAAAAGGTGAGGATATGGAATTTGATCATATCATCTCAATGGGATGTTACGGTGAGGTTGTATAAGACATTGGTGAGGCCAAATTTGGAGTACTGTGTGCAATTCTGGTCACCTAACTATAGGAAGGATATCAGCAAGATTGAAAGAGTGCAGAGGATATTTACTAGAATGTTGCCAAGTCTTCAGGAGTCGAGTTACAGGGAAAGACTGAACAGGTTAGGACTTTATTCCTTGGAGTATAGAAGAATGAGGGGAGATTTGATAGAAGTTTACAAAATTATGAGGGGTACAGACAGAGTTACTGCGAGTAGGCTCTTTCCACCTAGATTAGGAGAGATAAGTACGAGGGGACATAGCTTTAGGGTGAAAGGGGAAAGGTTCAGGGGAACTTCTTCACTCAAAGAGTGGTGGGAGTGTGGAACGGGCTGCCATCTGATGTGGTAAATGTGGGTTCACTCTTAAGTTTTAAGAATAAATTGGATAGATACATGGATGGGAGAGGCCTGGAGGGTTATGGACTGGGTGCAGGTAAATGGGACTAGTGGAATAAAGTTTCGGCACAGACTAGAAGGGCCGATTGGCTTGTTTTCTGTGCTGTACTGTTCTATGGTTCTATGGAATGCTAGTATAGGTTGAGAAGTTAATCAGCTTTCTTCTGTTCCTAGGACTACTGAGGCAAGCTTGTCACAAAAAACCTATGGCTACTGCTGGGATTACCAAGAAACACAAGAAAGATGTTTTTTTTTTAAGGGGAATTTTGAATAAAAGAATGATTTTGCTCTGTCAATTCTTGACATGGGATCCATTTAGTCCTTCATACGAAATAACGTAGCCTGTATTTAATCCTAAGCAGTCTCAAATCTTTAATATGGCTGCTAATTTAGATGCAGAGAAGGGGGAACATCAACAAGCCCCCTTGCCATCAACAGGAATTTAGTCAATCATCTCCAGAGCCACAAAAGCCTATTTCCCCATCACAGGACAAGAATTTCACCTCCCTTGAACTATTAATCTGCTCCATGTCTCTTGGGATAAGAGGTGAAGCTTTAACTAAATTTCACTGGTTTTCTTAGTTTCACCAACCTACAAAAGTAAAATATCGTGGTTGATGGAAATTTTATATAAAAGATAAAAAATGTTGGAATAACCCAGCCGTGCAGCAACTGCAATCAGAGTTCGTGTTTCACAACAATCTTCCACTTGAACCCCAAGCTATTGTTTGGTCCCAACAGTATCACCTCCTTGCTAGTCTCCTCCATATCAGAATGCAGGAATGTCCATTGTGCAGCCACACACACAACAGCACAAAATCATTCACAGGGGACAACATCTTTTAAATAAACATGACGACCACTGACATTTAAAATCAGAGCTTCCCGGAAGCATAAATAGATTTAAAAGCTTGCCATTAATTATCAGCAGCTGTCTACAGGAAGCTCCTGTTCCCAGTACATGTCAAAATCTAAGTACCTTTCACAAGGCCTGCCCCTTTAAGATTGTTGCTCCAGAGTACTGAAGTGCATCCAATGTTACACTTGTGCTACTTAGATCGAGCCTAACAGGAAGATTGGACACCGACTTTCTGGTCCAAGGACAGTACCTTTGCAGTGATTTGTGCCCAAATTGCTCCTGGACATCACCAGGAGAGGAATATTCATCTCAGTCTTGTTCCAAAAACGAAATGTGGGTTCCAGAAAGCAGTCATGGCACTGGTCCATCAAGGTAAGGACAACAGATGTGACCCCATACAAATGTACACCTTATGATGGATGCAAACTAAAAAGAATCAACATTGTATGCATCCTGATCTGATTGAACTGCAATGCCATCTTGCAAGTGAATCATAGTCCCATTTAAAAAATTATTCCAAGAATATTTCATTGTGAAACTAGTCCTTTTTATTCTGGAGTTATATGCATCACACAGGAATTTTACTGGAAATATAACTAACTTTATCTGACATTCAAAGGTAGTTTCATTAAAAAATGTTTGGTAAAATATACACCGCCCGTATTTGAGCTAAAAAATAATCACGAAATATTCCTGTTCCTGTTCTATCTTCACTGCTTTGCTACCCTAAACACCAAATGTTCAATGATTTCCAGTAAATTCTTAGAGACAAAGTGCTCAAAAATTGTTGATGCAGAAAAAAAGTGTTAACTTAAGGTTTAATTCCAGAAGCTGGGAAGCCATACTTGTTCACATTATTAAGTTTTCAGTGTTCAAGACACCAACGAATAAAAACTGGCACTTCACATGGTCACTAATGAGATCTACCAGTGAAATAACATAAGGGCTGACAGCCAGCTAGGCCATCTTGGCAGGTTCCAACCTAGGCATTGATGCATTCATCATCCACTAAACCAATCCACCAATTCTGCAATGCCATTTGTCATTAATTATGCTAATCAGCATACCATTACTCTCTGATGACACTCTAGCAGTTATTAGCTAGTTATGGCTTTCAAATGTGCAACTTATTGAGTATGCAAGAGATGTGCATACATTAGCCTACAGGGAAGAAGTGTCCAATTATAAAGAGAAGAAATTCTCTATTATCTTGCTCTAACAAACCAATTTAGCAATTATAAAAGCCTATGAACTCATATGGGTTTAAGAGCAAGAGCTTAGCATATGAAACAAGGGAACTTTGTTCATTATTATACTCATTCTGATGAGAGGAAATGAAGTGACAAAGCCTAACTCTGCGATTTTGTTAATTACAGGGTTATAACAAGAGGCACAATTATCAAGCAGCAGTGTTCCAATTCTCAAGAGCCCAAATTTCTTTCTATAAGTCTTGCCGAACTGTGTTTTCATTTCTTCCAGTGTATTTTTTTAAAAACATACTGATAGAACAATGCTAAAAAATTGCCCTAGACTCTGTGAGCAGACTTCGTTAAAACAGAGTACCTTAAAATTACTCAGTCATTTTAAACATTAGTTTAACACAGCGAAGATTTTTATTGTATAGTGAGTGTAATCTATATGATTTAATATAACAGGCTAATTTGAAGAGCTGCAAAGAAAAGCTTAACAAATAATAGAGCTCAAACAAATGGCTGTCATGGTCCAAAATGTACATACACACACACACACACAACCAGAAAATACTAAACAATCAGTAAGTGTTTTCTTTTCTGGTCAATAAAATTTAGTCATTTTCTCTGTTTCAGTAGGTTCTGCAACTATTTGTGTATGGATGGTGTACGACATTACAACAGACCATTTTATGGAATTGAAAATGAAGATTTCTAAGTCAGTTTAACATTCAATTGACATGACTAATATTTATTCTTCTTTGCAAAGTATTTATTGACTGAAAAACTACATACTCTTAGGGATATGCAAGACCTCTTTTTTTTAATATACATATACAAATTTAGTTAGGAAGTGGTATTTAAAATAATCATTCCAACTGCCAGCAGAAAAAGCACTCATTGCATCACAAAATTTCAAGTACATGGGGGTCATCAGATACCATCAATTTACTCCAACTACACATTCAGAAGATCAGTGTTAACATCTTGATTCAGCCAGCTCCTCCAGTCTTTCACTAATTTGACTAAATAGCCAAATACATCGATGCGTCTAATATTCATTTGATTGATAATAACTGTGTGTACTTCACACTACATAATCTTCTTTTAACAGAAATAAAATCTCCAAGTCTGATGCTGTGAAATGTTTTAAAGATCATCAGGAGGAAGTACTTTTATCCCAACATCGACCATTTTCTATGTATGACTGCTGAAAGGAACTGCTCACTTTTTAAATCAAATTAACATTCCAATAGTTATAATTACAAATCCTATACAGCTTTCCCTTGTGATATTCCACCCTACTGTACACAACACTAATTAAAGTTAAAATCTAACCATGTGTGTGTAGCTTCATAAATATGCAAAACAACAAGCTCATTTTAGTTACAAAAAATCTTTAACACAAAGGATTCATTGTTCATGTTACTTAATATATTCAGAAGATGACAACTCTCAGATTATGGATCTTTGAGCAATTCTAATTGTCCATCAATTTGATGTTTACTAAAATTATTTACAGTACAGTATCTATTCCTTTGAATAAAAGGTAAGCTAATGTGGGAAAACAATTAAGACTGCACTTAATTTAATTGAAGTCCATATCTGAAGTCTGGTACTAAGGGAAGAATGCCCCTAAGCAGGCTTGCACCATTCATATAAGAAAATCATCACACATTGCGAGTTCAGTATGGATTAAGTAATCATTAATACTGCTGAAGTAAATGGGCCTATTAAAAAAATCTTCAAAAAAAATTAAATGTCTGCACATAAATCTCTTTAAACTATATTTAATGGGTCTATTTAATCTGCATATTAAGCACTAGATCAACAAGCCCCTAATGAGGCCTTTGCAAGAGGTTTCAGAGAAAAGCACCTTTTAATTCAGTATTTTTGGGATGAATCTTCCTGGCTTCATGGTTTATCTTTGGTAACATAACAGCTGCATGTATAAATTTGTTATGTGCCCAGAATAAATATTTTTCCATTGCAAAATACCAGCCTGCAGTTCAATTCACAATATTTAATCTTCCTGGTTGAACTCACTTATACCCTAATCTAGGTGGTACTACATTTGTAAATGGGAACTTTGCCTTCATAGCAGAAGATGAAAATTTGCAAACCATCAGATCAACACAAAAATATTTTGCTAATTTTGAATTAGTCATAATTGCTTATTTCTTTGTTGTAACATTAACATAACATTCATAGAGGGAGCATCATTGATTAGCAGCGTAATTAAGGCGAACAATTGTTTAGCAATGTTAAATGGCCAAATCACAATGTTGGACAGCGCACAGGTCTCATTATGTACTGGAAATAAACTAATATTCAATCGCTGAAATTAAAAGAGCATCTAAGTATAAGAATCGGAAAAATTAAGGACAACCACGAGGTATATTTTCAAGGTGGGTATAAGGTAGGCACAATATCACATTGCACCTTAGCCTACCCAAACCCACATCTGGAATGCCCAAACCATTTTCAGGTCTCACTTCATTTTACTTTACAACCACCAGGAGAAAGTCATTCAATTAATTTAAAAATGAAAACTATACCAAAAAGACTGCTCATCTTAAAATTACATCATAAATGTCCAAAAGTAATATGTTCTATAGTGAATTAAGCCATCCCATAATGAAAATGATAGAGGTCATGATGAGACAAGGCTTGAGAATTTTGTTGTTCACCCATTGAGATAGATAGTAGTTGATGAGTACTTACACGCTCTCAAATATTATGTTAAAAGTTGCAACACGAGGAAATTACTATATTTGCCACCAAATTGAACAGACATGGGATAATATCTACTTTGTCAAAGAATAATCCTTTTAAGCATCCTAAGTAAATAATCCTTTATGTTGTCCTAAGTAAACAGAAGCAAAGCAATTCTGATTATAGTTTTGAAATATTCAGATTGAAAGATGCCGAGTCCGAAAGATAATCAGCACTTTGCCTGATGGATTCTTAAAGGCGAGTAATGAAATTTGAAGGATAGGGACCAAGCCAGCAAAATTCTCGCAGCTAATCAATGTTACCTTGAGGCATTGCAATACTTTGGCCTAGATGTCAACTTGCATGTAAACAGATGGATTTGCTTGGATGGGAGGATGGGAAATGATGAGAAGATTAGGTTTTGGCCAAATTTGCTTCTCCTAGCACTAGGTGGAATAATGGAGATCAATAAACAGTTTTCTGAACCAACTTAAACTGCAGTGACGATCTGGCTTCATTTCACTTAACATTAGAGGGGAACATCATACTCCTAGTTATATTATAAACTATTCAATTGCTTAAAAACATAACTTTTTACAACTACCATCCAGTAGCAGATGGATGATTAACTCCACCTTGAAACCGTGTGATACGACTCAGGCGCCCCTCACTCGCGTGGTGACGTCTGCCACACTTGCTGCAGATGAATGCAAAGGGTTGAGAAGGTGAGAAATTTGCTGGCCAGTTTTCTCTGGTTCCTCTTCTTACTTGCTGTTCTCCACTTCTGCAGCTACCTTCTTGACCAGTCAGTGTTCAGAGGTCCCAACCATCGGCGGCTATCTCCCAGATTGACAGAATTTGCTCCAGGACATCTAAGCAGCCCTGCCAACAGACACTTAGGATGTATCTGAGGCAGCAAAGGTGGAAACTGATAAGCTTTTCTTATCTCTTGAATAGGTTGCCTAGTGCTCACTACTGTAGAACAGTGCCCCAAGGACACAGGCATGGCCTACTAATAATCCATCAGGTTATGGTTGGTCCACTCATTTGCAGTACTTATGTCCAAGCTGAGCACAAGCTGCAGGTGTTAAGAAACAGAAGGAGTGGACCATTTGCTCCCATGTGCCTGCTCTGCTGTCTTTTCCCTCAACACCGCTTTCCTGCATTAACCCCCTCCCCTCAAGAAACAGAATGCTGGTGATTTCTGAGCCCAGATAATGTGAAGGTGTTAACAACCTACAGTAACATATTACAGCAATTCAAATTTATGGTTAAATGGCAGCATCCTGGGCCACAACAATCATCTTCCTTGATGGCGAGTCAAATGGAGCAATCTATT
The DNA here is from genome assembly GCF_009764475.1 of Pristis pectinata. Taxonomy (NCBI): domain Eukaryota; kingdom Metazoa; phylum Chordata; class Chondrichthyes; order Rhinopristiformes; family Pristidae; genus Pristis; species Pristis pectinata. The sequence goes on along the minus strand of NC_067427.1, from coordinate 7,006,239 downwards.
CCTTCGTGCAGCAAAACTTAGAAAAAATGTAGTTATGGACTGATAAATGCCAAATAACATTCACAGCACAAAGACAGTGTGCACTCACCATCTCTAATCACCTAACCCATGACATTACCAGTACCAAGTGCCCAAACTAACAATATCCTAGAAATCATATTGACCAGAAACTCAACAGGGCTAACTATATAAATGCAGTAGCTACAGATCAGAGGCAGGGTATCTTGCAGTGATTAACCTCTTGTGACCCCAAAAGACTTCCCAAAAAGTACATCAGGAGAATGATCTGCAGTTTCCACTTACTTGTTCTGACAAACTCAGGAAGCTCGAAACCACCCAGGCCACAACGGACAGTCCCCTTGAATGCCATCACATCCACCACACCAAACATTCATTCTTTCCACCACCACAGAGTGTGCCATCTACAAAACACACTGCAGTTACCCAACTAAGCTACACCAACAACAACTCCCAAACCTGCAACTTCTACCACCAAAGAGGTAGCATGGTGCATAGAAGCATCACCATCCACAGATTAACCAAGTAACAAACCCAATTTGGAAATGTATCATCCACTCCTTCATCACTGCCTTGTCCAAATCCTGAAACTCCCTACCCACCGACTCCAGAGATTCAAGAAGACACCGCCCCTTTTATCATTTCATTTCATTTTATTTCATTTCAGCATTTATCGCCAGCCTACCTTGCAACACCCACATCCTGGGAAATAAATAAATAACTCTGGATCCTTTCACAGATGTGACAGAGACGAGTCATTGGTGGCTGGAAGCATTCCGTGGTAGGAAATATTAGGATTGTTGGCATGGAGCAACTGTCTGATGAGGATCTGGCATAGTTTTATCATGATCACCTTAGTTCATGACATGCTCTTGCAACCACCAAACTGAGAAGTTCACACTGATTGTGGATCCACTCTGGGATTCAGAGCAAACGTGCTCATCCAAGGTCTGCACTCTGACTTAGATAGTGAAGGTGCTGCCTCACAGCTCCAGTGACATGGGTTCATTCCTGACCTCTAGTGTCTGTGTGGAGTTTACATGTTCTCCTGTCTGGGTGCTCCAGTTTCCTCTTACATCACAATGATATGCAGATTGGTGGGTTAATTGTAAATTGACCCATAAATTGCACTCAGGTGTACACTTAAGTGGTAGAATCTTGAGGATATGGGGGGAATTAATAGGAATGGAGAGAGATTAGGTTACCCAGAAAATCAGTGAGGGAATGGCATTGTTCAACAAGCTGACAAATAAACTCTTTCTGTGTTGCAAGGAAATATGGAAACACTTTTCCCAGAACACCCAAACAGGGAAATGCCACAGTAGTTGTTACAATCGCTGCAGGCATCCTTGGTGACTCTTGGCATCCAGGATATCATGGGGCTCAGTCCCCCTCCTCCAGGGGGGACAGAAATGTTCAAGCAGATATTTTAAATGTGGAAGCTTTATGAGTTCAAGTAAAATGGCATCATCACCTGGAACTTTTCTTACGATGAGTGAGTTGATGCCTTTACTAAGCTGTGTGTTTGGTATCTGCCACAACAGGCAGGTTCTCCATAGTGCCTGGAGTCTTCTCAGTGATGAACTTTACCTTGGTGTACAATTCAAGGTAACGTTCCACCCAAATCTCTATCTGCTTGGTATAATGGGTGATGACTTCCCAGCCTTTGTTTTCAATGGAGTGGTTTTCTTTGCTGGCTGCCTTTTTGATCTCACATTCACCAAGTCAGAGGATAACAGGATGCTCCAACAAAGTTGTAGCCAGTAGTCAGAGGTGCAGTGTCTAGAAGTCCATTGGACCTTTTGCTGAGCAGAGCCTAATGCATTCAGAGCCTTCTCATTTGGGTCTCTCTTGTAGTAAAGACAATTTAAACATCCTATATGTATTTAGGGCCTACAAATCTCAATATCAACAAATTACAGTTTTGAGCTCTCTCTCCCAGAGTAACAACACTTATTGGCAAGGGACCTAGAAGTTAAATGTTATAATTTAATCTTTGTGATCTAATATGATAAAGGCCCTGCTCAATCAATGCTGTTAAAAGTGGTCAGCTGACTGAAGAACTGCAACTGATTGAGCTATCAAAAGTGCAGAACCTGTGCCCATTTTCAATTAAAATTCTCAGTTCCCTCAAAACATGAGAGCCTAACTACTCACTGAAGCCAGACTTGTAAAGCACAGGACAAATATCTAGTTATAATCAACTCTTTCGACACTGTCACAATTATGTTGCTCGGCTTGCATTTGCCTACATATGTACAGAAGGTTCAAAAATCACCATTCTGGCCTACAAAAATAAAAGTACAAGGATTTTCCTTTTAAATTCAGTGAAGCAGTGCTATCCCACATTTCTGATTTACTGGGAAAGCCTGAGAAATAATCCTTCCTCAGATGTGAGGACTCTTCTCATGTCTAAATCCTGGACGAGAGTCATCTATGCTAGTTTCATCTTCCTCACCTTGCAGCACACCTACTGCTCAAACCCAAAACGCATTCACTACTATTTTTGTATAGCGTAAGTCCTGTTGGAAATGAAAAGTGTTTCCCCAGCAGGTGTATGAGAAAACCATAGGCAGAACATTAGAACATGGTAGTCTGGCCACTCATTTGGCAGAGAAATGATGCGCAGCAAATAAGAAGAAACGCTGGTTTGAAGTTACTGAGTTCACCCATAGAATGGGTTGTATGTTGAGCTACATCTGAAAAAAAAATCAATAGAAATAATCTATTTCTTAATGAACGACTGCTTGTGTTCATTAACATCTCCTAGCTGGTTAAAACAATTCAGGAACAGCAGAACATTGTAATATGTTTTGAATGCTTTTAAATTAAAAAGAATGAATGAGCAAACAGACCAGATCAGTATATATAAAAACAGAACTGTAGACCTTATATCTAATGAACCAGTGAGGGGAGGAACTTGGGTGAAAATTAATTGAGGTTACGACAAATGATGTACCTCTGTAGGAGAGATAAAAGACAGTATGGGAAAATTAATTTTATTTGAATTCTATCAAAATAACAAAACCAAACAAAAAAAAATCAGCATGAAAAGTAATTTTGCATAATCAGAATGCACCATCTGGAACAATTAGCTGAATTCCTTCAATACTGTGGTACTATGAAAATCAGTCATATCTTCTTATTAAAGATCTGGAATTATACATGTAATAAATCCTCAAAAAAATGAAGCATGCCATTGCCTGTCAAGGCTATTTTTACTTCAGCTACTGAAGAAAGCCTGATAAGCCTGAAAAGAACAGATTAATATATGCAAATCACATCCTGCGTTTAAAAGCCCACAACTGTCTACACTTTCTGTCCCTTATTGCTGCATTTATGTTTTATTCATAGAACAGCTCACCTGTCACTTCATAAGCTATAATATTATGGGGGTATTATTAAACAGCATAAAAGCAGCGCCTTAATTGGAAAGCTTCATTGCATTTTCCAATTATTTGGAGTAAATTAAAAGCAGATGCACATACTTTAATAAGGACACTAATATTGGCTCCAGGAAATCAAAATTCATTGTCATCTTGCTGCTCTGATATTTTCTGAACTACTCTCAATTTTACTGGTTTAAAAGGAAAACCTGTCTACACAGTCTGTTAATTGTCAGTCATGTAACGGCTATTAAAATAATTGGATCTCATAGTAGGTTCCATCCACATTAAAAGCCAAGATATGAATGCTTTGCAAGAATTTTGTGTAACAATTCAAATACTCAAATAAAGTTCTAAGATGATCGTTCTCAGTTAACTTGAAATACTGTAAATTCTTCAAATTCTTCTATTTCTTAGCTAATCAAAAATGGTTTGCCACAATATATACAGCAGTACACGTCTGCTCCAAAACACTTTAATCAATTGGGAAAGCCTAATTCATATGCAAGGCAAATTTTCCTGCATGCAAAACATGTTGTACAAATTTGGTTCTGGAACAAGAGAAAAATAAGATATTACATAGGCAGCATTCAATTTTACAAATTATAAAATCTGTAAATTTATCCTTGGATTCCAAGAAAACAAATTGCAGTTAAGTTCTAATCTAAATTACAGAGTGAAAACAATTAGACGATTATCGTTTTGAATGACTGAACCTTCTTAAAGTCTCAAGCTGAAACAAATCTGTACTTAAAATCTGCATCGTTATGTTTTTTTCTTTCTTGCAAAACCAAGTGTTCACTCTGAAAGGCACTCAAGTACAAATTAGCAATCCTAGACCTGACAGAAATATTCTCAAACAAACCACTGCAGAGCACAAATCTATAACATCCAAAAATCTGATTCACAAGAGATTCTGCAGACGCTGGAATCTGGAGCAATACACACAAAGTGCTGGAGGAACTCAGCAGGTCAGGCAGCATCTATGGAGGGAAATGAACAGTCGACGTTTCAGGTCGAGGCCCTTCATCAGGACTGGAAAGGAAGAGGGCAGAAGCCAGAATAAGGTCAGGGCAGGGCGAGGAGCACATGCAGGCAGGCGATAGGCGAGTCCAGGTGAGAGGGAGAAGGTAGGAGGGTGGGGAAGAAGTAAGAGGCTGAAGGTTGATAGGTAGAAGAGGTAAAGAGCTGAAGGGGGAGGAATCTGGTAGGAGAGGGCAGTGGACCATGGAATAAAGGGAAAGAGGGGAAGGGGAAAAAGAGGGGAAGGGGAAAAAGAGGGGAAGGGGAAAAAGAGGGGAAGGGGAAAAAGAGGGGAAGGGGAAAAAGAGGGGAAGGGGAAAAAGAGGGGAAGGGGAAAAAAGAGGGGAAGGGGAAAAAAGAGGGGAAGGGGAAAAAAGAGGGGAAGGGGAAAAAAGAGGGGAAGGGGAAAAAAGAGGGGAAGGGGAAAAAAGAGGGGAAGGGGAAAAAAGAGGGGAAGGGGAAAAAAGAGGGGAAGGGGAAAAAAGAGGGGAAGGGGAAAAAAGAGGGGAAGGGGAAAAAGAGGGGAAGGGGAAAAAGAGGGGAAGGGGAAAAAGAGGGGAAGGGGAAAAAGAGGGGAAGGGGAAAGACAAAGGAGAGAAAAGAAAAAGGAAATAAAATTCCGATTTGGAAGTTTTAGCTTTAGTATAATATAGTGGACATAAAGTAACTACATTTCCTAATTTTTGTTGGTCAGTCTTTTGCCATCAAATGTGAAACAACAATGTTCAATGCTGATGACAAAATAAGCTACACACAAATGATAGAGTGGTCACTATGTGGTGGCTTGGACTTCCCCAGACATTCATTGCTGTCAGGGCTCAGCCATAGTCACATAACATCAAAGAATTTGAGCAACTAAACATTTTAAAGAATTTTTATGTGAGGGAATGGCAACCCACACATAAAACATTAATTTTCAGGGCCAGAGTGGTTGCAGCTCAGCACACCATGAAAAACTCAAGTTAAACCTCATCCAACATTATTTCCAAGTTTTGTTGAAAACTGCGAGAATAGTTCATTAAAATCCCCATGTTCTTGTCAGTCCACAAATTACTGCAGGCGGCTACAAAAAGGTGCACCTGGCAGGGGTCAGGTAATCACTGACAGCATCTTTGGGAATTCCACGCTTAATTGTGCATGGGAAAACACCAGAAATCGCTGTCAGATTTCCTCTCACATAATGGTAAACACTGATAAGTTCACTATTCTTTCTCACTACAAATTTTAGGTCATTTAAAGAATCATAATTTTGTTAATCTGAAATCAGCATTACTCCACTCTTAACAATCTTATCCTTCAAGTAGCAAGAACATTTAAAGGGCAATAACAGATTTTTTGAATGCTACAAACACATGCAGTCATAATTTCTTCAACTACTAAGAATGTAGTTTGCAGAATATCCTTTACTGATCCATACAAGTATTCACTGAAGGAACAAAACCAAGGACAACACCAGTGAAATGGTGAATCCAGCAATAAATTGTGTTAGGAGGCTACATTTCCAGTATAGCACACAATTTGTGCAGCTTATAGTATGATGATCCCATTAAGGCAGCTTCCAGGGGAGGAAGTGAAAAGGTGAGAAATCAGAGTATAGAACTTCACTGATGATTCTTAAGAAAGACAGATAATTCCATGTGCTGAAATTTCTAAGGCATGGGAAAAGGCAACTAAGATAATGAGAGGCTAAAATTGTCAAATATTTGTATAAAAATTAAATGTAATAAACATAGTTTATCCTTATCAGGAAATGGCGCAGGATCGAAAGAGGCTGCAAAGGGTTGGAGACTCAGCCAGCTCCATCATGGGCACGACCCTCCCCACTATCGAGGATATCTTCAAGAGGCAGTGCCTCAAGAAGGCGGCATCCATCATTAAGGACTCTCACCACCAGGGATATGCCCTCTTCACGTTACAATCATTGGGGAGGAGGTACAGGAGCCTGAAGACACACATCTGATGTTTTAAGAACAGCTTCTTCCCCTATGCCATCAGATTTCTGAACAGTCCATGAACACTACCTCGTTATTCCTATTTTGCACTATTTATTTTTGTAACTTATAGCAATTTTTATGTCTTTGCACCGTACTGCTGCCACAAAACAACAAATTTCACGACATACGTCAGTAATAATAAACCAATTCTGATGGACATCGTATGTCCTTTGGTTTAATAACTGCAAGCCACAGTATTTAAAAATACATTTTATTTCTTCGTTCTAAGAGTTCATTTTGGGAACCATTTCACAGCACAGAAGAGAAGCATTGACACAAGCTGTCAGAGGAATAAGCTGGTCTGCAAATAAAAATTTCAGATTCTATTTTAAATAGATTTCAACAGGATTAACTTTGTCAAAAACTTTAAAGAAAGTAAATAAGATGCATTTTAAATTTGACTTAACTAAGACAGAAACTAAAATATTTTGAAATCTCAATTTGTCTAGTCCATAAAAAAAACCTACACAATACCATGTCAGTTTTGTACTACTAAATCTCATTTCCAACATATGGACATCTGATTAAATGCAATTATTTGTTTCTGAAAACTCCTGTTCTAACATTCTCATGCAATTAATTTAAGGTATTGGTATATTATTGTCACTTGTACCGAGGTACAGTGAAAAACTTGTCTTGCATACCGTTCGTACAGATCAATTCATCACACAGTGCATCGAGGTAGTACAGGGTAAAACAGTAACAGAATACAGAGTAAAGTGTCACAGCTACAGGGAAGTGCATTGCAGGTAAACAATAAGGTGCAAGTCATAACAAGGTAGATTGTGAAGTCAAGGTCATTGTTGATTTTAATTTGTAAAAAAAAGCAAGATATTTTCTATAGAATATTTAGAGCCAGTGGTGACTTGCATTTGTAATCCCAGTCACAAGGATCTTTAAATCATTATGGGATCACTGCAATGATCGAATACAGCTTGAAATCTGTGTGTATCTTGTGAATGGACTTTCTTGTTTTAATCCATGGTGTATATAGGGCATGAGGAGGAAACATTAAATCCCCTCCACCAAACCAGAAGTGTCCTCCCATTTCACCAATAGTGAGAGAACTGACCTTCACAAAAAAAGTTGTCACTTATGCATGAATAATTATTTTCTTCATTATTTCACTAGCAGAATCCTCCAACTCAAGTACCAAACAATGAACATTAGATATCGTGCGAACAGAGGCGATTCAAGCTTTCTTAGCATTTCAACAGGGAAATTTGTGTCAAAAATATTTAAAGCAGACACCAAAACCTTTTAAGGGACATTTAGATATTTTATATCACATGGAATTTCAGCAGATCTATTTTAAAGCACAGCCAAGTATTTTTGCAACTCAGTGAAAATAAAAAGGAAATTGCAGATGCTAAAATAAAAACAGAAAATGCTGGAAATACTGAGAAGGTCAGACGAAGGGTTTTTGACCTGAAACACTAACTCTGTTTCTCTTCAACACAAAACAACCTGCTGGAGGAACTCAGCGGGTCAGGCAGCATCTGTGGAGGGAAATGGACAGTCGGCATATCGGGTTGAGACTCTTCATCTGGACAGGAAATGGACAGCCCAGATGAAGGGTCTCAACCTGAAACGTTGACTGTCCATTTCCCTCCACAGATGCTGCCTGACCCACTGAGTTCCTCCAGCAGGTTGTTTTTTGCTCTAGATTAAACCCTTCTCTTCGGATTATTTTATGGCAAACTGGACACTTCAACTGATAAACATGAAGCTTAAAAGGACAAAATGGATTCCACTTGCAGTTTCAGAACTGTAGTACAGTAGCAACAAGATTGTGTTACTGGACCAGCATTCAGAGGCCTTGATTTCTGACCTGGAGACTCAGTTCTGAATTTTACCACAGCAGCAAAGGAATTTAAATTTAACTAATTAGAAAACAAAACCTAGAGCAGAACCAGGTTGTTGATAGAAACCCGTCTGGTTCACGACATTCTTCAGGGAAGGGAACGTGCTGTCCTTACCAGTTTGGCCAATATGCATCTTCAGACCTACCAGCGTCTGACTTATAATTGGTCTCTGAAATCCTTATCAAGCCACTATTATAGGGGCAAATAAAATTAGGCAATGAATGCGCGTGTTGCCAGCATTGTCCACAACAAGAATGAAAGAAAACATAGCCTTTTTGAAAAGTTTGCTGGTTATTGTAACTTGTCCAAAACATGTCTGTCCTTCAAGAATCAAAGCTTATTTATTCAATAATGGAAAAATATTCAAACTGCATATACTTCCAGCAAAGACAAAGATTTCAAGAAAGTTAACTCCCTCCAACAATTCAGTAATTCTGTAATAACAAAAGTCATTCTATAACAATCTTCTAATTAAGCACCTCTAATTAAAGAGTTTTCACCCTCCCAATCCCCTGAAGAATTCTTCGTTCAACTTTGCTCAAAGTAAGTGTATTTTTTCTAAATTTAAGTTGAGGTCGAAGTGATCAGTGCAATAGTCCTATTTTTTAAGGATCACTGGTTACAGCATTTAAAGGACTCCAAAATATTTATGTAGCAAAGGCAGGGAAGTCTAACAGCAGAAAACAATTCCCACAGGATGCCTTTCTAGGTGGCAGTTTAATTACCAAAGCACACCGAAAAGAGCTACTAAGTGATATATAAAGCCCCTTTGGATGAGATCAAGTCATAGAACTAAATGTATTGGGCATATTCTTCAGAGATATTTTATACATTCTACGTAAAGCCTTAAAGGTTCACCAGGTGAACTATTTCACAGCAAAAGTTCCAGAAATTATATCAACGTTCCTGCAATAATATTCTTTACAGACAATTGTCAGTGTTGGTCAGATTAATTAGCAGGTGGAGCCCCTACACATAATAAATGCTGATTTGGAATTCTACTCATCTTTGAGGGAAGTTGCCTGCAGTCATAGCTGTTGTATAATTGAAGCTGCATTGCAACTAGTAGCTTCTCAATTGAAGGGTCAGCATACTGCTGCTAATTAAAAAACACATATATTTGTGGTAAGTGTTTTCAGTAGTGTACATTTCCAGCTTCTACAGCGCAAATAATTAGCCATTTTACTGCTCCATAAATTAAATATTTTTCAAAGAGCTAAAATGACACTAACATAGATTGGTTTCAATGGCTTTTTACAACCAATAACTGGAACAGCTGTCCTATACTCCATCAATACTAGACATTAAAGTATTACTGCTAAGGAATTTATTAAGAATTGCATTCTGTTATTATAAAGTCTCCCAAAATGATGCACATAAACTCCTGTACTGCTGAGTTGAGCTCAATACATCTAAAATTGTTAAAGTCACAATTTTAAGGAAAAAAATTATATAAATCTATCAACTACATAGTGGGCTAGCAAAAGCGATTCCATATGAAAACTGCTGAAATGGTGTAGTTTGTGCAAAGAAACTATCTGACCAATGTCCCATTGGTAAGAAGCACATTAAGAGAATTTACAGTCTATTGCAGATAGCATCTACACATTTCCCAAATTGTCTTCTTTCTTGTGCCATTACATTGGTGTCAGCTTATCTATTTAATTAACTAAATGTTACTGTTCACATGACTAATGAAAAGAATGACTGCCTTAACTTTTAACCTGCAGTAGTGATCTGAACTAGTGACAGCCGCTTCTCTGCAATGTCCTTACCCTCTTGGGAAGAAAGCCTTGGCTTTCACTCAGAGCTCTGATTCAGTAGGGATCATTTTAACACCACTGGACATTAAACATCTCTGTTCTCATGGCATCTGTACTGGTGTTCCAACTTATTACATGCAGAGAATACTTCATCCAAGTAAAAACAGACTGCACACAGATTAGTCATGCCAGTGTCATTAGAACCCCAAAATGGTAGAGAGAAACGAGCTTTGAAGAAACAGGCAAGACTCTTCACGAACAGATATGGAGAATTGTTGGAGAGGTGTCCACTTGTACTGTGTGCAGTGATTACAGGGAAAATGACAGTGGTCTTAAGAGACAGTGGGCACTTAAGAGATAATTTCCACGTGTTTTGAGGAAATGTCACTCTTTGCACAAAAGCCTGTCAAACCATGTCATTTCAAAGCCCCTTTATGCATTACAGTCAAATGAGGATTAACCGTGGTGGATAAAGCACCTAAAATTAAAGGCCTTGTCACACCCAAAAGTGCTTGCTGTATAAAAGCAAGCATAAACATAAGCACCAACAAAATGAGGCAAGGAGTATGAAAGACATGTCTGCTAATGCCATGCCTGAAAAGAGGCTGAATCAGAACAACTGGCATTCTGTATAATAAATAAGAACACAGCTGTCCGATTGATTATTTATCAAAACCTCTTGTAAAATGAATCAAGTGCTCTCTCCACTTTAACCAAGAATACTCTGTGATAAACAAAAATAAAATTACCCTCATTCACTTCTATTCTCGTTTCCCTCTCCTCATTTCTCTTAACGGCTCTTCTCTGCTTTTTTGTCTTGTCTTCATAGTATTGTTTTGATTTTTACTTTTACTTTTCTATATTCTTCAGTTTTTTTCAGCTATTTCTCTCTCTTCTTCCCTCATTCACTTTCAATTATAATCTCTTCACTCTGCTTCCTTCAGGTGTCGTAAAAAGGACAGCCCCACAAGAGCAGGGAGCTGGATGGCAAAGCCTATCAAATCTGCTGGGAAACCAGACTTCAATGAGCATTAAGGCTTTCTTACATGCAACGTGCAATGGGGAGTAAGGCTTTAATATATGGTTCATGGTGAGTCTTCAGTATGAAGCAGCACAGTGGTGCAGTTGGCAGAGTTGCTGCTACACAGCTCCAGTGACCCCGGTTCAATCCTGACCTCTGGTGCTGTCTGTGTGAAGTTTGCACATTCTCCCGGTGACTGCGTAGGTTTCCCCTGGGTGCACTGGTTTCATTCCCAAGATATCTTTATCAGTCACACGTACATCAAAACACACAGTGAAATGCATCTTTTTGCGTCGAGTGTTCTGGGGAGCAGCCCACAAATGTCGCCACGCTTCCGGTGCCAACATAGCATGCCCACAACTTCCTAACCCGTACGTCTTTGGAATGTGGGAGGAAACCCGAGCAGCCAGAGGAAACCCACGCAGACACGGGGAGAACGTACAAACTCCTTATAGACAGTGACGCGAGAGTTGGTATGTTCATTAGCCACTATAAATTGTCCCTAGTATGTAGCTTAGTGACAGAAGCTGGGTGGAATGGATGGGAATGTGGGGAGAATAGGTTACAGGGAAAAATCAGAGGGGGAATGGAATTACTCTGTGAGCTGGCAGACACGTTGGGGTAAAACGGCCTCCTTCTATGTTCTAAGGAAATATAGAAATAAATGAGGAATAGAGTTTTCCAAAGGCGCACAGAACAAGAAATTAACAAATCATTCCTTAAATTGAGGCTGCAACTGTTGAGGTTGATGGTTTCAGCAGTGTGGCTGCCCTCTGTAGCTACAAGCTCTACATTCATTCACAAGATGCCAAGGTTACTGGCAGGGCCAGCATTTACGCGTGAAGCACTACCACGCTTGTGGTTAAGGAACACATGCACTGCTGTCAAGTAACACCCCCACCATTTAGGGCCCAGAACTTGCTTCTCGGCAGGTCAGCAACGGAGATCCACAAAGGACAATTCAGAAGTTCTTCCCTTCATCATGACAGAGGTCAGGCAGCTCACTGGTGTCACCAAGTTCCAGCTTACTATGTTCAGTATAAAAAGATAATTCTAACAGTTTTAGTTATAGAAGAAAAAAAAAGGCCATTGGAGTTTGAAGACTTATTGGCCCTTTCCCTCATGACATAATCACCATCTTCCAGAATCCTAAGCACAGTCTGAATCGACATATGACATACGTACAAGGTTTCAATATTTTCCTCTGTGGTTGCCAATAAGCAAATAACTCACAAACAACAGAAGTGTCAGAATTCACATATTCTGGTAAAACATGATACGAGCTGGGACACCTGCAACAATCCAGAACCAAAGGAATTTGACACATTCTATTCGAAATCCTGTTTCTGGTTTTGCTGTTGCAACTGACTGAAGGTTTAATCAAGAGAGCAGGCAATTCATCAATCCCAACAACCCTGTTTCCTGATGCCTGACAGCACCCACATGTTTTTTCAAGAGTAAACCTGCCCACCTGTCAACACCACCCTGGCAAAAAACATAAAACATATGATTAATAGTAAATGTGTTAATTTAAGAGTTTTGGCTATTAACAATACCCCTCCTCTTCCCCCACCCCACTACCCCTGCAGCCCCCACTCCCCATTAGAAGGAACAAAACCCTGGGTTTAAAAACATAATTCTATTTACTGGGCTAACTTTTTAATAAAGTGATTTTGTTTGAATCCAATGACTTTTAAGATTTTAAAAATATTATTTTAAACAGAATTCCTACATTTATACTTCACTTCCAAAGCTAGATTAAAACCTGGTAACAAATCATCACTGAACAATGTACTTAATCTTCTGAATAATTGCATTGATTTAAAAAAAAGAGCTCTTTAGCACCTACAAGTTTGAACCATTCTGCTCGTTATGGACTGAACAGTTTGCCCTTACACCAGCTGTAAGCAATACAAGGAAAATACCTTGTAATTCAGAGATCATCCAGTTCATTTGTTAGCCTTGCAAAAAAAAACGAAGCGATTCTTTAGCTGCATTATTGTTTCACGAAATTGCCGTGAAAAGCAAGCTTTTTATTACTGAGATATAGATGCATAAAGATCTTTTATAGCTGGGCTTTTCAAATTAATGATACTTTGAGCAATGGTTTATCAATAAGAAATATTTGAATGCAGATCAGAGTCACTGCATATAATAAAAACAAAACAGCTTTTTTTAACCAAGAGGCTCCTAAATGTGCTGTAGACAAATATTCCCTGGAAATGCAAGTAGAAAATATAGAAAATTCCCCTGGAGCACTTTTTGTATAGGTCAAAAGGGTGAGCCGTTGGAAGGAAAAAAGCAGCTGGGTCTCATTTGCATTACACTAATGTTTTCAGGTGACCTCACAGTACCTGGCAATTTTTGTTCCCTAATTATAAGATTATTTCTTGTTCGGTGGAATTGATCAAACTGCATCATTAAAAACTGTGTTTCCACAAATAGGATATGCTAATGTGGCATATAGTTTTTAAACCTAAAAATTGGAATGGTGATGCTGGATGCTGATGTCCTTTAGGACTCACCTGATATGGCATATAGGCTGGAGGTCTGGTGTTCAAAGTCTGGTCTGGTGCCATGCACCTTATTTCGGAAACTAGCAGGAAGTGTCAAGGATACGTGCCTGGAGCAAAAACAAAATCAGTTTCCCCATCAATATAGGAGCCCATTTCAAACATTTTCTTTCGTTGTTAAAATGTACATCGATAGAAGATGGAATTCTTAACAACAACGCAAAGTTCAAATATGCAAAGGAAGTTACTCTTAGAATTAATCATTTTATATGAAAATAATTATCAACAAGAGTAGTTTAATAGAAATCAGTGAAGATAAAGCAAATGAATTCATTTGTGTTACTTTTGCTTTTCAGTCAGAAGTTTACAGGTTCAACCCACATTCCAGAGATTTGAGCACATGGTCTAGGTTGACGTTTTAAGCACAGTGGAATTATTGTGCTATTGCAGTTGCTGTCCTTCGGATGAGCTGTTAAACCCAATTGATATCAGCTCTCGCAAACGTATGTAACTGTATGCAGGAGACTTCTCACAGGGTTCTGACCGACACCTACCCATCTCCACCACTAAACAGGGTTGTTTGGTTCCTTATTTGGTTTCTGTTTGTGGAATTCTACTATGTCCAAATAAGTTGTCACAATTCCCCATCACTAAAACAATAATTTGATTTCAGAGACCATGGAATTTCCCAAGGTTGTGAAAAGTACTAGTTGAATGTAAACTTGTTCACCCTTTTCCTAACTACTGAAGTGATCAGGTGCAATAAGTAAGTAGCCAATGCCATTTTAAAATGAAGATTACTGTACAGATTTCAAATGAAAATACTGATTTGTTTTTTTGAATGTGTGGTGACATCAGACTACAAGACAACGTGACGCTGCATTACATATCGAAACATCATATAAATCCCAGGAAATGAAAAATGTTCCCTTCAAAGGATAATTCCGCACTACTGTCAGAAGAAAAACATTTTACAGACTTGTGTTAAATCCATGAGTTAAAAATAGTTGCAAGGTAAAAGAATTTTCGATCATAGTCAAATTTAAAGCAGCAGCCATAGGTAAATTTACAGGTAGTGCTGAGTCGCGAGCATTAAGTAACTTTAAAAGGCAGAATTTCTTTTTCAGTCTTTAACAGACAACTGCAGGAAACCCATGAAACCCACATCTTTGATGAATCAATGACAATACGTTTCAAAGCGTTCATTTGCTAAAATTAGCTGAAAGTCTTGTTGTTGTTGTTGTTAGTTAGTTCTAACTTCTTTTTAAAAAATTACACAAGCCCATGCTTATTTTAACCAGGAGCCTACATTTTCGTTCAAGTACAATTCACAAAAAGGATCGCTATAAAAAATCTACAGGATTTTGCAAATCAGCAGCTATTTCTTATGAAAAATTCCTTTGCTCTCCCCAATGATGTGCATCTTATTATATTTCCTCAGATATGTCATGGTTTCCTCTTATCCCATTAATTTAAACTTACATAGTCTAAGACCGAGCACAGGTTGGTTGTGAATTTTAAACAGCTGGCCATCAATCTCACAAGAGGATTTGCTAGCTTTAATGAACATTCCCTATCCATTAATATCTTTGTGAAAGGCTTGTTCCACTTTTTAAATAGTAAATTGCTTTGAAACCAAAAGTCATCTTTGACATGGGGTGACAAATGTGATGACTTTACGCATGTCTATTTCTTGGAAACTATGAACCAATGACACTCCATGGCAAAATTCAACCGATAGCATTTCCTGAAATGAAAGCTTTCTCCATATTAAATTATTAAAAATTGCACAAATGAGAAAACCTGGTTTACTATCATTTAAGTTGTCTATCTCATCTCAGCGTTTTCACCTACTGTGTCAAAAGGTCACAGGTTCAAGGCTAACTCTTGAGACTGCAGTACATAATCTCAGCTATCACTTCAGTATGATCTTACACGGCTCCACTGATGGAGGTAGTTTTTGGGATAGAACATTACACCAAAATCCTGATTGCTCGATTGGGCTGATGTACAAGAGGCCCTGGCACTCAAAGTGCGGAGGAAGATTATTGGTATTCTGTGCAATATTTAGTCTTCAATGAGCAACCATGAATCAGATCATCTTGTCATTTCCCTCACCGTGGTTTGTTGGATCTTAGGTGTGCAAATTGGTTGCTACTTTTCATACATTAGAAGACAAATCACATTTTAAGAATACTTTGATTACTCAAAAACATTTAGTGCCTCATCATATGCTCAAGGGGTCCCTTTCTAGAAGTAACTTGTTTCCTATATCATGTTTACCAGAGAACTTTTGTACAAATCAACACTTGTGCAGGTTGAATCATAGAGGTGTCGCTAAATATAACTAGAACTATTTCAGTTATAGAGAAATTACCTAAAAATCCAAGAATAAAGCAGGAATTGGTACTCACGTGATGTTGACAAAAACTAATTATATCTACAGTTTCTACGTGATAATTCATCACCTCTCAAATTAGTCCAGCGCAACCAGTGACAGACCAATAGCAATTAAAACTTCCACCTTAAAATGTGAATTTTAGGAGAGCATCTTAAGCTCAATCTTCAAATTCACATTTGAGGACATAAATTCTACAATTACTGTCCTTTATAAGATATCTTTATTAGTCACATGTACATCGAAACACACAGTGAAATGCATCTTTTGTGTCGAGTGTTCTGGGGGCAGCCCGCAAGTGTCGCCACGCTTCCGGTGCCAACACAGCATGCCTACAACTTCCTAACCCGTACTTCTTTGGAATGTGGGAGGAAACCGGAGCACCTGGAGGAAACCCATGCAGACACGGGGAGAACGTACAAACACCTTACAGCAGTGGTCGGAATTGAACCCCGGTCGCTGGCACTGTAATAGCGTTACGCTAACTGCTACACTATCATGCCTACCGCTACACTACCTGTATTTCTCACGTTTCAAACAAATACAGCAGCAAAATGTCACACATCTGACAATGTTATCCCTTGAAATAAGAGTTCCCACAGAACAATATTGTATCCCGTTATTACACCGATGACATAACTACAAGAATAGCCAGGACCCACTGGACTGTCCTACCCAACACAAAACCACACCTGTTGCACCTGGCAAAAGTGATCATTAATCACTTGACTAATATGTAACACCATCACCTCTCATCTAGATCCTAGAGCAGTTCACCCAGAGCAAATCCAATGTGAATGAGAGAACCTGGACAGCTCTTTTGATGCAAACAGCCAGGGATAACTAATACTTCATCTGTTTTGGTGGTTTTCATTATTTGGAGAGGAAGGCAACACCACGTCCATTTCAAGTTTTCCCCTTCACAAGAAATTGAAAGGTCTGTTTCATCTAAAGAACAATGCTTCACTTCCTCAGTAAATGCTTCTGGCCTCAAACTCAAGCCATTTCCAGGGCAAATGCAAAACTCAAACTGCTCTGTGGGATGATCATGAGAAAGAACAAGCCCATCTTTTTGCTGTGATCAATTGTGGCAGAATATAATAAACCGAGAGATGCAATTATGATTAGTTGCACTTTCCCTGATAATATTACCAGATAGTAGCTTTAAATAACATGAGTCATTACTGTAATTATAATATCCCTGTCCAGTTACTGTTTTATTTGTGTGTGGTATTTATTAGCATACTGGCCTCCAGTGAATGTTTTTCACAGGAAAATATTTCCTTTTGTTTTGCTACCAAAATTTCATTGTTGCTGGTGCTCTAATAACAGTCACAACAAACTGAGATACAGTCAAGGAAAAACTGCACTATTTTGCATAATTATGTATTCAATAGAAAGTTATTTAAATCTACTAGGAACAAACAGCCTGCAAAAATCAACTGTGCTGGGTTATTGTACAAAATGACATTGCCCCAAAATATTAACTTGCAGTAATGTGTGGTACATTCAAATCAGTGACAGATCTGTTAGCAGATCAGCTGGGAATTGCAAGGCACTAAGACAAATCTAATGGAATTAAAAGTTCTGAGAGAAAAATCAAATTCTAAAGTTAATTATTTCATAAAAGTTTACTCAAGTAGCCTTGGCAATCTATTTAATGACGAAGTACACAGGAAATATTTAACCAACAAACAAGGTGAAGCTATTTCACAAAGAGGATTTCTTTTTTCTTGCCAGTAGTCAGTTTAGTAAAACTTCATGCTTATACCAATAATTACTTCAGACATAGACATTAAAAGTTATCATCCTAGGGAAATTACCGGCATTTCTTATTTCCCTTAGTGCAATGAAGCCTTTGCATACAATTCAGACTGGCTAAGTTTCCTTCTCCATCTCTGATACTGCAAGAAGACTATGCATCAATGACCATACTTCATAACAACTTATTTGCCCACTCATCTGCAGATATATTGGTTCATAAAATTATAAAATGCATTTGCTCATTTACCAAAAAGTAAAACCTTAACTCCTACACAAATGAAAGGAATTAAATAAGAATCACATCCTCAGATCAACTTTGAGTAATAGCATCAAAAGGGACCAAGTTTTCCTTCATTTGCAATCATACCAGGTTCCTGTTAAGATCACATTTGAAAAAGCAGTAGCAGGTTATTCAGCCACTTGAGCATGCTCCACCCCTCAATATCAAGGCCAATCCTGTACTACATCTACTTCCCACTGATGCCCACAGCCTCCTACTCCCAGAGTGATCTATCAGTTCAAGGCCAGAAGGTATCAACAACTGAGCCATGTGAGAGATGAAGTTTCTCATCCTTGTCCTAAACCATTAACCCCTTATCCTGAGACAAGATTCTAGTCCTTCAACCTATCGGGCCGGTAGCTACAGAGCAGAAAATGGAGCACTCTGCTTCCTCTCACATCTCCTTTCTAATATTAAAGAAACCCATGAGCCAGATTTGCTTGATCATAAATGAATCCTCAATATTAATTTCACTGAAGTCATCAAAAAAATGTCCAAAGGACCAAATGAACACTTAAATCTCAGCTTCACGCCAAACTGCAGTTATCCTCTAGTTGGCTTGAAGACCACCCAGTACATGATGGCCTCCTAGAGGCATTTTTGTCTTTACTACATCAGTCAAAAAAACATCAGGACCTGAAGTCCTGAGTTATGGTGCTACTTTGCACAGATGGGTCTCCAGAACCAGATGCAAATATGCTATTATGACTGCAGCCTTACATTTAATACATATGCACACTTGAAGTAATCTGTAACAGAGGCATGTAACAGTAATTCAAATACTACAGGCTTTATGTGCCAAGTGAGGATTTTAAGTCATGATGTAAAAAAAATTAAAAATTGCCTGCCACAAGTAGAACGAACATTATAATTAAAAATTCCCAGAGTTCTGCAAATACACATCTTCTAAATACCTGCACTTGTGCAACATATGGCAAATCAATTACCACTCTAAATTCTAAAACTAAAAACATGGCAAGCATTGCACAGAAATAATCAACAGCAACCGTTTGCCCCAGATTAGAGCAGCCACTAGAGTTTCGAATACAATTAATCATCATTCCCAGGCTATAGGAAGCCATATTGACACTTATTCATAATTTGAATATTTAATTACAGTGAACTTCCTCATCAAATTATCGCAAACTGGTAGAAAAGCCTGAAAGATTTGAATAATTATAGGTTTTAACCCCTCAACTACTAGTCCTGTGAGGGCTTAATTAGCATATTACATAATAGGCTGAAGGGAAAATAAAATGATTTGCTCTCTAACTACGAACAATGTGCAGATAGAGCTATAAGAAATTTCTGATTACAGCAGTTTCAAAGTAGAATATTGCATGCATAAGAAACCAATTAGAAGGAAAACTGCAGCTCATCTTCACTCAAGTTGATAATAAATTCGAAGCTCACTAAGGCAAGAAATGATAACCCCCACTTTCTGGCTATATTTTTGTCAGGTATAATATGCAATCATATGCAATATTTGAGAATTTCCACAGCTCCAAAATAAAAATGCCTAGGTCTGTGTCTCAAGGCAAGCAGCTTCTTCCATACACAAGGTGATGTTAAAATTGCATTAAATTAGAATTACTGTTCTCTGTGTTAACTGTATCTTCATACTCGCTGAACCTGCTCTACCGGCTTGCAACAACTTCACGTTGCAGTTTATGGAATTATGACAGTTATGCACCAGGATGTAATTCCCCTTAATGGCAGGCTCAGTATTTCAAATTAATCCCAGCATTGCACTTTGATCTACAAATCCAGTGGTGCAGTGTTAAAGTGAACTGGAACAAAAAACATCACTCAGATTCAATCGTGGGGCCAGGCTGATATAAAATCAGCGATCCTGGCAAACATAAAATGCTTTGTGAATCAACGGTACTCACAACTCCTTCATGCATTCTTGAAAAATTAAAATGATGAAAACCACAACTCATGAAAAATGGAAATTTATACCTTGAATAAAAGATGCCAAGCAAACTCGAAAGATTCTAATGAATGAACTAAATCAAAGAAGTGCACATTTTATACTAAATAAAATTCTAAAGGATTATTATAGTACAATGATTGCAATGCAGCAATTTATTATACCAAATACCTCAGTTTTTCCATTTTACAAATTAGTATGAGAGACAGGAAATCCAACTGGTATAAGTGTAGGTGGCAAAATCATCAATCCATCACATTATTTATTTGCTATTTAAAAATAAAATTAATATCTCAGAGCTGAAGATATGGTACTGGGATTGATACAACAACTAAATGCTCATAATTTTATTGCTAATGCTGCTCTTTACAGCCTTGTGACATGTTAGCAAAGGAACTTTTGTTTAAGTGTTTAGAAATTGTGATGATGCTTGAACAGGTCAACAGCCTTTAGGACTGTGAACACAACCATGCCATAAAAAAAAAAGTTCATATCAAAAAAGTTATCCTGCTGACTGCCAAAATTGGTGCAAGTCAAGTATGCATCATGCCATAAAAGAAATCCCACTGGGCTGTAACAGTCAATGATAACTGCTGCATTATGTTTCTCACCACCAACACAGGGTGCATTTATATGCATCTCAATCCCTGAATTCCCTTTACACCATTCAAGATTTACATACATGCAGCAGGGTTTAAGGGCTTCAAAAACTAGAAATGTGACCAGCAAGAAATCCTCTCACCTTCCACAAGAGTAAAAGATGGCAGAAATCAGATAAGGACACAGACTCTGAAATCCTTAAGTGTTTTAATCAGATTACCACTTATTTTTACCACATTAAAGGATTTGAGCTACATACCTATTGTTGCTTAGTGAAAATTAAATGACCAACTATTTGTTGAAGAGAAAAAACATTTTAGTCAGCTTCAAATCTATTAAACACCCAAAAACCACTATCATCCTCAGTGGCCACACTTCCACAGCAATGACAAAGGAGAGCCCTCTGATGTTCTTTTTCTCAGAAAGCTGGAAGCTTTAATTTATTGAGGCAGCAGGGCATTAATCTGTTCTGAGCATAGTCATTTGTAAATGGAGCTTGGAATCAGAGAAGGAGAACACAGCTCTCTTCACATTTCTAGATTATATAATTAGGGTGTCAGAAATAGAAATCAAACGTCAAACATTACAGGACCACCCACTGCTTGAAGTTTTGTGACACTCTCTTTCTAAATAAGATTATTTTCTCCTTGGCTTTCTGGCCAACCTTTTGATTCCCTAATCTCCAAGGTACTGTCCAGTGTCAGGCAGTAGAAAAAGAAGTGCACCTTCTGCTTGGGGATCTGTGAGGCACAATTTAGGAACAAGATGACAAAAAAAAATTAACCAGAGTTGCAGTTTCCGATTTCGATACAGTCACCTGATGGAAATGTGTATTTCCTAATGAAATTCCTTAAGAGATTGCAAATTACAGTCTGCAGCAAAAAGCCCATGTTAACAAAGGAGCAGACGGACATTTACTTATTTGAGTTTATTCTGCCATTCAATGCGATCACAGCCAATTTGTGATCGAGTTCCATGTACCTGCCTTTACCCCACATTCTGGCTTAAAAAACATACATTTCAATCTCAGATTTAAAATTAATTGTTGCCTCAGCACCAGATTTCATTTCTGAAAAGTATTTTCCAAATGTTTAACCTCCTCGATATGTGGAAATCTTTCCAAAATTAATACTTAAAAGAGCTGGCTCTAATTTTTGGACTGTACCCTTTGGTCTCAGACTCCTACAATGGCAGGAGTGGAGTTGAAAGAGACATTTAATATCTGGAAAAATCACCACTTACCCATCTAAATTTCTCAGCCAGGACAATGCCATGCGTTCAATTCCATGAGCTTCAGCTAAATCCCTAATATGGAAACTAAATTCCTTTAGGAAGTCCATATATAATAACAAAGATTATAGTGTCTGCAGGTTCCAAAATTGCCTAGTGTCTAACACGGAATGTAATTTTGCACATCCAAAAGGAAATTTGACCATTCTGTACGATTTTAATACAGGATGCCAATCTCCTCCTACAGTCTAACAGTGTGGCTGAGATGCTGGGATGGGAATCCTCAAACCTGTCCAAATACCAGTGGAATCTGGCAATTTGCAATGGATTTAGGACTCCTACACCACGTGGTGACCAGGATTACTTGCCCATGCCGGTACTGTTGACTTGGCTTACATTATTCCCAGTCTCCACTGATGCTGGGGACAGGCCCTGGGCCTTACCTTACCTTAGGCCAAGAGGAGTGAGCAAGCAGATCATGAGGGCTGGAGACAACAGATTGTGAGGGATTTGGAGGCTACTACATGACTTGAATCTCACAAGGTACAGCTGTGTCTCTCACCATTCAACAGACCAACTCACTGCAGGTACCAGCACATATGGACGTAACCGTCCATCGACATTTGCAGTAGCAAATTTAAATTTAGCAAAGTAAAGAAATCAGGACTAAAGTATCAATAATGGCAATCATAAAACTGCTGTTTTACTGATGTTCTTTACAGAAGGAAATGAGTCACCCTTACTTTTTCTCACTTTTGCATGACTAGAACTAGAGTACTGTGGCTGGCTCTTCATCAGCCTCTGAAATGGCACAGGGAAACCAGTCCATGCATAAAACTTCCAGACATACTAATGGGAATAAGACAGGCCCATGTCAGCCCAGGCACTGAACATGATGAAGGTGGACCCATCTCGGCCAGCAACTGTCCTCCTCACTGATAGCAGGGGATTTGCACCAAGATTGGGAGAACTAATCTCCTGTAGTCATGCAATGGTCTGATATTCATACACATGGAATCAAACCTTGCAGCAACATTGCAGGCTCATTCATCATCATGACTGTGTATGCCCAGGGCAGAACAGACCAACCAGAGTAATATACAATTGGGAGTGAGGGCTTCGAGGGTTCCCAGACCCCATGAAACAGATCAAATTTTGTCAAGGAAACCCCTGATTACCATCTACAGTCCTCCTGCAGGTGACAAATTTGTCCTCCTCCATGTTGAGCACCAGTTGGGAGAAGCACTCTGGATAGCGAGGGGACAGAATATATGCTTGTAGGTAACTTCAATGTCTATCACTGTGTGGCTCTGTAACACCACTGCATCCAAGCTATTAGAGTCCTGAAGTCAACACGTAGAGCCCTAGGGAGTATTGAGGAACAAAGGAACCTTGGTGTACAAGTCCAAAGATCCTTGAAAGTGGCAGCACAGGGTGACGGAGGCATGTGGAATGCTTTCCATCATTAGCCAGGGCCTAGAACGTAATAACAGGGAGGTCTTCCTACAACTTACTAGACAAGCACATGAATCACCAAGGCATAGTAGGCTATGGATCAAGTGCTGGTAAATGCGATTAGTATAGATGAGTACTCGATGGTCGGCATGGACATGGTGGATCCAAGGGCCTGTTTCTATGCTGATACGAGCCTATGATTCTACCTATGAAGGAAAAGCCTTTTTTAGTCAATCTTTGCCAATACAGAAATAAAGTTATGGGCCCCAACGACATCCTGGCCATAATCAATTTCTTATGCTCCTGAAGTAGCTGAGCCCCAAACTATGTGATTCCACAACAGTGGATGCCAGCACTGGTATCTACCAACCAAACTGGAAAGTTGTCCTGAGGCATCATTTCAGAAAAAGCAGTACAGATCCAATCCAATCTACTACCACCTCAGTAAACGATGTAACACAAGACCATAAGACATAGGAGCAGAATTAGGCCATTTGGCCCATCGAGTCTGCTCCACCATTCGATCATGGCTGATTTATTTTTCCCTCTCAACCCCATTTTCCTGCCTTCTCCCCGTAACCTTTGACCCCCTTACTAATCAAGAACTTATCAACCTCTGCTTTAAATATACCCAATGACTTTGCCTCCACGGCATCTGTGGCAATGAATTCCACAGATTCACCACCCCCTGGCTAACGAAATTCCTCCTCATCTCTGTTCTAAAGGGACCCTCTAGTCCTAGACTCTCCCACTACTGGAAACATCCTCTCCTCGTCTACTCTATCCAGGCCTTTCAATATTCGGTTCGTTTCAATGAGATCCCCTCATCCTTCTAAACTGACAAACAGAGGGTGTGACAGACAGAGTAATTGACAATGTGGTCAAATGGTATCCATTCGCCGATAACCTGGTGTTCCATTTTGGGTTTGCCAGACACATTAGGTTCCCGATCTCATGGTCCAAAGATGAACAGAAGAACTAGAAACGAGAATGTCTATCCTTGATATCAAGGCAGCATTTGATAAACCAGGATTACAAGTTAATGGGAATCGGGGGGAAATAACTCAATTGGCTGGGATAATAACCAGCACAAAAAAATAAGGTGGATGTATTTGCTGAAGGTCAATTAACTCTGTTTAATGACCAAAGGTCATCAAGACCAATGTTTGATGCCGAATGTGAGGGGTTTGCACATGCTCCCTGTGACTGTACAGATTTCCCCAGGGTTCCCTGGTTTCATCCCAAAGATGTGCTGGTAGGTTAACTCTCTACTGTAAATTGGCCCTAGTGTAGGTAGATAACAGGAGAACCAAGGTGAGTTGAATGGGCATGCTTCAAGAGCTGATATAGACTCAATGGCCTCCTAATTTGTTGTAAAGAACTTTGAATATTAGGTGTCAGATTTAGGGATGGTTGCCAATAGTTGGACAGCATTAGTTCCATTGATAATGTAGACATCAATATTTACATGTTGCAAGACCAGGTCAATATTCAGGCCAGGGCTGACAAGTTCAACTAACACTTGCACACACAAAAGCTAAAATTGATCATCTCCAACAAGAGAGAAAATTTAACACCCTCATCACCATCAACGAACCGCCACCCCTCCCCCCAATCACTGACATTTTATGGGGGAGGAGTTAAATGGAATACATTTTAAAATGCTTTGTGTTGTATGTCATTTGTCTATCTTTTTAGTTAGGCAGATATCTGATAGAAAATTCACTCACTCTCTCAGGTGGTCTATCTTTTTTTTAAGCAGCTTTCAGATGGACACAGGTTGTAGTTCGAATAGTAGCCATCTTTCACTGCATAATGCTCCTACTGAATAAAAGCTTTGTTAATCTTGGATACGAGTATTTCTCATTAAGAATTTAAATTAAAGCTGAAGACATAACGCATATAAAATACATCTGCTCAGTCCATCATTATCTGCTGGTTTATTGAAAGAGTTGACAAGTACTCCCATTCCCTGCTCTTTTCTCATAGATCTGTAAATGCTAAAAATCTGGGGGGGAAAAAAAACATAACTGGTAGAAATACACGGAGAGTCTAATCAGACAATGATGGTTTTAGAGCCTTCCTGTCAAAACTGCAGAAGAAAGCACTAGCTGCTCTCTTTCTAAATGCTGATGAATCAGTTGTACATTTCCAGTATTTTCTGCTTTTGTTTCACTTTCCTTTTGTAACTTTGGCATTTTTTTTTATATAGGCACTTAATTTTAGATTTTTAACAACAACCTGCAAGTTAAGTTATTTTTTTTCTCGTTTATCCACAAAATATCACATTAAGTGTTTCTTAATAAGAATCTATACTGTTACAAGATCTCCAGAGCCATAATTAGAGAGGACTAATTGAAGCTATGTTTTGACACTCTTACCAAATTCACGGATGCAATGTGACACATCTCAACACTGTTACCTCATAACCATGGAGACAGTGAAAGCATTAAACTAATAAATCTCATTTGCATTCCCATCATGCAATTATGACTGAGCTAAATACTATCTCAAGCACTGCTATTTCACACAAAGTTTCCAATCTAAAATAAGATATGAAAATGAAATTTATCTGGCAGTCAAGTAGTTCAGATAACAGTGTAAGTCTAGGATTTTTCTCACCCCCAAGTCGAACAAAGGAACGGTATACTGATTTTCATAAACCTTAGACATAAAAAAAATCAGTCCTGTAGTTAAAAAAATAAAGATTAAAACCATGAACACCAACGAATGTTAAATACTATACAATGTTTTGATAGGTTCTGATCAAATCAAGACAGGCTGGATGTTGAATTAATCAACTGGACAAGAGGGAGTTAAAAGATATTAACATTAACATTTGATAAAATGCTTACAAGATTTTATCCAGGGTATCTTCTATAATCTAGGGCTGCAAAAGATAGTTCACCTTGTCTAAGTCTGGCTCTACTTCAACTAAACATATGGGATCAAATTATATCCTTGTGTCTTCCCTTCTCGAACCAGGATAAGGTTCCTCCCTATCAAGCTCCACATTCAACAGATCATTCTCCACAATTTACCAAACATGATGAAACACAGCTCTGATTCAAGAGAGAACATTCCATTCAGGATGTTACAGTTGAAGCCTCCATCTCCCTTTCCCATAACATCTTTTTATGTAACCACAGGAGATGCAACACCTGGCATTTCATTTCCTCCCTTCCCTTCATCTGAGACCCAAACACATTTTCCAGGTAAAACAGTGATCTGCTTGTACTTGGTTAGTATGCTGCATTTGTCTGCTCTACATTGGAAGACCAAATCCACACTGGGTGACTTCTGTTCAGTATACAAGTGTGACCCCGACCTTCGAGTTGCTCATCACTTTAATCTTCCGTCCTCATCTTCTGACTCGGCACATTACGTTACAGACTCCACAATGAATTCAATAATTTCAGGAAAGTAGCATTTCCAGTATTTTTATTTCAGATCTCTAACAAGCATAGTTTTTTTTCTTTGATTTGGAAAACTGTTATTTCTTCTATTCATATTTTTGTCCCATTACCACCCTTTTCACCTTACACCAACCCCACTTTTGTCATTTCTCATACCTTCCATATTATTTGTCCTTTCAATCTTGCCTCCCTTCTCTTTTCTGTACAGATTAGTATCTGTTTATCTCTAGCTTTTCTCCATTCTGATGAAAGGTATTGGTATATTATTGTCACTTGTACTAAGGTACAGTGAAAAACTTGTCTTGCAGATCGATCGTACAGATCAATTCATGACACAGTGCAGTTACATTGAGTTAGTACAGAGTGCATTGATGTAGTATAGGTAAAAACAATAACAGTACACAGTATAGTGTCACAGCTACAGAGGAAGTGCAGCGCAGGTAGACAATAAGGTGCAAGGTCACAACAAGATAGATTGTGAGGTCAGAGTGAAAATACTGGAAATGTTAACATTCAATCTGAAATGCTAACATTTCCAGCATTTTCTCTTTTTTCAGATTTCTAGCATCTGCAGTATTTTGCTTTGATATAAATAGCTGACCCACCTATTTTCGGTTTGAGGCTTTGACAGGTTGAGCCAGGCAAATTCAACATCCTCAAGTCAACTGCAAAGTCACGATCAAAATCCGTTTAAGTACTCAAAGTCGTTTATAAAAAAAGGTACTTAAAGAAATGGAGATGCAAGAGATTGCAGATGCAGGAATATGGAGCAACAAACTATCTGCTGGAGAAACTCAGTGGGTCAAGCAGCATTTGTGGGGGGAAAAAAAGGAAACGTCGACGTTTCAGGTCAAAACCCTGCATCAGGACACAGGGTGCAAGACTTCGACCTGAAACGTCGACAATTCCTTTTCCAACACATGCAGCTTAACCCGCTAGAGTTCCTCCAGCAAATTGTTTGTTGTGAAGAATAATGGAAAGAGCCATTTTTAAATGTTCCGGGAGCACATCAAATTAAATAAATTACTGTAACATCAACAAAACATGAAGAAATGTCATTCCTTGTAGGGATTCACCTTAATGGTTAACAAGCGTCAGCTTTGACTGAGTGGTTGCAATCCCTCAGAGTTACAAACATGTGGGTTTAAGCTCCAATTGGGCACATGATTAGGCTGACCCTTCCAGGTAGAACTGAGGCACTGCAATACTATCGGAGATGATACCTTTTGGACGAGACATTACACTGAGGCCCTTCTGTCTTACTAGGTGTACATAAAAGATATTGCTGTAAAAGAGTACATCTCTTTTTTGTGCCCATAACTGAAGTACATTGAAACCCCACTAAAATTTAGTTAAATTAATTTTAATGGAACCCAAGTTTCAGAAGCAGAGTCCATGCATTTGGTACATAAAAATGTTCGAATCCAGTAACTGTAACTATATTTCAAAAGAATCTTAGTGGCTATAAAGAGTTTTGGGATGTCCCAAGTACATTAAAGGCACTACATAAATCTCAATTCTTTCATCCGGGCCGGGTGGCTACCATTTACGTTCAAGCCTGCTCAGGAATTGTTTGCTGCATTTGTCTGTTGTTTATGGATGAATACTTGTAGCAGGAGGTTCCTGGGTCGAAATCAGAAGCAGAAAGCCTGGTAGCTGTGACTGTGGGAAATTTGTCTGCACAAGGTAACCGAGGCAAATGCTACATTTTAGGGGAAACTCACAAAACATATGAGAGACTGGCTGGGTTGTAGGTTTAACTACACTGGTTATTTATCTAATTTCATGTTCTCCAGAATCCTGAAATCAAGTACAATGCCCTGATAACAACCCCTGCTGAACTCAGCAGTCTCAATACTGTTCACCAATTAAATGTGGAACTCTCCAGGACTGTTTGGATCATTGATGAAAACTTGATGTGAAGCCAAAGATGGATAGCAGGTTTGAAAAGTAAATCAAAACAGCTAAAGAACATTTGTCTTTACCTCAAGGCAGTTTACATTAAAAGAAAAGGAAGATATGCCGATACCACCCAAGGTACAGTGTTCAGTTCTGGGAGTAGCATTTAGGAAAAATATATAATGTGATGAAATACAGATTCAACAGAACTGGGGGTTAAAGGGTTAAGTTACAAGGATCTGTTATATGAAGTTCATTTGTATTCTCTTAATTATGGAAAATTCCCTCGAGTACAGAAGATTGAGGGGTGATCTAATCAAGGTGTTTAAAATGTTAGAAAGATTCGAAAGAGTTGATCAAGAGTAAGTGCTTCCTCTGTCAGGGGAATAGAGAGCAACGGAAATAATTTCCTCATGGAAATCACAGAAGTGTATGGCCCATAAAGAAAGCCATTTAGCCTATTAGGTTGATCCTGCCCAAAAAATAAAGAGCTATTTGAGTTAATCCCATTTCCCAGCTCTGTCCATTGCCCTGCACGTCACTGCAATTCAAGTTTTCATCCAGGTTCTTTTAAAATGTGACAAGTGTTCCAGACTCGTATCACACTGTGTGGAAAACAAAAAAATCCCTCAACTCTCCCCTCATCCTTCTCGCAAGTGAATTACATTTACAGTATGTTGCTAAGTGATGATCTCTTTGCCAAGGGAAATAGATCTTTCCTCTTTATCCTGCCTAGACCCCTCATCACAATTAAATCTCCCTTCAATCTCTTTGTTCTAAAGCTTCTTCAATCTCTCCTCTCAATACATTTTTCCAGCCTTTGTAATATCTTTGCACATCTCCTTTGCACCCTTGCAAATGCTGCAGATCCTTCTTACAATGGGTGACCAGAACAATAAGTAGTACCCCAACAAGACTTATGTCCATTAGAGCCAGACCATTCAGTCATGCGGTTAGAATGATCTTCCTCGCTCAAAACTGAGTAGGAATTTGAAACAATATTCTCTAAAAGGCAGTTGATATGCAGCAACTCCAACTTTTAAGTAGGAGGTTGATAGTATTTTTTGTTGGCAAGAGTATTAGGAGATATGGAATAAATAGGCAGATAACTGAGACAGAGTACAAACCAGCCATAAATAAGTTAATGGATTCAAAGAGTTGAATGTCCCAAGAAAAAAAACACCACATTCCAGGAAAAATAAACTACAGCATTAATTCCACAATGCCAAACTCAAAAATTGACTCAGACAAAGGTTTAAAAGGACAGTAAATAATTAAGCAATAACTATCAGGAAGATTAAAGTGATCTTAAGCAGAAGCATTCAAGTAATATCCTGTGCTTGTCAAATCATTCCATTCTCTTTAGAAGCATGCCAGTTCAACAAAAAGCTACTGTTAATCAATCCTATTATAATGTTCAAACACTCTTCGTATATTACTGGAAATCATTTACTTTCTAACTTGGGTTTTCTTTTACTCAGTCAATCAATAACCTTAGTTAATATCACTCCTCAAATCTCTTCACCAACTGCTATTGTAAACAAGCCAGGATTAATGGCTGCAGTGACCAGACATTCGACCAGAAGTCTTGGTGTCCAGAAGCAGGAACAGCAAGAATAACATGATTTTATTTAATATGCTGGAGAAGTAGAAACAGTGAAACGGCCATACTTATTCCTTCTTTGCCCCAAAGTGAAAACACAACCTGATTATTTATACAAATGGCAGCTTGTGAGCCACAATGCAGAGAGCATACAGAAATTAGAATGTCGCACCTTAGGCACCTTCCCATTTGCTGCCTTTTTAAACCACCTGGTAGTTTTTGTGGGGATACCAGATCAATTTCAGGAGTTCGCCACAGCTGGATTTAAGCTCATCACTCCTGGTTTGTTCTGTCGATAACTCTATAATCAAAAATACTTCTGGCATTAACCATGTTTTCTAGCCACTGATGGAACCAGTGCTGGATTAAGTACCTTCTCCAGGCATTATCTGCAAACTATAACTTAAAAACAACCTTACAGCTCTTTTTAAATGTGTTGGATCTCAAATGGAATCAGTATGACATTATAAATGGGATGGTTCCTACAGCACTCAGGCACTGTGTCTCAGTAACATGCCACTATAAACAGGCCATAAAATATGAAGAACTCAACAATATGTCAACATTTACAAAATACTTACATGCCACAATTCCACCTCACTTAATTACTAACACATTCACCGGCAATTTTCAAACAGACCATTCATATCATCTGCAATCAACTTTATTAAAAGGGAAATATATTCTCCTTGGTTGTCAATAGCCCTGAGCGAGTTCAAGTAAGGTAGCAGCACACAAACAGCATTTGAGTTTTATGCTTTCAAATGCTTGACTAAGGCAACCTTTCACAAGGCAGACTGTACACAATTTACTGTTTAGTGGCACCATCAAGTTCCTCTCCAGCGATATCATCAAAAAGAACAAGGAGCTGCAGGCAACATCCATGTCATTGGAGACAACCTGATGTTGTTGTTGACAAGCAGACTTCGGACTGAAAGTTTGTTTCAGACGATCACTGACCAACACTGACCAGAAGTACACTGTAGATGACATCAGTTGCCCTACATCCGCTCCCCAGGGGGCACTGCTTCATGGTGTTCAGAACATCGTGGGAACCCTGCTCTGCTGGAATTCTTCACAGGAATGAAACAAAATTTTTTTAAAAACTTGCAGAGCAGCTTTTGTGTCTTGTTCAGGAAATCTCAAAATAATTTTGAGCTAATG
Source organism: Pristis pectinata (assembly GCF_009764475.1). Classification (NCBI taxonomy): domain Eukaryota; kingdom Metazoa; phylum Chordata; class Chondrichthyes; order Rhinopristiformes; family Pristidae; genus Pristis; species Pristis pectinata. The sequence continues at coordinate 6,974,914 of NC_067427.1, read as the reverse complement.
AAGCACTATTGTAATGTGGCAAATGCAATGACCAATTTGCACATGGGAAGTTCTTATAAACAACTATGTGATTAGGATCATATGATTTATTTTAGAACTATTGACCGAGACAAATATTGCCCATAACACCAGGATTAATTTCTCTTTATTTGTTCCAAGTTAATTTGCATGGACTTATTAGGGATAACCAGCATGGCTTTGAGTTATTTTTGAGGAGGTGATTGGTTGATGAGGGTAGGGCAGCGGATGTCGTCTACACAGACTATAATAAAGCATCTATATTAATGACTTGGATGAAAAGATACGAGGAATAGTAAGTTTACAGATGACACTAAAATAAATGGTGTCATAGACAGTGAAGATGAAAATGTAGGTGGGTTAATTAGCAAGTTTGCAGATGATACTAAAACTGGCTGAGTTGTAGATTGTGAGGAAGCTTGTCGAACGATACAGCAGGATATAGATCGATTGCAAATATGGGTGGAGAAAAGGCAGATGGAGGTTAATCCGGACAAGTGTGAAGTGTTGCAAAAAGTAAACTGTAAATGGCAGGACTCTTAAGAGCAGAAGGATCTTGGGGTGCAAATCCATAGCTCCCTGAAAGTGGCAACACAAGCAGATGGATGGTAAAGAAGGCACACGGCATACTTGCCTTTATCAGTTGGGGCACTGAGTATAAAAACTGGCAAGTCATGTTGCAGCTGTACAAAACTTTGGTTAAGCCACATTTGGAGTATCATATGCAGTCCTGCACATCGCATTACAGGAAGGATGTGGTGGCTAGGGAGAGGGTGCAGGAGGTTCACCAGGATATTGCCTGGATTAGAGAGTGTTAGCTGTAAAGAGGTTGGACAAACTTGAATTGTTTTCTCTGGAGTATCAGAGGCTGAGGGGCGACCTGATGGAAGTTTATAAAATTATGGGAGGTGTAGATAAGGTAGATAGTCTTTTTCCCCAGTGTGGAAATGTCAAATAGTAGAGGGCACAAATTTAAGGTGAGAGAGGGAAACTTTAAAGGAGATTTGCGAGATAAGTTTTATTTTTTGTTTTACACAGAGAGTGGTAGGTGCCAGGGGAGGTGGTGGCAGCAAATAAGATAGCAACATTTAAGAGGTATTTAGACAGGCACATGAACAGGTTGGGAATGGAGGGATATAGACCACGTGGAGGCAGATGGAATTAGTTCAAATTGGCATCGTGGTCGGCATAGACATGGTGAATTGAAGGGCCTGTTCCTGTGCTTCACTGTTCTATGAACATCCAAATGAAAGCTGTCATAGGTTATCAGTGAATTTTCCTATGACTAAACAAGCAAGAACTATTCAAAATGGCTAAAGAGAAGAGAAATGGCAATCTACACAGAGACAGGTAAGTGGATATTCTAGATAAACCATTTTTAACACTACTTACAAAAAAAAGGGAAAAAACATTTCCAAAACACTAAGATTGCCAGGATGACGTATTACTAAAATATTGTGCATAAACTTTCAGTCTTCCACGTTATAAAAGCAATGCCAGAAGTTGAATAAAAATACCCTGTTAACTTTACAGAATTGTATTTTGGCAACATTTCTGAGCTTACCCATTTTAAATTGCATTCAGTATAATAATTTTGGACAGAACATCTTGCAGCTGGAGAAATGGCGACTCCACATCGGAAGGACGTAACAGCTGGCTTGATAGGCACCTCATCCTCAACCGTTCACTCACTCCACCACCGATGCACAGTAGCAGCAGTTTGTACCATTTACAGGAGGTACTACAGCAGCTCACCAAGACTCCTCAGACAGCACCTTCCAAACCCACCACCTCTACCAGCTAGAAGGACAAAGGCAGCAAAAGCATGGGGAACACCACCGCCTGGAAGTTGCCCTCCAAGCCACACACTGCCCTGACTTGGAAATATGATTGCCGTTCCTTCACCATCGCTGGGTCAAGATCCTGGAACTCTCTCCCTAACAGCTTTGCGGGTATGCACACACCTCAACGACTGCAGCGGTTCAAGAAGGGAGCTCACCACCACCTTCTCAATAAGGAAAGGTAATTAAATGCTGGCTCAGCCGACATCCCTTGAATGAATAGAAAGCAGTCAAACCAAGAAGTCATGATCTACAGGACACAGTTACCACATACTCATAAGAGATGTGGAAAAAGTTACTGGAAGACAACCCTAAACTAGCTGCAATGGTTTACTTCAAGCATTGTTGCAAAATAAATGTATTTTAAAAAAAGCAAGTTTTTGATTTTGCAATCTTTACACTTTCAATCTTCACCAAGACCATAATTATTGTCTACAACTTAAAAGTGATAGAGAGCCAATTTTTCTTAAAACAAAATTGGCATAAAATAGATGGGTTTTACTTGATTATGTTCATGTTTAGCCAAGCAATGCTTGTATCAGATTGATAACCAATTGAGTTTTTCAGCTGTGATTGTCTAAAGTACTGATTAATGCTTTAAGCATTGCAGTATTTCTGCATGAAGATGAAAATTAGTTTTCCAGTCAAGAGCTACAAAATTGAAATTTTTGCACATTGCATCGTTCTTAAATTTATAGTTTTGAATTTCTTTTGATAGATTTCGTTTTATTTTGCATCAAAATTTGTCAAAGGACTTCAAAGTCATTTGTTTTTAAATGTAATTAGTGCATAGTAGACAAAAAGAACAGTAAGTAACAAGCACCCAGAGAGGGACATGAATCGACTGCTAATCTGTGTTGGCTGAGTGGGGAACGTAGGCTATTGTTATGGAATATTTTATAGCCAACTAACCTTATAAGTCCCATCCTTAAGACATATAACACAATATGGAACTTTCTCGAAGCCAATCAAATCATCAGCCTGGTGCACAAGATCTGGAAAAGGGCTTGAATTTTTGATTATTCTGATTTGGAGGTGAGAAAAAATTTAGCATATCAAACTCCTCTACTTCTGAAGAAGGCTAAGGAAATTCAGCATGTCCCTGATGACTGTCACCTATTTTTACAGATGCACCATAGAAAACATCCTATCCGGATGCATCACAGCTTGGTACAGCAGCTGCTCCACCCAAAACTGCAAGAAGTTGAAGAGAGAGTTGTGAACACAGCCCAGTCCATCATGCAAACCAGCCTTCCCTACATTGACTCAGGAAATCAAGGACTCCTCCCACCCTGGTCATTCTTTCTTCTCCCCCCTCCTATTGGGCAGAAGATACAAAAGCTTGAAAATACATACCACCAGGCTCAAGGACAGCTTCTATCCTGCTGTTATAAGACTCTTGAATGGACATCTTATACGATAAAGATGAATTCTTGATCTCTCAATCTAACCTCGTCATGGCCCTTGTACTTTATTTTTGTCTACCTGCACTGCACTTTCTCTAACTGTAGCACTATATTATACATTGAGATAGTACAAAAGGGGTTAAAAAAAAATGTATGGAACAATCTATCTGGATGGCATGCAAATAAAAGCTTTTCACTGCATCTTGGTACATGTGACAAGAAAAAAAAACAATTACCAGTAATTTCTATATCGCTAATCCGATGTTTCCTCAAAGAAGGCGTCCATAATTGGATCAAATATCTCAAAACTGATGGGTTCTAAAACAGAGAAACCAAAGTGGCTGAACAAGAAAACCAAGATTTAACAAACTTCCGATCACTTAAAATGGTTCTAGCTTAACAAATGGTATTGAGCTTCTGTTTGCAATCCTGTGCAAAAGGTGACAGGAGTTCACAATACTCCATAATGTGACAAGCCTTCCATGGGAAAGGGAATGTTTGGCCATCAATGAAACATGAAGGAAAGCAGCTCTGTATAAAAATTATACTAATACAGTGAGAATGCATCAAATAAAGTGGAAGTGACAATTTCAAGTTGAAACAAATTTCACTGTACATACTTTGATGGAATGGAGAAGTTATTATATAAAGAACATCAGTGACTTAAATTACCCATTCTCAATCCTTACTGATTTGCACTTCAAGATTATACTTACACAAATCTCAGAATGGACTTGCAGCCATGAAACAATTCACTCCTGTGGAAGGGATTTACGCTTAAGAGGAAGAACTAGAAATACGTGATCTGTGACAATTGATCTATCACCATCTCTACAGTGATGATTCACTTGTGCAAAATAGCGACAAACGGTTGTGAGTAGTTACATACTCAAAATACTATTTCCACAGACAAAAGAAGCGAAGTCTTCTCCAGCCAAACTTGAAAATTTCACACCAAAATAATCATTTCTCACCATTTTCATTTCCAAGATATGTAAATAAATCAGCAAATGATCTTATGAAAGGCAAAGATGAGTCAGCGAGCAGTGAAAAGATATGCAGATTTAAGATAGTTCAGCTTGCACATGCAAAAGTATAGCACCCTGCTGACCCTGTTGGATCTATAGAACTAATCTCCTTTCTAATCTAACCTGGCAAAACAAGTCACTTTCCTCCTTGTTTGTTCTGCTTGATTTTGGTATACTGATGCCTCTGCCCAAGTAAAGATGCTATAAAAAGCTGGCGGGCCTTCGAGTTGATGGGGGCCTCTTGCGCTGGTAGTATGCCAATGATTGTTAGTGGTAAATTCCACTACATTAGCACAGCAGCAATGATAGCCTGTGCCAAAGTCAAGATGGTACACTTGACTTTGTACCATCAAGTGAAACAGAACATGTGAAGGAAATGCAAATGTTATGTTTCTGCAGTTTTAGTACTTTTTGATGGCCCTGTTAGGAAGCTGTTTTCGAAGCTTGCAACTACGTTAGAGTGTGGTGTACGAACTGCGGGGGGTGTCATCATTCAGATTCATGCTGCCAGGTACCACAACTGAATTACAGAGAAAATGACTGCTTTATTGAGTCGTCCATGGAACCACAGCCTAGCAAGAAATCAATGCCTTAGAAAAGGAAGAGAGCAGCAGTAACAATTGGACAGAAGCAGCAAAATTATAAAACCAAAAGGAGGTCAATATTTACAAGCTCAAAAATACTGCAAAAGCTTTTTGTTGCTCCCGTCAGCAGAAATTTACTCAGCCGCAAAATTTTAATCATTTTAGTTGTGACTTAGTGTTAGAAGTCACCACCCCCACACCTCTTCCTGCACCAAAGTTTAGAACAAAATCTAGGTTGCAGGACTAAGGAGGTGCTGTACTGTTGCCAATGTTGTCTTTTCAATGAGGGTTTAAACTGAGGCCATTTTGCGCTCTCATGTAGATAACCCAACAACAATTTCTTAAGTAGAGCAGTTTAGTTCTCCCGCATTCTCCTGGCAATATTATCCCCCAACTAATCACTAAGGCAAATTATAGGGCCAGCATTATATTGCTGTACGTGATAGATGCTGTGCATATAATGTAGAATAACGACTGAACTTCAAAAATACTGAATTTACTGTAAAACACTTTGGGATGTCCTAAGGTTATGAGAGTTGCAATGAGATTGGGACATTCTAATTAAAAACCAAAAGCATCCTGTACTTGCACCATATACAAAAATAAAAATTCCAACACATTTCACTAAACAACTGGAAACAGAAGTAACATTTCTAGGACACTGTCTTAGAACAGTAGTAACTCTTACTCCTTACAGTCCTGATGCAGGGTTTCGACCTGAAATGTTGACAATTTCTCCCCCCCCAACAGATGCTGCTCCGCTCACTGAGTTCCTCCAGCAGATTGTTTGTTGCTCCAGAAATAGCATAAACTTGCCAAGAAATTGGACAGTAACTATAGGGGCACATTAGTTGATTCATGGTAGCCCAAGAAAAAAAAAGAAACATTTGTTTGTAGGCCCACCGTGAGGAACATCAGTAGGATGTGAAGTCCAAGGCTGCCGAACTGGCCCAGCACAATCAATACCTTTCCTTCGCATGCTGCGACATTATGGAAAATCAATTAAGTCTGGGGTCTAAGTAGGATCTGGGAATGTTATAAGGAAAGTGGTGATGGGGAAGGATCTTGAATCAAAAAGGCGGTAGGGAAGGACTGACTGATGAGTGAAGAGTGCCAGGGATCAATGGGGTAGTAGGACTGGTAGTTGGGGAGCATGACTGGTGGATGTTGGGTGATGGGAGAAGTTCAGTAGGTCAGTTTCTATTGGTGGTCTTCGGCTCAGGTAACGTTATCAATCTTCGGATAGATCACTCCAAGGGTAGGAGGCACAGGAAATCCAACCAGCTTTCTTAGCCGAGGATCTACCCAAGTCAGGTTCCTTGCACAGCCTCACAGATGGTTGGCACAGACTATGTACATTCAATTAAAAGTGACAGAAGTGATGGCCATATTGGGTATCACTGCACACGTCCACAGTATGGCATGCGTTAGCACGTCAGTAGCTTAATACCATGTTCTTGCTCTTTCTTCATACCATTTGATGCCTTGTGTGTCTAGAAATCTCTTTCCTAAATATATTCTTCCTTAAATTATTCTCCACAGTCTTTAGCAGTAGAGAATTCCACAGGTTCACCACCCTCTGAGTGAAGTAATTTCTCACTGTTGCAATCCTAAATGTCTTACCCTGCATGCTGAGACTGTGAGCCCTGGTTCCAGGACCCACAGCCAGGGGAATTCCCCTCTCCATTACCAGTCTGTGTAGCCTGTCAGAATTGCGTAATTTCAATGGGATCTCCTCTCATTCTCCTAAACTAGTTACCTTCAGACAACAGCACCACCATCACAGGAATCAGCTTGGTGAACCTTCCCTTCTGAGGCGTTCATCTATTTTTAGGTAAAGACTGCTCACATATCTAAGGGAATGGTCTCACCAAGGCCCTATACAGGATATTATTGCTAGTGTACTCAAAATTTCTTGCAATGAAGGCCAACGTGCCATTTGCCTTCTTAACTGCTTGTTGCACCTGCGTGTTTGCTTTTAGTGACTGATGCACAAGGACACCCAGATCCCTTTGTACTGTATAGTTCTCAATCCATCTCCATTTAGATAATACTCTCCTTTGTTTTTCCTATCAAAATGGAAAACTTGACATTTATCCATGTTTGACAGCATCTGCACACGCATTCAATTTGCTTAAATAGCCCCCAGTCCTTTGTGGAGCCTCCTCACAAGTCACAAATACCGCCAGTTTTGCATCGTCAGCAAACTTTGAAATATTACATTCGGTTCCTCATCCAAATGATTGATGAATAAATAAACACCACCTCTTTTGCAATATTTAGTTTTATAATTTATAGTGTCTTTGCACTGTACTGCTGTCATGAAACAACAAATTTTACGTCATATGTCAAGTGATAATAAATCTGATTCTGATATATACATTGTGAACTGATGGGACCCAAGACCCTATTTCTGTGGTATCTCACTTGTCAGCCCCTGCCATCCTGAAAAGACCCATTTATTCCGACTCTGTATCCTGTCCATTAACCAATTTCCAATCCATGCCAGTATATTCCATACAAATCCATGCTGTAGCGCCTGCTACCACGATGCAAAAGCAAGACACTAGTCAGTGGGCTGCAGAACAGAAACTGATTTATTTTCCCGCCTTGCGCGGGCCTTTTAAGAGGAACGGTTCCCGCCCACTGAAAACGGAAATGACGTATGCGCTACATCATCAAACTTTTCCCGCACGCGGGTTCTCCCCGTCACTTGGGGGAAGACGAAGGCCCAACGCTATCTTGGGCCTCACCGCTCCGACGATGTGCGACCCGACCGCCGAGCCGGTTCGCTTGCTCAGATGGTGAGTCGCTACACAACCCCCCACCCCCCCAGTACCGGCGATATGGTTCCCAAGGTTCGCGGGCTGTGCTAGCCATTGCTTAGGAGGTCGGCCTCTGCGTCACAGTGTTGGGACCTCGACCAGTTGTTGTAGATCTAAATGGGCCGGTTTGAGGCAGTCCCTCATGAAGACCTCTTCCTTGCCCCCAGTGTCCAAAATAAAGGTGGACTCATTATTCCTGATGACCCGGAACGGCCCCTCGTATGGTCGTTGCAATGGTGCCCAGGGTGTGCTCCTGCGAACAAAAATGAACTTACAGTCTCGTAGTTCCTTGGGCTCACAGGATGGGGCTTGACCATGCTGCGAGGTGGGAATCGGTGCCAAGCTGCCGAGCCTCTCGCACAGTCTTTCCAGGACTACTGTGGGTTGTTTCTCTTGGCCACAAAGGGCAGGTATGAAATCCCCTGGGATGACCAGGGGCGCACCGTACACGAGTTCAGCTGACGAAGCGTGGAGGTCTTCCTTGGGGGCAGTGCGTATGCCGAGCAGGACCCAAGGCAGTTCATCAACCCAGTTAGGACCTTTCAGGCGGGCCATCAGGGCTGATTTCAGATGGCGGTGGAAACGTTCCACCAACCCGTTTGATTGAGGGTGGTAGGCCGTGGTGGTGTGCAGCTGCGTCCCTAGCACATTCACTAATGCAGACCAGAGGCTGGAAGTAAACTGGGTGCCCTTGTCTGAAGTGATGTGGGCCGGAACACCAAAACGTGAGATCCAAGTTGCGAGCAGCACCCGGGCGCAGGAATCAGTCGTGATGTTGGATAGAGGGGTTGCCTCTGGCCACGTCGTGAACCGGTCCACGATGGTAAGGAGGTATCGGGCTCCTCTTGAAACTGGCAGAGGACCAACTAGGTCGACGTGGATGTGGTTGAACCTTCTACGGGTAGGCTCGAACTGCTGTGGCGGGACCTTGGCGTGTCGTTGGATTTTTGATGTCTAGCAGTGGGGACGAGTCCTGGCCCACTGACTGACCTGTTTGCGCAGGCCATGCCAGACAAACTTGCTGGCGACCAGTTGAACAGTTGATCTGATGGACAGGTGCGCCAACCCATGTACTGAGTCGAAAACGCGTCTCCGCCAGGCTGCAGGAACCATAGGGCAGGGTTGACCTGTTGCGATGTCGCAAAGGAGGGTCTGCTGACCTGGACCGACTAAGAAATCTTGGAGCTGCAGGCCCAAGACTGCGGTTCTGTAGCTGGGCAGCTCGTCGTTGGCTTGCTGTGCATCAGCCAGGGCCGTGTAGTCAACACCCAGGGACAGGCTGTGGATGGCCAGTCTGGAAAGCGTGTCAGCAACGACATTGTCCTTCCCGGAGACATGTTGGATATCCATTGTGCATTCCGAAATGTAGGACAGATGTCGCTGCTGACGAGCTGACCAGGGATCGGAGACCTTGGAGAAGGCGAAGGACAAAGGCTTATGGTCAGTGAAAGCGGGGAAAGGCCTACCTTCTAAAAAGTACCGGAAATACCGGACCGCCAGGTACAGCGCTAGAAGTTCCCGATCAAAAGCGCTGTATTTCAGTTGGGGTGGTCTAAGGTGCCTGCTGAAAAATGCCAAGGGTTGCCAATGGCCTTCCATTAGTTGTTCCAGTACTCCACCAACCACTGTGTTGGATGTATCCACCGTGAGGGCGGTTGGGACTTCTGTCCTAGGGTGTACCAGCATCGCGGCATCTGCCAGGGCGCCCTTGGCCTTAACGAAGGCAGCCGCAGCCTCGTCGTTCCAGGCAATGTCCTTGCCCTTGCCAGACATCAGCGAGAACAAAGGGCACATGATACGGGCTGCTGCCGGGATGAACCGATGGTAAAAGTTGACCATCCCCAGGAATTCCTGCAGGCCTTTGACCATGTTAGGACGGGCAAAATGGCAGATAGCATTTACCTTGGCGGGTAGGGGCGTTGCTCCTTCGCTGGTGATTCTGTGGCCAAGGAAAGCGATAGAGCCAAGTCCAAATCGGCACTTGGCCAGGTTGATAGTGAGACTGAAATCACGGAGATGGGAGTACAGTTGGCGGAGGTGGGAAAGGTGTTCTTGGCGGTCACGGCTAGCGATTAGTATGTCATCTAAGTAAATGAACACGAAGTCCAGGTCTCAGCCTACCGCATCCATCAGCCGCTAGAAAGTCTGCGCGGAGTTCTTAAGGCCAAACGGCATTCGAAGGAATTCGAAGAGGCCGAGTGGAGTGATAAGCGCAGTTTTGGGGACGTCGTCAGGGTGGACCGGGATTTGGTGGTATCCCTGGACGAGGTCCACCTTGGAGAAGATGTGGGCCCCGTGTAGGTTCGCCGCAAAGTCCTGGATGTGAGGGATGGGGTAGCGGTCCGGGGTGGTGGCGTCATTCAGCTTGCGGTAGTCGCCACAGGGCCTCTACCCGCCGGTGGCTTTGGGGACCATGTGCAGGGGGGAGGCCCGGGGCTGCTGACCTGCGAACAATCCCCAGCTCCTCCATGTGGCGGAACTCTTCCTTTGCCAGGCGGAGCTTGTCTGGATGTAGTTGTCGTGCTCGGGCATGAAGGGGTGGCCCTGTGGTAATGCACCCTGTGTTTGGGCATCGAATTTGTAAACTGAGGTGCCAAAACCGATGGGAACTCAGCTAGGAGCTTGGTGAACTCGTTGCTAGACAGGGGAACGGAGTCCAGGCGCGGAGCTGGTAGGCTGGCTTCTCCCAGGGGGTAGGTTTGGAAGGTTCTGGAGTGCTCTAGCCGCTTCCCTCGCAGGTTGACTAACAGGCTGTGGGCCCGAAGGAAATCGGCTCCCAGGAGTGGCCGGGCGATGGCGGCAAGGGTAAATTTGAACTGTACGGGTACTGAAAGTCCGTATCGTTGTGCCATTTGCAGCATTTGAGTACAGGACCTCGTTGCCTGTTACGAGTGTCGCGGCCGGTCAGGGGCAAAATACTGACCTCTGCTCCAGTATCGACGAGGAAACGACGCCCGGACTGCTTGTCCCAAACGAATAGGAGGCTGTGTTGGCGGCCAGCTGTCATAGTCATCAGCGACGGCTGGCCCTGGCGTTCCCCTGAAACTTGCAGGGTGGGCGGCGTCGACGGGCCTCCGCGCCCCACCTCTGATGGTAGAAACACAGCTGGTTGCCAGTGTCGTCGTCTGTGTTTCTGGGGTGTGGTCGCTCGGTTGCTGGGACTGGTTTAGGTAGGCATTGGGCTCACGGCCTGGCGATTTGGCCGACGGACGACCTGCTCTCGCGTTTGGCCTTCCACAGGACATCTGCCCGGGCAGCTACCTCACGTGGATTGCTGAAATCGGCGTCGGCCAACAGCAGGTAAATGTCATCGGGTAGTTGTTCGAGGAAGGCCTGTTCGAACATTAGGCAAGGCTCGTGTCCCTCAGCCAAGGCCAGCACCTCGTTCATTAGGGCCGATGGGGATCTGTCCCCCAGGCCATCGAGATGAAGCAGGTGGCCGAAGGTCCGAATGTCTTTGAAAGCCAGGTACTCATCCTCCTCCGGAGGAGACTGGATGAAGACTCCGACCTGGGCGGCTGTCTCCTGGTCCAGAGAGCTGACCACGTGGTAGTACTTTGTGGAGTCGGAGGTGATCTGCCAAGGTTGGAATTGTGCTTCAGCCTGGTCGAACCATACGCTGGGCCGAAGCGTCCAAAAGGTGGGCAGCTTGAGTGCCGCTGCTTTGTCGTCCATTGTGCGGGTCCAAAATCCGTTTGGACCGTCGGGGTCACCAATGTAGCGGCTGCTACCATGATGCGAAAGCAAGACTCTAGTCGGTGGGCTGCAGAACAAAAACTGATTTATTTTCCTGCCTTGCGCAGACCTTTTAAGAGGAACGGTTCCCGCCCACCGAAAATGGAAATGACGTATGCGCTACGTCATCAAACTTCTCCCGCGCGCAGGTTCTCCCCGTCGCCTGGGGAAGACGAAGGCCCAACGCCATCTTGGGCCTCGGCGCTCTGACAACGCGCGACCCGACCGCCGAGCCGGTTCACTTGCTCAGACGGTGAGTTGCTACAATGTAATTTAATTCTGCACACAGACCGCCTACGTGTGACTATATCAAAGGCCTTTGAAAATCCAGATACACCACATCTAGTTTTTTTTCTCCTTACCGGTTCTCACTGCTGGATTACAGCTGTCACCAAGTTCAAAAGCAGAATTTCATGGTGTGTACAAATTACAATAAACAATAAGGTTTTATATATACACAAGTGAGTTTTTTTTTTAAAAATACTTTAATAGGATAAAAAGAGTAGCCTTTCTGAATTCTTTGTTATTTGACAGGAAACAAAATAGATGAACTACAAAATTATCAGCTAGACTTGTGTGTGGGTGATGGTAGAATCAAGTAAGAGGAGGAATGAATATTGGAATTTCAAGTCTATGCCTTTCAGAATATTATTCAGCTGCTACATTGGACACATACTGATAGCACAAAATACTACTGATGCAGTTGTTGAAATTTTAACGCCTGTAATTTTTTTCCATCTTTAAAGTACCATGGCCACAAATCTTTATCAGTTGTTGCTTCTTCACTACATGTTGTTTGAAGGATAAAAAGGCAAAGAAGACAACTTTGATGGGTGATAACATATTTATGTGACAAACAAGCTTTGACTGCCTTGATTGCTCACATTCCCTAGACATTGCCAGTCAGTGGGGTTAGATGCAGAAACAGCTGAAGTCCTGTCTTGCTTCATGGTCATACATTATTACTGACAGAACCGATAGAACCAAGGAATCTTACTACCCTGGTAACTTTCATTTCTGAAATGTAAAAGAATTGTCAAAATGGCAGAATATGGAACAAAGGAGCCATTCTGACAAAAGGCTTCCACAATCACAATTTATATTCAAAGCCAGCAAAGCCCTATTATCTAAAAAGGATTAAACTGTTAATAAATACAGTCTTTGTTTAGAATTGGGAGCAAAGCCAAGTATTTGCAAACCTGTTAACTTTTTTCCTCTTTGTTGTATGTACTCCACTTCCATTTGAGAATTGATATGCAAATAAATTTAGGACAAATAAAAATTAAAAACGCTAATGTGGCCTCTTTAATTCAATATCTTGGAATGGAGACAAATACTTTTGCATAGTGAAAAATAAATTGCATTTCACTGCCAATCACATTTACTGAGTGTAAAGTCTTCCAAACAGGTAACAATATGGAGAGACAATACATCCTATGCCCAAATGTATTGCCTTAGACTGGAAGAATGCTGGGTAGAATCAACACATTCATTCAATGCTGCTCCTTCACTTCAGCCAAGTCAGAAGGCAGTTATAAACAGGGTCAATTTGACAGCCTGAGTTGTATCAAAATTCAGAACTTGAGTCTTGTGGGCAAAAAGATTCAATTTTCTACAATGTAAGACATATGCTATAATTAGTCAAATGCAACATTATTGTTTTCTGTAGTTACTCAATTCTGGGGAAAAAAATTACAATATAGAAAAAGCAGGTCAGTGAAGTTGAAAGCACAGACAGATGGTGTGGTGATACATTTGGTTAACATTCAAGTCCACCGAGGCATAAACTAACAACATGTGGGTTCATACCAGGATTCCCCACACAACTCTAGATCTTGGTATTAACCACATCATGAATTTTCTGAGTAAAATTTATCATTTTCTTTTGATTGTGGGGGTGATGGGGGAAGTAAACAGAAGCTTGCAACTTAGGTTTCCAACAAGTCAAGTTCAAGCTGTCTATAAGAAAGAGCTTGGTGTAATAGTTATTCGCATTTGATGTCCATACCAGATAAAATACGCATTCTACAGAAATGGCTAGAAATTACTGTGCAGTGCCAACAAGGCCTTGAAACTTCTACCCTGAAGATTTATAGGTTTGAGATAGACATGCAAATTGTTCATAGATCTTCAGGAATGTACTTATTAATACTTATTTTAAATGTCATTTAATAGGTATTTCTCCATCTTCTCTGCTACTGAAAACAGACTTGTTCTCTCTCAGTTCTGACAGTCTTGGCCCCATAACTTTTCTTCTTCCACAGATACCGACTGACCTGCTGCATTTTTTGTTTTTATTGAACCCAAATTGTACTGAGAAGCCCAAAGACAAAGTAGCTGCAATTAGCCGATCTGACATCAGCCATTTTGGGAATGTTAACACCTTCATATCAAGAAGCTCCTGTAGTTGTTCTAATCAAAAGTGTGATTTATAAACCATCAATGCAAATAGGGAAAAATTGCAAATGCTGAAAAACCTAGTCAAAACGGAAAATATTAGAGGCATTGAAAAGATCAGTAAATACATGGAAGATAAGGCTGTGTAACAAGTGTTAATCATTGTTCAATCCTGAAAAAGGCTCACGTTTCACATACTATCTGTTCTATTCCCTCCACAGAAGCTGACCTGGAGTGTTTCCAACATATGCTACAGCAATTCCTGATACTCTTCTACCTAGTTTACAATTTGTTAACTATCATTTTTCCACTTTGACTAGGCAGAGAGAAGAACCTGATGCTTTCAAATGCATGCGAAAGACAGCTGTAAAACCACAAGATACATCACCATTTTAAATTCTCTGTGGTAAATACCTAAATACTTTGTGGGGATTATCTAAAACCTTAAGTTTTAGGTTTCCAGGTTAGCAAAGTGAGCTGGAGAAACCTTACCCCTTTATCAAGTTTTTCGTACTCAAGTCTCTTTGGTTGCACAAAGGATCTGCATCAAAGTGAAATCTGCTATTTGGTCTTCACATTACAACTGTATCTATTCTATTAAAAACATCAAATTCTTTCATTATAACACTTCACATATTCATCCCTGTTTGTTCTTTGTCCAGGTTTTTTTTGTACATCTCCTAGGTAACAGGACATATCTCTATACAACAAAAACACATCTGGTCAAGAACTAGTGCTCTCTCATAGGGTTAGCTCCATCACAAAGTACAGGATACATTAATTATAATAGTCAGTTCCCAAATTCCAGATTTAATAATTCCAATGAGGTTTGAAAAAAATGCAATTGCCAGTTTCGTTTACTGAAAGATCAAATTATGTCTTTGATCAAAAGATTAAATTTGACTTTTTTTTCTTTCATTTAATTAGAAACATTGTTCATTTGATTGAAAAATAACTGGGTTATTCTTTCCTGGAGATCTGCAGGTTTGACATAGACATGCAAATTGTTCATAGATCTTCAGGAGTGTATTTATGACACCTGTCACCTGTTTCACACTGTTAATGAGACACGTGCATAATGTATGGCTAGGAATCTCTACCCTCACCAATTAACCGAAATACTGATTCTAGAATTTGAAAGAAGAGGGTTCTTCCAAAGTTGCACTGAATAGCTCCAGGAAATAACAGTGCTGCTTGAGGGAGGAAAAGAATGAAGAGAAAAGACTGAATTCATCACAAGAGTAGCCCAGTTACTCAGTTAGAATACCATCTACCTGCCTGCATTCTAGGTAACCTATTGCTTAACAACAACCTATCAATCTTAATTTTTTAATGACCTAACTTTTTGGGGGAAACTAGTTCCAAACTTCTACAATCCTTTTTGACGAGGAGTGTAGCCTGACCCTTAAGTTTAAAGGGGTATATTGGAAATACTTGGCAGGTCAGGTGCCATCGGGCAGAAGAGAAACAGAATGAACATTTCACGTCAATGACCTTTCAATAGATCCACAAATGAAATATGGAAGATAAACCCAAAATGGTTTTTCTCTCCATAGTTGCTGCCTGATCCGCTAAGTATTTTCAACATTTTCCACTTTTGTTTCTAATTTTACAACTTTCCCCTGTTCTGATACCACCAAAGGAAACAGATCCTCTTAATCCACCTCATTAACTCCTCTAATCATCAGGAACACCTCATATGGACCACCAGTTAGGGAAATACCCGCACAGTTTTGGCAATGTGGTCTTACAAGTTAACCCGCAAACCCCTCGATATCACTCTGGTGAGCCGGTGTTGGCCTCTTCCAGGGCCAGATCTCCTAGATCCAATCTTTCCCCTTGTCTGTATCGCAAGAATTTTCTGAACCGCGTTGATGACTATGTATTATACGAAAGAAGCTGAATCACAAAAAGTTTTGAGTGTCAATTTGGAAGCAAATGCAAATCAAAGTCTGATGCACAACTGACTCTACAGAATTTCATTCTGCAAGTCTACTTTAATTTTAATTTATGCTGAATTCAGCTTAAAGTTACAATTTTTGTTGACATGTTAGCTGCCTTAGATTAACATATTAGCTGCTGTAAGATTCTGATTGTATTACAGTATTTGCCATGCTAAACTTATCTAGTTTTGGTGTTAAAAGGTTTGAAATGTATTTGCAAATGACAGCATTCAAGGTCAGTTTATCCTTGGTTATTGGATGCTGCAAAGCAAACTATGTCGAGAGGTACAACTTGCACATTATAGGACTTAACAATGAGTTTACAGGTATATCTGTTCAAGTATAGCATAAAAAAATTATCTCACAACAGGGTATTGAGTAAAAAAAATCCTAGATATTAACACTTCAGGGCAGCAGTGGAACACTTTCAAGCATTATTTGGAACCAAGTCATAAATAGGTCTCCAATCTTACAAGTGCAAGAGCACCTAATTCAATTCAGCTGTAATCTTGGTACGTCAATCTATTCTGCAAAACCAACTGTCAGATTTAGCTGTGACTCGTGTGCCATAGATTGGAGTTACTCTTTGAATCAGCAATTAAAAATGTGGCAACTTCAAGCTGAACTGTTACCAAGCCCTGTCAAGAAAAATAATGTGGCTTCAATGCTCAACAGCAATAAATCCTCTTGGTGAAGTACAGTCAACACTCCAGCTCCTGATGGAGTCATCAAAATCACCCAAGAACATTAAAAACATGAACTTCTCAAATCTGCTCACAAATGGAGATCACAATGTAAAAACAGGTTGTGAATATAATTGATCAGGATCTATTAGAACAATACAGCACAATACAGGCCCTTCGGCCTTCCATGTTGTTCCAACCTTCAAACCACTCCTAAGACTATCTAACCCCTTCCTCCCACATATCCCTCTGTCTTAAATTCCTCCATATGCTTATCTAACAATCTCTTGAACTTGACCAATGTATCACCCTCCACCACCACCCCAGACAGCGCATTCCATGCGCCAACCACTCTCTGGGTGAAAAACTTCCCTCTGACGTCTCCCTTGAACTTCCCACACATTACCTTAAAGCCATGCCCTCTTGTATCGAGCATTGGTGCCCTGGGAAAGAGGCGCTGGCTGTCTATTAGATCAAACAAGTGCAGATAAGCTTTCAAGTATTGGGATCCTACCACTAGAGGTCCTCAATGAGCCACAGAGAAGGTAAGGTTTAAATTAAGCAGAATAAAATTGATCGTGCAACATTTTGATTTACTTTTGCAGGTCCCGCTGGTTTTGAATACTCTACAGTAATGTTCAACAGACTGGCAACTATTGGAACAATGGAATTTGTTTAAAACAACAGCACGTGAAAATGACAGGCAGGTAAAGATGAGCCAGTCCATCAAACCCGCGCCATACAGGCTTCATCCTATTGAACTTCACAGTGATCCCACAGGCTCCCATCAATCACAGTCACAAACTCCCAGGAGAGGAACACGATAAATTTAAATAAAAATGTCTAATTCAGAGGGAATAAACCTGGAAATTTCTCTCCAATTCCTGGAATAAATCAGAGTTTCAGGAGACAACAGCAAAAATAAGGCGCATCATCCAATATTCTTTGATAAGCTTCCCTTTAAATTTAAGAATTTTTTAAATTTGACTTACAGCGTGGTAACAGGCCCTTCCGGCCCAATGAGTCCGTGCCGCCCATTTTAAACTCAAATTAACCTACCCGTACGTCTTTGCAATGTGGGAGGAAACCGGAGCACCCGGAGGACACCCACGCAGACACGGGAGAACATACAAACTCCTTACAGACAGCGACGGGAATCGAACCCTGATCGCTGGCGCTGTAATAGCGTCACGCTAACCGCTAGGCTACCGTGCCGCCCTTTTTTTATTCACAGGAACTCATCCAGCTCACTTTATGAATGCATGGGGCAAACGCACATCGGTTGCACGAGCCACAACAAATTCCAAGCATTAATCTGTGAAAAGATAAACCTCCCAACATCATACCAATGTAATATATTCTGATGTCCCCAGATTGTCTACAGTTCATCTACTTCAAGCAGTCCCTTCATCATTTAAAGCACTCAATCCCTCCATGGGATTTGTTCTTCTAAAGCAAAAAGACCCAGCTCTCTAAATTCATTGTGATAACCATGCATCAACCTAGTGATCCTCCTCTAAGTATTCCCCGAGGTTTCCAATATTAGCCACCAAACGTGGACACTGCATTCCTGATGTGGTTTTTATACAAAAGCAATTCTATGCTGTGTTTTAAATTGGATCATCCTGGCACTAGATTCAATTTGCTCTAATGTAGCCTCACTGCTGTTTATGAACTTGTAAAGATTTATTTATGGTAACAACTAGCTCCCTTCCTTTTTTGACAGATTTTAGTTCAAAATCCCATATGGTATATACATGCAATATCTGTTAAGTTGGTGAATTTCAGGAATTTTATATGTTTTTTAATTTATACTCTCATGGAACAGGCCATTGCTTCCAAGGTCAGCATTTATTGGTCATCCCTAATTGTCCTTGAACTGGGTGGCTTGCTAGACCATTTCACAGGGCAGTTAAAAGTTAACAATGTGTGGACCTTGTCAAAGGTATGCTAAAACCAGGAAAGAAGAGCAAGTTTCCTTCCCTAAAGGACATTGGTTACCCACACAAGTTTCTACACCAACCTCGTGGTTTCAACAGTCACGAAATTAATGCTCGCTTTTTAATTTCAGCTTTATTTAACTAACTTGAATTTAAATTCCTCAACCACCAACTTTTATAGATGCACCGTAGAAAGCATCCTATCTGGATGCATCATGGCTTGTTTTGGCAACTGCTCTGCCCGAGACCGCAAGAAACTGCAGAGAGTTGTGGACACAGCTCAGCACATCATGGAAACCAGCCTCCCCTCCAAGGACTCTGCCTATACTTCTTGCTGCCTCAGCAAAGCAGCCAGCATAATCCCACCCACCCCTGGACATTCTCTCTTTGCCCCCCTCCCATTGGGCAGAAGATTCAAAAGCCTGAAAGCACGTACTACCAAATTCAAGGTCAGATTCTATTGAATAGTCCCCTAGCACAATAAAATGGACTCTCGATCTCACAATCTACCTCGTTATGGCCTTGCATCTTATTGTCTGCCTGCACTGCACTTTCTCTGTAACTGTAACATTTTATTCTGCATTCTGTTATTGCTTTACCTTGTAATACCTCAGTGCACTGATATGATGAAATGATCTGTATGGATAGCATGCAAAACAAAGTTTTTCCTCTGTACCTTGGTAAGTGTGACAATAATAAACCAATTTACCAGGCTGTGACATGAACCATCCTTTGTCCATCCCCTGTACAACATACTCACTGTCAATGAGATAGCCTACACAGATGCTGGAACCTTTAAATATTAAGAAATTCATCAAACATGTTTGTGAAACATATGGACACCAGCAGAAGTGTGGATTTCACTTAAAACTCAGAAAACACCAGGCAATCTAAACCCATTCCCGAAAGCCCACACAAATCATGCACCTCCTGAACAGTTAGTTCTGCCCAAGAACGTCATTGTTAAAACTGTTAACTCTTGCCTCATACATGCACGTAGCTCTATTAAGCTCTATCATACCTACACGGTTATTTGTTCTATCTGTGGTAGCCAAACCGCAGAAGCAGTTGCCATATTATTCTATCTAGAATCCACAAGGTCAAATCCCACCATGGGAACTGGGGAGATTTAAATTCAAATAATTAGGAAAAGATGGAATACCAAGCCAGAATCAATAATAGTTTCAATGAAACTACAATTTTTTTCCATAAACCCCATCTGATTCACTAACATACCATTACATAATCTGACCAATATGTGACTCCACACCCATCAATGCAGTTGATCCCGAACTGCTCTCAGAAACAGGCTTGAACACAAATTTCAGGGAACAATTAGGAATGAGCTATAATTGACCAACAATCTCCACATCTTATGGACAAACAAAATACAACTTGGTGCCAACCGTTTTACAACTTCATAAACTGCATGGCTGTAATTTATTTTCTAAAAGGAAAACTAAAAATCTTAAAATGAAATAGTGTTGATCTGGTGTCAGTAACAGATTTAAGGCATCATTAAATTGACCTCTAAACTTCTTGATACAACCTGGGAGAAAATGCCAACAAAATATTCCAGTTTTAAAGTGCCATTACTGCTTTAGGAAATAAACAACCTGAAAAAGGAAAATTTGAAAAACTAGGCTGTGTGCTTTTTCAGTGAAATACTATCTATGCAGACAAACAAAAGAGCCTTGCATACTTTCAAAGGGAAAGGATCAATACTTTCTCCTTTATCACCTTCAGTTTAATAACCCAGTTTACAATGTCAATCCCAGGTGACTACACACACAGCAAAAAATCATTCACTAATTCCTTTTTTCATTTAGTAGACAGACCACAAACCTCTAGTCCCTGTAGTACACTTACAGACATTTTTGCTGTAGTCAATGACAGGTTTTTCACAAGACCGAAAGCTAAGTAGAATTTCATAAGCTAAAAATTATCAGCATTTTGTTAAATCCTTTGGGTACAACACATTTTTTGTTAAAAACAGCAAAAACTGATCTGTATCCAATTAAATCTTTACTGTGACCCTACTTGGGAACAAATGCTGACTTTAATTTTTTTCTAATTCCATATCAAAATCTGAAAGTCTAATTTACTGCTCGAAATCAAACATTTCCATCATATTTTCTTAATTCTATGTATATTACCTTTGTGATACATTATCGCTTTGAAACATTTAATTAAAATTATATGATTTTGCAAACTAGTTCATGAAGCAAGGCAGCAGGCTGAAGAACAAAGCATCAATCTAATCCAGGTCAAACTTTTACAAGCCTATTGGTTTATTAATTTCAGTTCTAAATTGTTTACCAAAATATCCAATTTAAAGTAACACAGAGATTGAGATTTAACCATTGCTTGCAATATGAGATTTCCAAAATCCATATACTATTGTCAATATTCAAACTAATAGTCCTAAATTGCAAATAAAATCCAAAATCGGAAATAACTGCATCATACTTAAAGTAATGCAAATAACTAGCTAACCTCAAATCTGTCTATAACAATACTGAAGTGAAACATTAAAAAAAAAACAATGTAAACTTTAATAAATGGAAAACACCAGGAATTTAACATTTGAATTTTTCCTGCTTTTCTGAATGTGATCTCAAACAGTTCTAAATACACCTAAAAGCAAGGTCATAAATGGAAGTACCAAGTAAAATGTGAACAGCAAAGTTATATCTATTTACCAGGCCATTTGCAAAAAGATTATAGCTGCCAGCTCACCATTTAAAGAAGTAGGAGGTGGAATTCAGTAAACAGATATGATGGCACTAATACTCTTGCACACTTCATCTTCAGGTACACCTGATACAACACCTTATCCCTCAGCAACTAAGGTGCAAGGTGTGGCAGAACCCTGAAAGTTTTGAACTTTGCATATTTTAACAAAGGATTTTCATTATTTGCACATTTGCAGCAGAAAATCCAAGACAAATTGTGGGCACATTGCCCCTGAGGTGGTCAATTCCTTAGATCTCCACTTTAAAAAGGAAATCTCGCAAAAATAGTCCAATTGGGACACAGACAATTAATGACAAATGATGAAGAATTTTAAGTTGAACAATCTAGTGGATACTGCAATCCACTGTCAGTCAGTAAGGACAAAGAGCTGAAATTTACAGAGGGTGACTGAATTGAAATAATTGAGCCTGTGGCTGATAAATCCATGTTTGACAGATTCACCGGCAGACAGAGTGAGGAATGAATGAGGAATGGTAAAGTCTACAGAGAATGTGGAACGGCAAGCTAAACTCAGGGTTGATTACAATGCCAAGTCCACCAATTGTCTAGTTTGACTGAAGACAGTGGCTGAAAATTGCTTCAATTGAAGACATTGGTTCTTTTCTTCCCAATATTAAATTGGAATAAATTATAGAACATCCAAGACCAGACATCAGAACAAAATCTTACAACACATTAATAGTCAAAACAAATGAGAGATGCTAACCTAGCACCCCAAAACGATGGTATTCAATGAGCAGCATGTAAACAAGGACAAGAATAAAGTCAAAGGTGTAAATGCTCTGGCTCTAATTCAACAGGCAAAGCAGAGTCAAGCAAAGACTGGTCCAATCAAAGGAGAGACAAGACAAAGTACTTTTCCAGGATAGTGTGATCAACCATGTTGTGGGCTGCAGAGAAATCAAAGAACATGATGCACTGCAGTGACAGTTACTGAAAATATTATCCCCAAATTTTATTAGAACCATTTCAGGATTGTGGCAAGAATAGAAGCAGGATTTCGAAAGATTAAGATGGAACTGCAGATTTGAGAACCAACAAAACTTGCATTGGAAATTCAGAGACGCAAGAGACTCTGCAGATGCTGGAATCTGGAGCAACACACACAAAATGCTGGAGGAACTCAGCAGGTCAGGCAGCATCTATGGAGGGAAATAAACAGTCGACATTGCAGGTCAAGGCTGATGAAGGGTCTCGACCCGAAATGTCGACTGTTTATTTCCCTCCATAGATGCTGCTTGACCTGCTGAGTTCCTCCAGCATTTTGTGTGTGTTGCATTGGAAATTAAAAGGCAGTTGAAGATAGAGGTTACAAGGACAAAGTGTGAACTTTGAGGAGTGGGTGGGGGGGGGGGGGCAGTATTGAAACAGACAAACTATATCTGAAAATGAGGAAAGATTTCTTCAGCTCGCTTGTGAACTTGGGAACCTGTGGGGGTGGGAGGGGGTTGCAAACGGTTAACGGTTTCATAGAAACTCTAGCAAAGGAACAAATGTTGATCTTAACATGACATGTTGGGTGTAGTAGCATACTGGTCATTGTACAAAACTGGTAAACAAGAGGCTTGGACTAATGATGTGGAGTCATGAATTTAATTCTACCTCAGCTGCTAGCAAATTTAAAATCAATTAACTTATTTAATAAACCTGGAATTTAAAAAAAAAAGATAGTACCAGTAATGGTGAATGTGGAGCTACTAGATAACTGTTAAATCCCATGTGGTTTACTGATGCCTTTTAGGGAAGGAAATTTACCCTCCTTACTTGTACTGCCCTTAATGTTAACCCAGAACCACAAAATTCTGGCTGACTCTTAACTGTATCCTGAAATAGCCCTGCAAGCTTCTTCACTCAACAGCGATTAAAAATGGACAATAAATTCTGGCCTTGTCAGTGACAGCCACATCACATGAATGAACTCATTAAAAAAAGCTCACAATAGGCCCAAGAGAAATGAGGAAATGGGAGAAAAGCCAGGGAAGGCAGCAACAGAGGGACTTGAATAGCTGGTCTCAATCTCATTACCAAAATGACTCAGTGGGCTTTCTGTCCACCATATGAGGAGGGGAGAGAGTGAAGATTTAATGTGACTTTTGGCACAGAAAAACAAATGGGATTATCTTTGATCTGGAGTAGTTGAAGGAGTAGTGGAAATTAAACAATGTTCAATGTAAAAGTAAAATGAGAAATTGAATTAATTATTCCTCCCTCATCTTGAAACTCCCAATCCCAAACTAACAACTGGCAGAAACAATTCAATCAAATTACTCAAATAAATTTGTCAACTTGCTTTGAGTTGCCGTTTGAAGGCGGATGAAAACATATCCTTGCAGGTTACATTTAAAACAACTTGCAATTATACTGCATGCTTAATGTAGTGAAACATCCCAATGCATTTCAGAGGCATAATAAAAAAAAACATAAAAATAACACAGATCCCATAAGAAGCCTACCTTTGATATTGCTTGCCTGGGGCTTGAGTGGGACTACTTGGTAGTGCTAAAATGGGTATTTATGTTTGTTTTAACTTTGCTAATATGTTCGTTTCTCCTCATTGGTCAAACACTTTCCCCGTCCTTTTTTGATTCCTGTATGCAAATTAGTGCTGCTTCCCTTCAGAAGATAACAGACACCAGCACAGAGCTCTCCCACAAAAGCCAGATTCTGACAGGTTGAAGCTCCCCTTTTTTCCTGGTGCTGCACAGGTAAAGAATTGAAATTACTTTTAGCCAAGGAAATTATCTGGCGGAGTGAAGGCTTGGTTTCTACAGAAAAATGTTATTCATAAACTTGAAACCCTAATCAAGTGAACAGCTAGAAAGTCAGCATCACCAATCAAAGGTTATGGGAGTTTCATGGGCACCTCAGCCTCATGATTCACACGCTGCTTTTCTTCTAGCTCTCAGAGAATCCGAAATCCCACCACCTGTTCCTCAAAGTTCACATTTGACTCTGTCCTTGCAAATTCACACACTCCAGAACTAGCAATGTTCCCCACCACCAAAACCCCCATTTGGGCACAACTCCTTCAGCTCACGATGAACAGTGTTGAGTGTGACGTCCCAAGAATGACAAGTTACTTTGCCACATAATCTCTAGAATGACAGTGAATTGCAGCCCAACAAGTGACTAATGCCAGTTTATTCCTGGGCATACTGGTCTAACAAAGAGCCAAGCATGTCCGTCACTATGTTTTAAATGAAAACCACAACATATGTCACTTTCCTTGGCAGTTAAAGAACCAGAACAGGCCAACATGAGAAAAAAAAGAAAGAGCAAATTGGTGCAAGTTGATTAATTGATTCATGGTAATCTTGGCCTCTGCCCTCTCATCACAACGAAGTGTGTGTAAATCTGCAATACATACTGGCAGGAATTCCATATTAAGTGTACTTATGTGTTGGTAGAACACTCAAGATACTGTAGACATCCAAAAGCACTGGAGAAGTCCCACCAACGTTGCCTTTGCAAGATCCTCCACATCCAATGGAAGGATGAGTGATCCAACGTCAACTCCTCTCCCAGTCCAATGTCCTCAGCACTGACACCACAGTCAGCCCTGGTCCTGGTGTGGGGCACGTTGTTTGTGTGCCTGACATCAGACTTCCAAAACAAGCAGTCTACTGCAAACTCTTTCACCACAAGCAATTTCCAGGAGAACGGGGAAAATGCTTCATGGCTGGTCTCAAAGCCTCCTTGCAAAAAATTGTAATATTGTCTCATGACAACTCTGCCTTAAGTTTGCTCAAACTGATTGATTGAAAGACACTAAGAGCTGAGTCTCTCCAAACAGAGAACATAGAAGCCAAACTTGAACATCAGAAGGAGCATACATCAATCTAAACTCAACGAGCTGGCCCCTTCAAGCCCCTCCTGTTGTATCTGTTGCAGTGTGCGTGGATCATGTATTAGGCTCATTAGTCAGCTCAGAACCCACAGAACAGTAGTGGAAACAAGTCAACCCCCGAGAAGAGGCAAAAACAGTAAGACCTATATTTCTATTAACAGTAGTAATAAAGCAAACTGCTCTCAAAACAGCAATTCCTTTGGAAAATGAAAAAATTAAAACTAACATGCATCAGGAAATGGTTCCCAAAATAAAGCGATCAATCCATGGAGGAGAAGGTCTCCCATCAATTTTATAAAACATTACCTGGGAAGGTTAGGAGCAGGAGTTGGTGAAGATGATGTCAGTACTGTAGTAGTTGTTGTAGCTGAGGTTGAAATTTCTTGTGTCCTTGGAACTTTTCCCATTCTGTACCAGATTCCCATATTGTTCAATTCCCTAAGGAGTAAACAATAAACAAGTTAAATTTTGTTGGAAATACACTTATTGGCTAGAATTATTTAGTCTTACTGCAAACAAATAGTATCAAAGACCACTTCAGAATCTCGAGATAGCATGATTCAAGAGCCAAACTCAAACTTCCATCACGAATTACACAAACATTTTATATTCTTAACCAAACATCTACACACAAGACTATTAAAGGATCATAGCCAAATATTTTCCCTTTCAGTTACCAATTTAGTTTCTTGATAACAAGCATATTCTTTTTACTGAGGTTTGAACTTGAAAGCAGAAAGACTTTCATTTATGAAACTTTTAATAAACTTGCTCCAAAGTACTTTAAAGCTACAAAGTACTTTTGATGTGAGATCAATGCTGCAATGTAGGAAAACAGCAACCAATTTAGAGAGGACAATCTCCTAAAGTTAACCATACGATTAAGACTAGAAGATCAACTTTTGTGACAAAGATTGAGTGAAAAATGGTGGCTTGAACACCCAGAAGAACTACTTTACTCTTTTTCCAAAGTGATGCAACCTAGGAGTGAGATCATTCAAAAAGCCAAAAGCTATTTTCTAAATATTTATGGCTGCAACGTTCACTACTCCTCGTTCCTTGCTGTCTTTGCCACACTCCCAGTGGAGTTTGGCAGTCAACTTCCCTGGCACATCCAGTTGAGCACTGGTACACACTAATTACATCAGTGTGTGGTTGTCAGCTCTCATCATTACAGATATAACGTTTGCATAGGCTGGAATTAGTGGTCAGGCAACAACATACATCATTGACCTCAAATGTATCCACCAACAATGATCCAGCTACCTTCAGAAACTATGAACATGTGTGTAAGAGGCTTCTCCGTTCTTCCACATTTCTCAACTTCCTACCGTTTAATGAATATTTCTTTGCCCTTCCCAATTGCATGCCTTATTATTCTCCAGATTAAATTCCATTTGCCACTTTTTTGTCCATCTGATCAGTTCCCTGATAGAACCTAGCAGTCTGCAGCCTTTTTCCTTACCACCAGCCACAGTTACATTTTGTGTTTTTTTGCAAATTACTTAATCCCTTACATTGCCCAAACAATTACTACATACTTGCAGAAAACAAGTGATTCTGTACTGAGCTCCACAGAAACATAGAAGGAGGTTTCCAGGTTCAAAAGCACTCATAAACCATTACTTTTTGCTTCCTGCCATCATCCAACATCCCTCCCCTTCTTTGATACTACAGGCTTTGACTTTACTGACCAGCCTATTGTGTGGCACCTCGTCAAAAGCCTTACTAAAATCCATAGTAAACTGCATCAAACACTTTGTCCAATCTCTCTCTCCTCCACCCTCCCTAACTCACTTTCTCTTTCGCAACTTTGACAAGGGGTCTCTGACCTGAAACGTTAACTGTTTCTCTTTCCACCAATACTGTCTGACCCGCTGATCATTTCCAGCATCTTCTGTTTTTGTTACAACACATATTGCTCATTGGTCCTCATTAACTACTCAAAAAAAAAACAATTATTTGGTAGATTTAATTTTTCCTTTACAAATCTATGTTGACTACCTTTGATGAACTGGTGTCTTTCAAAATGACGGTTAAAGCATCCATCACAATTATTTTCCAGTAATACGTCCATCACTGAGGTCAAGATGTGTGTTCATAGTAATAGTCTAGCCTTTGTTCTCATTCATTTTTAAGAAAAAAAAGAGTAGAAGTCAGCCATCCTCCAGCACCACATCTGTAGTCACAGGGGATTAGATAATGATGGGCTGAATGATCTCCATTTCCTCAACTGCTTCTATTCACAGCAGGGGATAAAATTTTATTCAAGCCTTCCCATTAACCTTCCCCCAAAAATTCTAAGTGCCTAATATTTCCTCTTTCACTGAATTGAACCTGTCACTATTTCACATACATCCTCCTTAACTATGTGTCCTACACTATCTCCATTGTGAAGACAATCACAGTG